>NC_141341.1:10050000-10312500 GCF_037954235.1 Aulostomus chinensis
GTCCCGTGTGACATTATGTGCCCTTCATGTGCAGGAAGGGACTGCTACAAATACTCGTGCACATTTTCAAATATTAGACTTGTTTGTTTTGTTTGTTTGTTTGTTTGTTTTAAGAGAAACTTTTTTAATATTTCACATTTATATAACCTGCATATAAAACATCTTTATGTCACATAATGTAATACTGCCTCATTGCATTTGCGATGTCCATCTCACTATGCGGATGTTTAAAACAGAAATTTTCATCTAAATCATGTGTATTTTACAGAATAACCCGCATTACAGAATGAGTCATACTTCACAATCTCAACAACCCGGTATTAGCACATCTGTAGGTGGGAATGCTGATCAGTATGATGGTATTTTGAGGGTGAAAAAAAAAAGATGTGTGTGCGGTGGTCGGCCTCACCTGTTCATCCTCTCACTCAGCCACCTACCCTGCTGCCTACGGCCTGGTGGGACAGCCGTTCCCCCACCAGCCCACGCTGGTCGCTCAGCAGCCGCAGCAGCCGCAGCAGCTCCAGCAACGAGAAGGTAAACAAGCGGAAGTTGCGTACCAACTAGAGTTGTTAGAGATGTGACATGTTCACAGGTGACTGACCGATCTACTCATTGTCAGAAAAGATCAAATATATTCAATTCACAATTAAAAAAAAAAAAAAAAGAAATCCTCATATTTGTGAAACCTGACAATGTTTGTAGAGTTTTTGCATGAAAAATGTGATCACATCAGTCAGAACATCACTGTTAAGCCGATGTTCTCATGTCATTCGGTGTGTGACTGCCAATCAGTCATTTGGCAGCACTGACTAATAATTGAGCTTCGTGCAAAACACAAATGAGAAGGAACTACTTGGCTCTAAATCTTTATTTCATGCATTAAAAATGGTTATCAAAACACACACACACACACACACACACATACTTTGTTACTATATTCGGATGTAACTTAAAATAAGAAGTGTAGAACGCCGCAGCGCCTCTTGTTGTTCACACAAATTCAACTTTCAACAAATGTGCGTTCGTCCATCCTAGCAGGGTTTTTCTGACTGCTCAGTCTTTCTCCTAACGCTGTTTTACCGTGTTTCTCCTCTGTTTGCGTCCAGGACCTGAGGGCTGTAACATCTTCATCTACCACCTGCCACAGGAGTTCACCGACTCTGAGATACTGCAGATGTTCCTGCCCTTTGGAAACGTCATCTCTGCCAAGGTTTTTGTCGACCGTGCCACCAACCAAAGCAAATGCTTCGGTGAGCTGAGGAGATGGTGCAGGAGTCCCTGTCTTTTCTGCCCTTTATATGCATAAATTTCTCTGATTTACCTCACCATGGAGGCTTTCTTTGATTAGTTTTCCCTAACTTTTAATTCTCCCTAGGTTTTGTTAGTTTTGACAACCCATCCAGCGCTCAGACCGCCATCCAGGCCATGAACGGCTTCCAGATCGGCATGAAGAGACTGAAGGTGCAGCTGAAGAGGCCCAAGGATGCCAACAGGCCTTACTGAAGGAGGTGCGTAGTGTGGAGATATTTGAGGAGGTGGGAATGGCCCTGGGAGGGATTGATAGACAGCAAGAAATATATCTGGAGGTTAAAGAGACAGTGGATGTAATTGGGAGCTCAGTACTTAGACGGCTGTCTTTCATGTGGAACTGGAGAAGTCAATAACCCTACAGTAGATTAACTTTAATGAGGCGGCCGCACTCACCATCGCTACGAAATAGCTTACAAGGGTTAGTATGTACTTTAAAAGTGGCCCCCTCTCTATTGTTCAGCAAGTAGCGACAGATTAATCTAGAATTCGAAGTTGCTGGCCTCAGATTCTCTTCTTGTCTAACCAGTGTTCTGTCGCAGGTCTGAATCCAACTACTGTTCGTCATTAATTTTTTGTTTTACTTTTCATTTATTGTTTTTGTGCTGTGCCATATGCCATTTTTCCTGAAAAAAACATCAAACCACTCTCAAGACTGTCCCGTCCATACATATATCGTGGAGACGTGCGTCGCTATGGCTAAGGTTGCCTAGCAACCGCTAAAACCTCCCCCTTCCTTCTCACTGCGTTGTAAGTTAATTGGCCTGTGTTGGTTGCTGTGGCGATATTGCCTGTGATGGTTGCCATTAGCAATTTTTATTTTGGGCCGTTGCCTTGATTCACCATGCTCAACTGCATGGCGGGTTACTGTGGCGACCATGAACTGTGTTTGGTGCGTTGTGAGTTTCCTGTTTATTATTTTGTCCTGGTTTTAATCCTTGCAAACACTGATCAATAACTGTCACTTTACCTCAGCATCTGTAAGTAACTGATTATCATGACATGCTGTTTCTATTTTGTTTTTATATACATATATATATATATGTATATGTATATGTATATATATATATATATAAATATATATATATATATTTATATATGTATATATATATGTATATATATATAAAATCCTCCAAAGGCTGGATTGCAAACTAAATAAGCCCATTTGTCCGTAAAATATGGACATATGAGAATTGTTTCCTTTTTGGTTTTGATTCGTTTACTTTTTGTTATCTGTCATGATTATCATTCTTACACATTCCCTTTGTTCAGTTGGTTGGTGTGGTAGTTCTCGGTGAGTGCTGGGTTTTCGTTTGGTTGTAACTCAGTTCCAAGTGACTTTGTGCCTGAACTTTGTTTGGTTTTTGTGAGACTGAAAACTGAACGTGTCCGTAAATGACTGACAAGTGTAGAACTGACCGACTGTGCGCGCCTGTTTTTTTTGTTTGTGCGTCTGAGACAAAAAGAGATTGCGCATATTTGTGTGATTTGTGATGAGTGGATTTGTTAAAAACAAAGTTAGTGTGTGTGTGTGTGTGTGTGTGTGTGCGTGTGTGTGTGTGTGTGTGTGTGTGTGTGTTGTACCAACTGAGACACTGACTTTACTTTCGAAGGTTTTAGGTTCCTGTGACATGTGCTGCTGGCTGAGGAACTACATTCCTCTTTAGGAATTCTGGGACACCAAAAAACACGTTCACTGGCTCGATAGCAGAAATCCTTTATGTCTTCTGCTCAGGGGCACACGGTATCTGCAGGTCATCAGCACGTTTGACAGAGTGAAATATAAAATCTGACAAACCCTTCAAAATGTTCGATTAAATGTTTTGCTCGTTTGTATAAATATTTTATACAAATGTCAATTTGAATTTGATTCTCTTTCCTGAAACAAATGGCCCAATTATAAAACTTTTGTCATTTCAAGTGCCAAATCAACGACAATGTCATTATCCTCTCTAACACAAATCTAAAAAAGGAATGCATTAAAACATAAAACCTTTTACTTGAACTCCTCAGTTTGCTCTGTTCTATGTTAATGACATGACGTGACTTACCTACAAATCACTCAGAAAGCTCCGACCTCCTCAAAAGAGGCGACGTGGATGCAGAATACAAGCAGTCAAATTTTCATAATTCATAATTGGCTGAACGAGGTCATTTGCATCATCCACCCGGATCACGATCCATACAAAACTGAGACATTAATACCTCACGCTCTAATTGAAATACATGCACTCAACACATTTTTCATACATATTGAACATTGTATCAAATACAATCAAAAGGAAGACAAAGTTGTTCTTTTGTCATTTTTATGAGGACTTGAGGCATTTTGATGGTGCTAGAACCGTCTTCGGGATCCAGGATCTACAATTTGATCTGGATCACCTCCGAAAGTTGGTCACAGCACCGGTTATAAATCCACCGTGAGTTTCTGAGACGGCCTGCTAACACACAAACATGCGCCAGCCCTCATGTTACCTGGCTGGTGGAGGCATTGAGTTGTTTCTAATGTAACTATGTAATGTTCTAATGGGTGTCAGACTACTTTAATGGTACGACATGACGATAAACAGTTCAAATAGGTTGCAGCTTGAGTTTTTCATACGTGTTGCTTCAATATATCAAATAGAAATGTTATAAAAATCAATGACCTTTCATTCTTCCTGAATAATGTCTGGATAAGAACCGCTCTGACACACAAACTGCCCCTAAATTGAGTTCAGACCAATTTTTTTTTCTTTCAAAAAGTCTGATGTTTTCTCTTGTAAACCTGCAGATGCCCTGTTTGCAATAACCTGCATCACAATTCAAACCATCTGGTGGACTAAAGAATTCGCCGGAAAAGAATTTAAAATTGTCGCGCTACCTTTTGAAAAGTGGAGAGTTGATTCCCACCAGAATTCCTGCTGTGCATGAACCAATTTGCCTGCCAGACGACCAACTACTTCCTTAGAATGTGCGTACACCTGCAGCTGTATGACTGTCTGACTTGCATGGACACTAGTTAATCACTGAGACACCCCTCCTGCCCCCCCCCCCCCCCCCCCAGGCATCAGTGCAAACAGTGTGTATTGCAGACACCACTCCACCTCCAAACGACTGAGATTGATGAATGTTGCATATCTTTAAAGTCGCTTTCAAACCCTCTGTTTTCTTTTTTTCTCTCTCTCTCTCTCTCTCTCTCTCCTCCTCTTTTTCACCTCCAGGAAAACCTAAGAATTCAATCAAGAAAAAACAAAAAAACAAAAAAACCACTTGGGATGTCCCAGCCTTGTTTGGTTGTTTTAACCAACCGTATAGCACAGGAGCAACATCTCACAAAGAGCAGTATCACATGTTATGCGCTAACTAAAAACGACAGCAGTAATATCAAGAGCAAATACATGCCCAGAGTCAGTACCCGCATTATCAGAAGAGTGCTCCAGAGTTCCTACCATTCCACTGCTGGATCCATTTATATGATGTACATACTCTATTGTCAGCAACAAGATCTACATGTTAAGAAAAGCATATCACTGATGTTATTCTACTGAACAGGGTTCTACTGTATAGTGTGATTTGTGGTCTATGGCGTTAACAGATGGCCGGTCTACACAGTTGGAGAGAAAAGAAAATACTATTCTGTACGATTACCATTGGTAATATTGTTATGTAGAGTTAGTTTTATTATTTATACGTAAATTTAAAAAAAAAAAAGAGAGAAAAAAAAACATGGGGTGATTAAACTGGAAGAGAAGTGGATTTCCCACCCACTGTACATACCTTAGTTAAAAAAAAATGGAGTTAGAAGGACTTCATGAGTTATGATTCTCTACTGCCACTACTTTTCAAATTAAAACCGCGGAAGGAAGGGCTGGGAATTTTTCTATCTTGATTTTTTACGTTTAATTTATTTGGTAATCAATTTGACGGGGGGCGGGGGGTGCTGTGTGACAATTTCTTTTTTAATTTATGAAAAAGGGGGAAAAAAGAGGATTCTGAACTCTTCAAGACAATGAACACACTTATTATAGAGTTTTTAATTACATAAATGTACCTATGGAAGTAAAAAAAAAAAAGCATAATGTTTCTTTATTTATTCTCTACAATTGCTGTTTTAAAACATATGTCTTTAAAAGAAAATAAAGTACAATTTAGAAAAAAAATTGTGTGAGCTGCCTGCTTATCATTATGTGATATGCCCCAAAAATTACCTCTTTCCTCAGTTTGAAAGTTCAAGAAAAAAATTAAAGAGAAAACACATGATAAAGTTGTTAGGGTGGACATAAATGAACTAATTGGAAGGGTTTGCTGCTATCTGTTGGACTGAAGAGGTACTGAGGGAAGTGGAAAATGTGGATTTTGTTTTAGAAAGATAGGATGGAGTGATTATTTATGATTCTTAAATAAACATTTTTACATTTGACCAATGGAATGCTCATGTGTTTTTCATCAGGGGCTGCTTGAACGCATCACGATCGGTGTCCGTCCGCTATGATTGGACGTTCCTCCGTAGGGTTTGTAAAAAGTAATTCAGTAAGGTCCCACGATCACTTATTTATGACACCATATTCATATGATGGAGATGAGAAGGGTGGAGGGGTGTGTAACCACAGCTGCTGTGTGCTGAGAGAGTTTGCCACACAGCATTCTGGGCTTGGTCTGATGAGTCCAAACACGCCTCGGCCTTCTTGGCATGTCTAGGGTATGAGGGGTATTTAATGCCACATAGATTCGTCGCACTAGGAAGAGGTCTGCTCACTTTGCTAGCTTGTCCGACACGATTGCAGTCAGTGGATAACTGCCCATATAAACTACCTCTACAGAGATCCTTATTTTGTAAGGAATTAGCGAACACGTTACCGCTCTCCTGAAGACTCTTCAGTAAAGGCAGAAATTTATTTTTTTTTTTAAAAAGTACAATTTTTCAGTCGTGGACAAGTACAAAATTCAGTGCTTGAATCTGAGCATAACTACCCTTAGTCAAATATTACTCCAACCCCATCCATCCATCCATCCATTTTCTTCTGCTTATTCTGTTGAGGGTCGCGGGGGGGGGGGGGGGGGGGGCTGGAGCCCATCCCAGCAACCTTCGGGCAAGAGGCGGGGTTCACCCTGGACGGGTCACCAGTCCATGGACCCGGAACCTTCTTGCTGTGAGGCAGCAGTGCTAACCACTGCACCTCTGTGGACTCCAACCAAAATTAGAGTATTTCTTTTAATACGCATGCAAATCTACAAGGATGTAAATGTACTTTTGAATATTTTTGTATTTTCTCTTTAATTTTCATTATACCTCAAGAACAAAATGGGATGAAAATACTGTCACCTGAAGGATTAACGTTTGACCAGAAGTAGTTATACTTTGATCAAACTACTATAATGGGTTGAGTACTATGTCCACTGATGCATTTTTGCCAACTAACCAACCTGTTCATCATGCAAATTGGGATCATGAGTTCAACTGAAACAAAATTTCGAGGGGATCCACATGCTGCATTGTTGGGTATTCGTATGAGAAACAGGATTTTAAAAAAGGCTGGAAATAAAACTGGATTTCTGATTCTGATACTTTGCAATGTTGAGGTCAGCCACACAAGGTGCCACCGCAGTCCTCAGGAACAATTAGGGGTTCACTATATAGCCTGAGGTAGGTGAGGATCAAACCAGCGAGCCTCTGGTTGCTGGATGGCCTCCCTCGCTCTGACTCAGGCTGTCCCCAGACCCCCCATTTCACTGTGACACAGAAATGTTGGTGATCCCATCCATCCATTTTCTACTGCTTATCCTGTTAAGGGTCGTGGGCGGGATGAAGCCTTTCTCAGCAGCCCCATGGGGTTCACCCTGGACAGGTCACCAGTCCATCACAGGGCCAACACATACAGACAGACAACCATTCACACTCACAGTCACTCCTACTGTCAATTTAGAGTATCAATCAGCCTCGTCCCCTCTTGATGTCTTTGGACTGTGGGAGGAAGCTGGAGTACCAGAGAGAACCCACACAGGAACAGGGAGAACATGGAGACTCACACAGAGAGATCCTGTGCTGGAGCCGGGACTTGAACCCAAAACTTTCTTGCTGTGAGACAACAGTGTTAACCACTGCACCACCGTGCCGCCTGTTTGTGATCCCATTTTCTTCAAATAGAAAAAAAAAAAAAATTTGAGTGGTGTGACAGTTTAAAAAAAAATGTCACTGACACCATTTTTTGAAGCATCACTAGAAACACCACATTGTGGCTTGAAGCGACAGGTTACAGTGAGGCTAAAAACATGCCGTCAATGATGTTTTATTACAACTTTGCAAGTCAAGACTTCAAAACCACAATGGATTATGACGGATAAGCAGTATGGAGGAATGGTATGGTTTTATTTTGATTTTTTTTCTCTCACTAGTGCGGTTTTAGAGATTACTGTGAAACTCAAGCAGTGTCTTGTAGACTAAAGAAAAACAAAACTCCACTTTGCCTTTAATTGAGGTGAGGGGTGAGTAGATAGACTCAATTTAATTTTGTAGGGGGGCTATCACTTTAAAATGGCATGATTCATTTCTGCTCAACGTTGCCAGCCTCTCTGTGACACTGAACACCCCTCATACACAGGCTAACGTCACTTTTAATAGCCTGCGCCCCGCCCCCGACCCTCTTTTAACATATTACCATAATATCTACTACGTGCAATCCAACTACCCGTCTGATGCGAAAAACCAAAGCTTTATCGGTTCACTTTAACAATACGGAGATTATATTTTCATTTTCGTAACAAACTGTGATTTCCAGACGAGGAAGAGTTTGTGAGGAGAAAGTGCGGCTCTGCTTTCCTCAGAGAATGTGGCGAAACTGAGCTGGAAACGAGGCGGATGGCAGCTCATTGAACGTTCAACAAGTTGGAAAGTGCCTTTTTCGTGGCGAAGTCTACATGAAATCCCCTCAGCTACGACAGGAAGAGAGGAAGAGCAGCTGCACCAACACCGTCCTACCCCTTTCGAGATTAAATTCAACTGCCTGCGCGACGTGAAGTGAACTGAGAGGTAAGTTGGCGGCGGCGGCACCGTTACATGACGGACGATGCTTTCGTGTCAGTAATAAAGGTTGTTTCAGCTTCGACGAAGCCTCATAGCTCTGTCTCCCATTGGCACATACTTTCTATTTTTAGCCAGAAATGGCAGGCTAGTGCCCCCCAGGAGAGCTTTTTTGTTGTTTTTTTCCCCCTTCTCTCATGTCAAGTTTTAACTGCCGGGCACCCGCTCAACCTCTAGCAGGGGAGTGAACATCAAAGTTTGGCTGTGCTAACAGGCCTTTGCTTGCTCTGGTGTCGGTGCTGTTTGTTCACGAGAACCGAGATAAGAGAAGGTCATGGAAGCGTTCGGGCTCGAGCCGCAGAGCCTAACGGCCCCCGCTGGGTAAAATACAGAAGTTGTTTGCTAAAGTAAAAACGGCCATTTGCGACGCTTCGGGCAGATGTGGAATGCGCAAAAAAAAAAAAAAGTTTTCGAACGTAAACTGAAAAGTGTAAATTTCTCCTGATTTGTATCTAATTAAATAGTTATTTAAACAGATGAGTCAAGCGTGTTTCGGGTACGTGTTTACAGTATAAAACGAGAACTGGATGGGTGTTAAACTTTGCCGTTGACTCCATCTCAGTGACTCCGATTATCTGTTCCGCTACGTCCGGGAGACTCCCCGCTTTCGCTGTGTGTGTGCGCGCACCCAGCCACTCCCTGCGAGCTTTTACGCAAATAGCGTAGAGATCTGTGACAGGCGCACAACACAGCCACGACAAGACCGCAGAAGTTTCGAAACAAAAACGGTGGTGTGTCTTTGACACTCTGGAGTGAAGAACAATACACGTGTTATCCTTTTTTTTCCGCTCTCATGTCAAGTTTTAACTGCCGGGCACCCGCTAAACCTCTTGCAGGGGAGTGAACATCAAAGTTTGGCTGTGCTAACAGGCCTTTGCTTGCTCTGGTGTCGGTGCTGTTTGTTTTATCTTGAGTATCAACTCTATCAACCCTGTTGAAATCTTAAAATTTAACAGTAAATTAGCTCCTGGGATGACGTATTTTTGTAGGCCAAAGGCCAACCCGGAAGTCGGCTGCATCGTAGTTTGTTTTGGCCGTAAACCAATAGGATATTTACGTTGGATTTTCGATCATAACAGAAAAAAAGTTTGAGACTTACACATTTTGCTCTGCATGATAATCTTAACATCCACCTCTAGCTTTATACTTATTCTGCTTTTGTGTGATGATGTTTGTTGTCCAGTTCAGCCTCATGTTAGCAACTGCTGCCTTTAAGACACAGAAAGGCAACAAAATCCATGAGGTTAATACTCGATGGTGTGTTTTATTCTGTAAAACAAAATGTTTCAATTTATTTTGAAACTCATTTGAAAATCTCAAAGTTATTGAGGAGAGGAAACTGTATGCTCAATAGTGCTAACTTGCTTCTGGATTTTAGGGCTCATTCCTGGCTCCCTCTGTGTCTGAGGAGCACCCATCAAAACTGCTCACCTCAAAGAAAACTCTTTGATAGTTTAAGGACGATGTTGTTCAACTTGTAAATGGTGCAGGCTGTTTTCATATTGAACGTAGCCCAAGGCTGCAGGTAGCCCTGACAAAATGTAGCAATCTATATCATTCTTTATCTGAAATGTTTAGCCTTGTTTCACAACATTGTGTACAACACACCACAGCATCCCCCTGGCACCACCAAGTAACGCTTAGTTTATCATCAACAGAGACTGTTCATGGTTTTTTTTTCTTTGATTTATTTGGAATATGGTGAAATAATGCTCAGCCTTCCCCAGAACGGATTAATAATTAACCTGTAAAGGCAAATTCAAATGTATGGTAACAGAATTCAGCAGTTGGTTTTCACCCATTTTACTGTCTTTCAAAAAAGGGAAAAAAAGTGGTAAAACAAAAGTAAGACAGACATTTTTATTGATAAGTAACATGGATTCATAGACAGTACGAGTGAATCTGATCAAAATCTTTGTGTGTGTTTCAGAGGGGGCCACTGGAGCTCATTTAACGTAAAGAGCTCAGTTGACGGTTGATTTTCTATTACTTTTTACCATTTGAAGTGGATCAAATCTTAAGACACTGTTTGCCACGCATTAACTCTCAGACACAATCATATTGATTATAAATTCTGTTTCCGTATCATGATGTGTGTTCGAATTAATCTAACGCATCGGATGTGGATGTAAAAGATTGTGAACTGATTCCCAAAAATCCAGCCAGCAGTTATTGAATGTATGTATAGTATGCTGCTGGTCTCGTCATGTGGTCTATCTTTACATACAGTCCATGTATGAGCAGCTTGGTTATGAAATGCAATACAGGTTATTTTTTGCAACCATCAATTGCAGCTGTTAAGCAGTTGGTGGCTGGTGTCTACACCGAGAGAGGAACGCTTTACTGTCAGTGTGCTGGAGAACTGCTGCCACTTATTGCTCATAGCTTTACACCTGGAGACATGGAGATAACCAGTTTATTGCTCTAAATATGCTGCTCTTTGGCTTGCAGCGGTTTAAGTGCTTTTGTTAGATAAGCAATTTATCTTCAACTACTGTCCCATGCTTCAGTTTACAAATTACCTGTTGCAGTTCTCACAGGTGTTTTAACAAGGAAGCACAGCTGAGCTGCTTCAGGCCGGAGGTTGGTTTCCAGTTCCCCCTGTTAGAACAATCTTGTGTGTAGTCACCTAAATCCATGAATTACACCCCAGGGTTGAATGTGAACCTGTACTCATGAATATAGTTCAACCCAAAGAGAAGATTATATTAGATTTGTGGTGTGAGGGGTGACATACAGGAAGCTGCGGGCTCAGTGAAAATGACCTCACACTGATCAATATTAAAGAGATGGGAGATGTAAAATTTTAATATTAGGTGAAGGGCAACTCCACTGTCTGCCTTCAAGAGTTAGCTATTGTTGGCTTATATTGGTTTGAAGTCCACAATCTCTGTTCTTGTCAAGAGGAGATGCGACTGACCAGCTGCTCTCAGAAATGCCCCCCCCCCCCCCCCCCTTAGATTACTTCAGAGACACTCATTTACTCACTGGCATGACTTTTTCCTACCTCTGCAAATCAAAGCCACTCATACTTTGACCCAAGTCCTTGCTTCCTCGTGGCTGAAGCAGTAGCATGATAATTGAGTTCTGTAATAAAATGAACCGATCCGACATGATAACCACATCCTCAGGTGACCAGCTGATCCCTTGGGAGTTGCAAGTAATTAAAGTAATACTCATATGATGTCATCCCAAGGTGTTTGACAGGGAATCCTGTTGCTGCATCTGCACTGCCATAACAAAGCAGTAAGACTCAGGTTCGGGTATCTGATGTTCCCCCTTTTGTTGGTCATGCTTATGTTACCAAAGGATGCACACAACATCAGCTGCTGATCATCTAGAATGTAACAAAGAGAGGCTAGTGACCGACCCCACCCCTGTGCTGAACCACACGGCTCAAAACATGTTCACTAACTGAGACGCCAAAGAGCCAGACTGGGTGCTACGGCAGTCAGACGACACGCCCAACCAAGGAGGACCTCTGTCAAAGAGCATTTATTTATCTTTCTGATAATAAGAAGTGTAGTTCCTGGAGAGGTCAGCCTTTACATTCCTCCTCAAATTATTGTGTTGATATACTGACGATAATAGAATGATATCTGCTTGCTATTTGTACAAGATACACAGAGACTCGGTAATAGCAGCATAATGTCAGGGGACAGATTATTTGTCAGCCAAGTATTCATATGGAGTATGAAATAGTCTGCATCAGCCAATGCCTGCAAGCATGAGTCAGGTTAAAAAACAAAAACAAATAATGTCTGCAGACAGACCTCAGCCTGCAGGCAGCCTCATCAGTGTGGCTGCTGACCTCTTAGGCTGCTGTGGTGCGGCTGGATTTATTGTTACCTGAGAGAAAATTCAAAGAAGAGTCCAGCTTAAGAATACAGTGATAAGGCACATTTTATTTTCAAATATTTTTCTATGTTCAAGTGAAAAAACACATTATTGTGTTAAAATTATATTCATAAAATATCTGGGACTAAAAAATGTATTTATATTCATGTGAGTTTACACTTTTTTATATAGTTTTAATAAATGCTTATTTAAGTTATTGAATTTTTTTCTCATCTTTTAGTATTGTTAAGGAATTGTTGCATTTTATCAAAAGCCCAAAATATTGGCATTTTATATTGGTCAGCCTGCCCCCTAAATATCTGCCATTAAAATAAACAAAACCATATGGGTCGACGGCTATCTAAACCCAGCTCTGCTGTTATGACCCTCAGCTTGTTTACAAGTACACATAGCTGGCGTAAGGCCAATGCAGCATGTGAATTTATGCATTAGCCCGGTGTGATGTGACCTATAAACTCCAGAGTGACGGGGTTTCGAATGAGTTTTTCCCACTGTCCCTGATTCAGTGTCGTCTCTACCTCCGCTGGTGGATCAGCAGCACAACCATCTGTTCTCCTGTTCAGTCTGTGTGCTGTTTAGTACAGGTGGCAGGGTGTGATAGCTGCGTAATATTCCTACCCTGACAGCACTGTGGAAAGGGAGCTATTGGTCTGTAGACTGTAAGTTTGTAGCTTTTTTGTGGTAGCTATTTTTGGCATTTTGCATCAGGGAATAAACATATTGAGATGAGATGGATGAACTGGAGAGGAGTGAGGGACGGATCTGACTCAGACAGCCTGCTTTGGCCACCTTGGCCCCACTACAAGTAACTAACAGACCGTAAACACCAGGAAATAATAGCGAATTGTCCGCACGTGACCTTTATATTGTGTAATTCCAGTTGCTTAATTCAAATTTCTCTTGAAGAAATTTTTAGTGATGTAATACTTCATTATGGTGTAGATGTGCTGTCGGGCAGATGGTTATTACTGCTGTTCCTTTATCTTAAAACAGTGTAATCTGCCCTCATAGATTAACTATGTCCAACACAGCAACTGTGTGAGAGCAGGACACGTCACAGTGTGAGATTGAGGTCCATATTTGAACTTTGCACCGTTACTCACAGATTTTCTGAGGGAATTGTGTGAAGATGACAAATCCACCCGTCTTTATCCCTTTCATTTTGAACAGGAAGCACCCAGATATGGTTTCTCTTCCAGATGCCCAGTGAGATTAATCACCTTCAATCAATACTCATTCCTGTCAGCTTTCGGTTCCCTTTCCTTCCTCTCAGGATATTGTAGTGGTTTAGAAGGGCTCTAAATTTATTTTGACTGGAGATTACACAGGAGACAAACTCCTCTGTTTAATTCCTTTCTTATGTTCCATCTACAACATACAACAACAACATATCCCACAAATCTTTTTTTTCCCTCTTGACTCTTAATCTCTAGGATGTTGTCAAGGTTGGGTGAGCTCTTGTGGGCGGACTGGCTTTGGTTTCCTGAAGGCCACGGCTGGGACGACCTGAAGGACCATGATGGCAAAGTCTTCCCCAAACCAGGGGACCTCTGGGCCACCATCCCCATCGCTGTCTGCTTCCTGTTTATTAGACAAATCTTCGAAAGGTGAGTCACTCAGTGAGTTTACACGGTTGCAGTCAGAGCTCAAACAGGCCATTTAATTGGACTACAGTCATCCCAGTAGGTAGAACGCTTGATGGTGGAATGCTCCCTTACAGCTGGTTGCAATTACTTTGTTCCATTTTTTTCTTTTTCTTGTCTCATACCAAACCAGTTAGTAAACTCTGTCAAACTGCTGGCTTAAATTCGAAGACAGATAAATGAGCAACTCCCAGATGCATTTTGTTGTAGTTTCACCCACCATGATGATGATGATTACTGTTTGCTGTTTGACTTGCAGTAAGAACACCAACGCACTCCCTGAGGAACGTGATTAGCACGATTAGAGCATGACAAATGAATTTGACTCCCAGCTAAATTATATATGCAGGTATGTTAGTCTGACTTTGAAAAGTAGGATTTGAGTCAGACAGGTATTTTAAAAATCCACTTTTAGTCAGTCAACCATAATAATATTCCTGCGAACATATAAACACACTCATATCTGTATAAGGATAATTTAGAATGCTTTTGGATTAGAGATTATGTGTTTGTTTGTTTTTCTCTTTTCAGGACAGTAGCAATTCCTTTAGCTTCTCTGCTGGGAGTGAAAGACCAACAGCGTGTTTGTGCTCCTCCTAACCCAGTACTGGAGGCTTATTTCTCCAGCACATCAAAACACCCCTCACAGGTAATCTTCAGGATATAACCTGCGTCATTTTGCAGTGATGCAACATGAATTTATTGATAGAGTTGGCAGTTAATTCTGACGGAGAATGGAAATATGGTCTTAACCAAATCTGTCTATTACCATCATTTGTAAGAATCTTATTTCTGTGTTGTCAGAGCTCCATCGAGACATTAAGTAAGCAGACAGGTTGTTCAGTGCGACAGGTTCAGCGCTGGTTTAGGCGGCGGAGGAACCAGGACCGACCCAGCAAGCTCAAAAAGTTTCGGGAAGCCAGGTAGCTCTAAATCTCCAGAACACCATTTCATGTCTTTCATACTCACCTCTCTGTTGTAGCTGTCTGCTTTGAGCCAAAAGCTGTTTGAGAAATCCTTGTGAAACATGAGCTGTACCAAGGTATTTTGAAGGTCTTTCTTCTGTATTTGGAGAATTTTCAGGGGGGCTTTTAACATGACCAGATTTTTCTTTCTCTAATCACAAATTGTTTGAGGGGCAGGTCAACCCCCCTTCTGCATTGCTCCCTAATGCTCCTGGCAACAACCCCCATCAATGGTGTGATGATAGCAGCATTTTTGCGTAAAACAGAAACTTCATTGCATTAAAATGGTACTTTTTGGTTTTATAGAATAAAAACCAGTGACTTATAAAATATGCGAAAATGAGAGTTAGCATTTCTCAACCTGCTGTCAATAGTGGTGTTCTTCCCAGTATGGTTCACTGTTTTTTGTTTTCAATGTGTATTCTTGATTTTTTTCCCCCATGTATGTTGTGATTGAATTAATTTTTGTTGAAAGTTCGCACAAGTGGATGAATGTATGTTCAAGTTGGTGTCGCTCAATATTTAAGTGTCATTTTGTTATATTTGGTCTTTTTTTAATTATTTCAGGTATCTCGAGTTTGGTTCATGAGAATATTATCAGGACTTGTTTTCACATTTTTGATGTAGCCGCTTTTGCAGATTAGAGTTGACATGAACGTCAACTTCAATCTCGCCATTTACTTTGATCCACACTCGTGTGAAGCTTCCAGGAATACTAGCAAATTGGATGAGCCGTAAATGTCGGATAAACTGGACTCAAGTGAACTAATACAACTGCAACAAGTTGTGAAAATACTCTAAAACTATCACTGCAACTAACTTGACTTGCAGGAAAAAATGCAATAAATAGGATTTATAAGCTTTTCCAAGTTTTTAAGAACAAATCAACAATTTACAGCCATGTTTTTCTGTAAAAATGTGGATATCATCGACTAGTTTTTATCAGTAGAGATTGACTATCTGCCATAAATGCATGTTTATATCAGTAGTGGCCAAAAGTGTTCATGTCGTTGCTTTCCTCATTCAGATCCTACTGTTTGTGTAGAGGTTCGTTGTTGTTTCTTTGAGTTGTACTCTAGAATGAGCTTTGTGAGATAACTGTGCATTCTTTTCCAGTTGGAGATTTACCTTTTACCTTCTTGCTTTCTTTGCTGGCCTGGCCATCCTTATTGATGTGAGTAGTGTCTCAGTTTAAAAAAGAAAAACATCATTTTTAGAAATATAACCAATCTCCTGTCATAACTGGAAACGTCTTTAATGATCTATTGGGAGTTGAGACATAACTGCTGCACGCAAACTCTTTTCTCCTCTGTGGTTTCTGCAAAAGTGCAGGCCGAACACTCAAAGCGTCATTAATATTGAATATCAATTTCCTCTCAGAAACCATGGTTCTATGATTTGAAGCTGATGTGGGATGGCTTCCCGAAAATGGTATGTCACTGCTATGAACCAGCTCTCCTTCACTTCAGTTAATCCCTTTGTTTACCAAATTACATAACTGACTAATGGGTATGAGTTTTTACTGCATGTTATTCTAACATCTTTCTCTTTTTTTTTTTCCCCCCCACCCTCTTCCAGCCGCTGTTGCCTTCTCAATACTGGTACTACATGATTGAACTAGGCTTCTACCTGTCGCTGATTTTTAGTGTAGCATCAGATGTCAAACGTAAGGTAAGTGAAGTTTCCAGACCATAAAACCCTTTGCCACGACGCTCCGTCCAGTGAGACCTGAGTAGATGCTACTGAGTGCACCATACAGACACTGACAGTGGAGTTCAATGTTAATAAATGGATTTCTTCTCTAAAATGTCCCGACTTTATGTATTAAATGGAGTGGTCTGAATACCATTAAAGCTAATGTCCGTGTTCCACTCATCTCTTCCACTGTTTAAGGTCACACTTGGCTGCAACAATCAGATTTTCTCTCCAGTCAGGGATGAGTTAATGTTTGACCGCATCGTAGATGAAAATGCTACTGCAGAGAGACAGATTGACCATTTTCTCCACCGGGCTAAACATCTTTGTTAAAGTGGTAGACCTTCAAGCTCGTCAGTAGCATCTACTTTTTCGTGCCTCTTCTGTTAGTGCCAACACTTGTTTTATAGCTCCCGTTGACTAATGCAAAGGAACTAATCTTTTAAACCACAACAATGTTCTTTCATAGAGTCTTTGTGTTGAAATCTTCTTCTAATATGAGGATTTGTTTTGTAACTTTATTGTTGTTTTCTGTGTGTGTGTGTGTGTGTGGATTGTGTTTCTTTTTATTAGCTGGTGAGCTGTATAATTGGCCATGTCAGAAGGGTTATTCCTTCGTAAAACCAACACCAGAGAGACACACACAGCCGATTAGTGACTGATTTTTACAGCTTGATCAATAGGTTACCAATCTTTTTTTAACTGACTTCTACACAATCTCTTTTCTCTGTCTTTCTTTCCCTCCCTCTAAAGGATTTCAAAGAGCAAATAATTCACCATGTTGCCACTATTTTCCTCATCGTTTTTTCCTGGTTGGTCAACTACATCAGGGGAGGGACTTTGATCATGTTGGTGCACGATGCCTCCGACTATCTCATGGAGGTATGACCCCATGCCAACCTTTTCACCTGCCAACAAGCGTGACATACATGGTTGTTAAACTAAAGGGTCAGTGGGAGCTCAGACCTGGTACTTACATGCATCCTGACTATTCGATCACAGGTGGACAAGATCAGCTCTAAATGTACCAAGATTTGATTACTTAGACCTTTCGGAGGTGGTCTGGGCCATGTGTGACCATATATTTTTAAAATGTGAGCAGAAATGTGACCTGAGCCAAAGTATGTACCAAGTTCATGTGTTTTCACCAAACAACTCATTTCTAACTAACTAGCATCGTTGCGTCCTGCTGGTCCATTAATATGTTTCTGAAGGTGCGGAGGCCACACTGTTAATGATAATCCAACCATTTTTCTGTCTACAGAATAGTTGCCTATGACACAGCACTTAACTGATATCACAACGAAGTGTCTTTGCCGAAATCTTAAACCGAATAAAATGTCTGTGTTCTAAATGAATAAATTGGTTTCTCTGCATAATCCACAGGAAACAAGATATGGGCACTGTGATTCATTGCTCTGTGCTGCTTGTAGGGAATGCAGACTGTCATGCTGAAACAAGCAGATTGAATACAACACATTTGGTCTTTGTGAGAAGAAATAACCGGCATTTATTTGCATATAGAGCGAGAAGAGCCATCCCATCTCAAGTGCACAATTGCATTGAAATGTCAGGCGTGAACTCCCATACTCGGAGCTGCCCACTTGTGATCGGGTCACTCTGGATGCATGTTAATACCACGTCTGAACAGGGCCCTGGGGCAGTTTTTCTCCACTTAACTAAATCATGACACAGCACCGTCATTGTCAGTAAAATGTAGTTAAAGCAACAAGAGTGCTCATTGTTGACAGGCTGCAAACCATTTACATTGGTGTTTAGTCCTCTCTGCTTCAATATTTGTTTTACTTGTTCTTTGAGTGTTTTGAGCTTCACAGTAGAGTTTATTTTGATATTCGTCCAACATTAACCGCACTCACTTGTGACCCTCAATTCTAAAACAGATACTTGAGTAAGTTTGAATCAATCATGGCCGGTTTGCCACTTATAGAAGTGCATTGTGGAGAATTTCCACGTTTTTCAGGAAAATAAGAGGCAGTTTTTCAGTTGAATTATAATTCAAACCCCAGTAAATGTAGTCTCCCTTAAAGCTGTCTTGGGGGGAACCATTGCACCATGCACTTATGAACTGTCTGCCCTCTAGAGGGGAACAAGTGGAAATGTTACACACTCTCTGTCTTTTTCTCTCCAGTCAGCCAAGATGTTCAACTACGCAGGTTGGAGGAGAACTTGCAACTTTATCTTCACTGTGTTTGCTGCAGTTTTCATCATCACTCGGCTCATAATCCTCCCTTTCTGGTAAAAATCCTGTTGCGTAAGACTTGAGTGTTCTTGTTATGAATCACTTTGGGGAATGCACGATATGAACATGATGGTGAATGTTGCAAAATGGACCCTTCTTTTTTCTTTTTTTTTTCTTCTTTTTCTTTGGCTTGCTTTGAATTTCTTTTGGGAAGGAGTAAAGCCAGTGTGTTCAGATAGTATTTGTTTTGCTTTTGTTAAGACACATGTTGATGTTGCAATACCTGCTCTGCTTTCTCTACTGCACAGTTACTGTGACAGGCAACATGTTGTGTTTAGCTGCCAGCTACACGCCTTCCCTCCACCAGGGAGCCCACACAACAGAACACATAAAGCGTGGGAGTGTTTGCACAGCAGCCTTTTAACGTTCACCAGCTACAGACGCATAAATACCATCTCAAAGAAATTACATACAGTTATCATCTTGTCACAGCCTTTTGAACAGATTAGCACACGGGTAGTTAGTAGAAACCTGCAGTAATTTATGTTATTATTTATTTATTTTTACAAATGTCAGAAATGTGCTTCAACAATTTAATGGTGGCATAACAACAGACACATTGTCTTTCCTCCTGGCCTCGTTCAATAGGCTTTTATGGTGAGTGTAGGTGGCTCTGACTGGACTCTCTGTTCTGCCTTTGTCCCCTGTGCAGGATCATACACACAACGTGGGTGTACCCCCTGACCCTCTACCCGCCCTTCTTCGGCTTCTACTTCTTCAACGGGCTGATGTTAATCCTGCAGGCCCTGCACATCTTCTGGGCTGGTCTCATCCTGCGCATGGTCATCAAGTTCCTACCAGGCAATGTAAGAACCTCAGCATTCACATTTCCCGCCGCTTAACAGAAGGGTTGGGTATCGTTCCCTGATTTCTGATTCCTTTCAAATGATTCCAATTCCTAAGTGGTTCTGTCTTAAAAGCTGAATGAAAAGGTCTTTTAGTTTCAGTCTCTCTGTCATTTGTAGTCGGAATAAATTGTCATTTAAATGGAATACCAATAAAATTCATGGTTCCATGTACAGTTTTCCCACTGCAACAGGATGATGAATGAGTGGTGCACCACGCAACAGTTTTGTCTCTAACAGCAACTGTAATAATTCTGTCTTGACAGGATATAGTTGAGGATGAGCGGAGTGACAAAGAGGAAACAGAGACCGAAGATGAAGACAACGATCGGAAGGAAAAATGCAAAAATGGCCACGTACAGAACGGCCACGCTCCTCTCAACAACAACCGCAGAAAGACGGACTGATGTGACAGTGAGAGCTGGAGATGAGGCTGTGTGGGGAGGGAAGATAGGCCCTAACATGTGGCCTTCATCTGCAAGCCAAAGAATGGGGGCATGGCATGAAGAGAGAGGCAACAGGCAGCACACACACTTACACCTAAACTGTACTTTTATACACTAATATCTGAGAACCCTGGTAGTCAAATAATTTCATTCCTTTGTCAATTGCACTAAATTCCCTGAGGGGAAGAGAAAGGACGACATGTGGTATTCCTCTTTTCTCTCTCTCCTCCACCAGATTTTGTTCTGTTGACCAAGTTGCCTCACGTCAAACCTCCCTGCTTGTAGCTTTACATCTCGTTACTGGAAGTGTTTAAGAGATCGCTGTGGTTAGGACGGGCATTTCCCTTCCTGCGCAGTCGGTTAACGCTCTTCTAAACTGTTCTGCCTTTAAAATGTTGATCTTCATCAGCAGAAGCACGCTGAAGCCAGTGGCACACGGTGAGCGAGGCACTGCCTTTCTATGGATCATAATTTGATCTACTAACTGAAGTCTACAGTGGATTCTCTACAAGTTCTTTTGTTTTTGCAGCTCCCACTTTGTTGTGACAGTTTGTCACCTTTGGTCCTTGCCAATGATTTTCAACCAGTGTTTCTAAAATATATTTGTACCAATTACAAGTCAAGCAAAAATAAGTGTTGGTGAAATGTTTTTTTTTTTTTTTTAACAGTTTAAGACCGTGAAAGAAGGTGCTAAATGTGTCACACATATTGAAATGTGCCTTTTTGGAAATTTGTCTTAAATGCCTTTTGGGAAGGAAGGAGAAAGCACATAAGTCCAAATCATTTTAAATAATATTTTGTTTAGTATCTTTTTGGTTGTATGATTTTTATTTTATTTTTCTCTCTATGTTTTACTTGTTTTCAGTCCAGTTTAGGGTTTAAATGTGTGAGGAATTTGTTGAGCATAAGCCAAACCAATCACCAAGTGTTATTCTTTATGGGCTGGAAGAGTCAATAGCATTTCTTTTTAGTGTTGTTTTTTCCCATCCATCCAAAGATGCACTTTATAGTTTCCTCTGTAGATCAGCATTGACTAAATATAGAGTTAAAAAAAATCATTCTGTTACATTTGAATCTAAACCTGATTTATTTTTTTTTGTTCGGAAAGGTTTGGATTATGATTTGATTTGATTTTTTTCGTCATCATATTTATACTCTATCGATCGACCCGAGAGCTTCCTCTTTGTCAGTGTTTTGATTCAAAACCTGTTTATTTCAATCTGAAAAAAAGTAAAATGATGCACCAAAGTGTGGTTTACATTAAGTGATACCATTTCATTTGCAAGTGCCTTTAGAATTTCAAATGTAGGTTATACAAAAAAAATGCTAATCTCTCCGGCCATCTTTGTTCCCCAACACCTCCAACACATGCACTGTAGCGCTCTGGGCCTCTCCTTACCTCTGACGTTCCTTAATGCCTCGGCTCATGACGACCAATCACCTGCAGCTCCCTCCAAAGAGCTTTGCTTCTATAAAAGTGTTTTTATTCTGCAGTAAGCGTGGCTGAGATGTAACATCGTAATGATGATGATTAAAAATAATAATAATTGTGGAGAACTATTCTGTGTCCGTTACTTTTTTTTTTTTTTTTGTAAATCATTCGGCAAATATGTAAATGAACTTGTCTAAATCCTTTTCATGGCGTCCTGAACTGGTCTCAAGGTCTGCTCTTTGTCAAATAATTATTCTGTGGCTGGATAAGTGCAGTCAGGGGCTCATACGAACAGCGTCCGAGTCACCAGCGTCCTGTAGTTTATCACCTTTGACAACAGAGGTCGCTGTTGCTCAGAAAAAAAGATACTGTTACTTTATCCTGCTTGATTGGAGGATGGAGGCTCGGTTTCTTCTTGTTAACATGAAAGGATTGTGGGAAATCGCATGCAAAATGAATGAGCAGAATAGGGAAGGAACATGTCATTATATTCTAGATCTCGCCTTCATTCTTTGCTTTGGTAGAAAGTTCAGGAAATGTTTTCATCAATTCTTCCAGACCAGGAGGAAACAGACCTGAGAGAGAAAAAGTTCCTTTTGACCCTCCTCTAACCTCCAGTCCTCTCATCATAACACTGTAAACTGAAGATGCAAATGTATTTTAGACATGACAAAGGAATCCGATTCTCATTCCGAATGACATTTTGATAATATATACAACAGTTTTGCGATTGAGAGATTAACCTGTTCTTTCTTTGGACAAATCAAACCCATCTTAAAAACCGTCTTGGAGATGATCTTTGATTGTGTTGATGAGATCAGTTCAAGCTGGCACTTCCTCTGGTGGAGTACTCTTGAAGACAACTGAGAACTTCTGGGATGCAAAAAGAAACCAGTTCTAGTTTCCTCCTCGTTCACTCTCCCCTATTTTGGCTCCAACCTAAAAGACCTGCTTGGTTAATTGAAATGAAGTAAGATCACGTTACATTTGTGCCTGGCATTTCAGCTACACGGTTCTCATCTCCGGCAGCCTAACCACACTCATTTTAAGATGCGAGGGTCAATTTCCACTCTGGCTCCACAATTTAATTGCTAATGCATCTCCTGTTTCTCCTCCTTGGACGTCTGTGCTTTCCTTGCCGCGCCCTCTGTCCGTGTTGACCCTCCTTCCAAAGAAATCTTTGCCTTCCTTTCACACGTTTCTCCTCCTTGCACTGTTTCCTATTCAGCCTGGTGTAATGAATAAGCCATGCGGCGCCGCCTCAGGTGCCTGGGTTACGCTGGTGTGAAGTCTAATGGGTGACAGGGATGAAGCTCTGTTTGACAGCAGAACAAAAGCTTGCAGGGTGTTTGAGTCACTTGTGAACCGTGTAGGCCGTTATTCAATTCCTGCTTTAAGTATTAATAAAGGTTTACATGCCAGGGGGAGGCTGCAAGGTACAAGTGTATGCCTCTGTGGTTAGGGTTAGGGTTGTGTGTGTGTGCTTACAAGGTTTTCCTTGTGATGTGGGAATAAAAATCAAGTGCCCATAAATTATAGCTTAAGAAGACGAAGGTTTATATTACACAGGTTGTGGTTTGGTGGGTTCAGGCTCAGCTGTGTGCGTGTGTGTTTGTGTGTGCGTGTGTGTTTGCGTGCACAGGTGGGGGCTGCTCATTTTTCCCAGGATGGTCATGAGCGGACCGTGACACTTCAGTAACTGATGAGTGTCTTATGTAAGTGGAGTCAGAAGGAATCTGAGAGGGAAACGACACATCTATGAAAGCTTCTCAGGCTGGAGGCAGAAAGACTGCAGCTCTGAAGACGCTGCTGTCACTGCACGGACGGGTGAGTTCCAGTCTTTTTGATAGTTGCCGCAGTTATGTTAGGTTTGTTTAAAGTTTGTTTTTTTGTTGTTTTTTTGGGGGGATAATTGTCAGAGAAAATATGTAGGTAGATCAGAACAGATTGGTTCTCTCGCTCGTCCACTCTCTGCCCTGGCATTTTGTCATCCAGTGTCAACTTCATCGGTGAAAGTCGACCTAAAATTTTTTCGTTAAGGCTTATTCACATTTTGTCAACTAAAATTGTCACAAAAAAAAAAAAACTAGAACTGCAAGATTTACCTAAATAAAAACAGAGTGAGGGTGACTAAATCTGCAGCACATAAGACAAAAATTTGTTTTTTTAGAAAGCTGCAAAAATTAACACAACTGATATTTCTTGGATTTTCATTCTGTGCACTTGTTAGCATAAATTTCATCCCTGAAAGTGGACAGGGACAGGAAACGAGTAGAGGGAAGTGATACAACATGCAGCCAGAGTTGATCGTATATCTATTCTATTGTTAAGCAAAAAAAAAACAAACCCCAAACATTCTTTTTTGTACGACTGTAATAATCAAGCTTTTTTGGTTCCAGACTCTCCTTTTAATACGGTTATGAAAGGTGTAACCTTCTTCATCTGTGTTTTTGTCACATGTCTGCAATGAAGTCATCGCCATCGACTCAAGAGCCCCCCCCCCCCCCACACACACATGAGCCTCTCATGTGCTGAACTGACACAGTGACGAATCGGCTTCGTTTCAAGGGAACCCGGGTCTTCGTCGACCACATGGATCAGGTTCGTCGCCCTGCACCACCGTTTGAGGTTGACGTGGACTTGGGCTTCGCTCTCTTCTTCCTCTTCCTCCTGTGTTTCTTCTTACTGGTGACGGTGGTGAGGTGCGCCCAGACGGTGGTGGATCCCTACGGCTCCATCTCCACCTCCACCTACCAGGAGGAGCAGATTACCTGAAGGAGAATGACGTTTTTGTGTGTATGTGTGTGTGTGTGTGCGTGCGCTTACAAGGTTTTCCTTGTGATGTGGGAATAAAAATCAAGTTAAAACAGGATCATTATACATACCGGGGTCAAACCAAGACTTGTACCAAACAACTGAGTGTGTTTGACTAAATGCAGCCAGAACCATTTCATCACTAAGCTGATCCGTACCTCCCATCCCTCGGTTATTACATGGGTTTCTGACAGTTGGAATAGCAAAGTGGTTTTTAGGCGGTCTTCTCGACATGGGAGGTTCTTCATGTCTTTTTTGCCACTGAATGTTTTCCTCAGGAGTCAGGAGTCATCAACTTGATGTCACTCTCAACTTCCTGCATGTTACACACGAGATGGTCTCAACGGTACCATCAGAGGGGAATAAACGAAAATTACTCCGAGTAATTGATAGCCTCACTTGCTTTAGTTGTTTTGTACAAGAACAGTATTTTCCTAGATTTGTATTCAGTGTGTATTGCCTCTGACTTTCCTGTTTTATTATTCTTTTTTAAACTCGTGGAGGCCTTTTGTCAGTGTACTTTTGTTTCAGATTCAGGATGAATTCAATTTTGTAAGTTGAAGATGACTAAACAGATAGATTTATTTCCCAATATTGCACATATCTTCTCACAGCCTTTAATTAACTGTAAATATTATATTCTATTTTTTAATTGTCCTTCATTTTTTTTATATTTGTGGCTCTTTAATTTCTATTCTTTTAATACAGAAGTACCTGTGTTCATGACTTCTTTTTTGTCTGCCTGTTTGTACTAAATACACTACGTTAAATTCCTCGCACTGAACCTAACTTGGCAAATAAATTAGACACTGATACTAATGCTTCACACAATAGTCATAATATGGTGAAGCCAAAAGAAAAAGTGAAAGGAGTTAGATTGTATAACATTTTATTTATTTACGAGTACAAATCATCTATACTAAGGGTTTGCATCTCACCCCCTGAGGCTGGTTTGATATGTATCTCAAAACATGTCCACACATACAATAAATCTTTTTTTTCCCATTCAGTACAATATGATTCAGCCCTGTCATGATTCAATTCAGTATGTTTTGATGCAACTCAGGTTTGCCAGGTAGTAAATCAGCTTTGAAAAAAAAAAGTATTTTTGCATGATATAAACGTGATTTTCTTTGTTCTGCAGCCCCCAATTACGTTTCAGTTTTGACCACCCCTGCATCAGAGCAAAAGCGATTTTAAACACGGCCGTTTGTGGTTTTACGGTAAAATAATGCTGTCCTACGTACTCCGATACTACAGGGGGCGGTATGCACCTGAAAGCATTGTAGCCCACCAGAAATCAAGATAAGCAGAAGAAGCTCGGTCAACATATCGCCATTTAATCAAAACAAAGCTGCAGGAAACGACTCAACAACTATGTAAGTCGTAAGTTGCGGGTGCTTTTCATGTAATCGGATCCGTATGATACATTACAAGCTTTCAGTCGTGACACAGAATCACAAAGACGTGTATTAAATAAGCGCGCTTTGTTTTTAGCATTACCTTGAGCTGTAAGTTATGCTAGCGGGGCTATGTAGCCGCATCTCCGTCGACTGTAAACTGCTTACCCTGTCGAGTTTGCGACGTTTTGTGAGTTTGAAAGAGAGAATCTGTGCACACAAGCAGGTAAGTCACATTTGCTCTGAGCGTAAATGTTACTGAGGGCTTATAATTATAACCCGAGCTCGACAGCGTCGTGTCGTTGCGTCAAGATTGACGTGTCTTGAACTCTTGTGTCGGCAGTGTTCGAGCCCACCCTCCTGGGTTCAGGAGATAAAAGCCTAATCTATGAGTGGTTTATTCACTCTTCACGGTAGAATTACATGTGCAGACAAGCTTAGCCCTGGAAGAGCTCAGACCTAACTTCTTAGTAAGAACTGTCTCCCTCCTGCCTGCCAGCAAACAAAGTTATATTACATTCTTTAAGAAATGGCTCTGACGCTCTGACATCGTGTGTGTGTGTGTGTGTGTGTGTGTGTGTGTGTGTGTGTGTGTGTGTGTGTGTGTGTGTGTGTGTGTCCGTCCGCCCGCCCGCGCTGGCTACACTCAAGGACATCAGCATTGTTAAGATAATGGGAGGATAGTTGGAGAAAATACCGGTAGGAGCCTCACTCCGTTGGCTCATCTCCAACAGCAGCTGGCGGTCTGATAATTTGATAATACAAAGTAAGACATACACTTGTACACGTAACGTTCTCAGAGGCAGGGATGGTACTGCATTTGAGTACATCTTTAGGTACTCTTGTTGAAGAAACTGCAGTATATGTGCTGTGGCTCTGACTTCGTTCGTACTTTGTTACTTCATCTCACTCGAGTTTGGACGAAACACTTATTTTCTCATGTGCCGATTCACTTTATATTGAGATTCTTTACTGTTGCAATTCTACTTAGATGGAGGATTTCCGACTTGAGTTTTTAAATTACTTTTCTTTACACAAACTTGATGTTAGACACCTCAACTCTTTGCTGTTTCTTCTGTTACAGTGCAATAAACAACTGCTCAAGTGTCAAGCAGAGACTAAGGGGGAGTGATTGAATGATAGAAATGTTGATTCAGGACGAAACAAAAATTGATTGACCTATGATGCTAATTTCTTTATTTTTCTCCACTCGTACAAGTTATTAAAAAGTACTGAAGGAGAAATGGCTGGAGGAGGTGACAGGACGGATGTCAAGTTTGTTTAGGATGTTGATGAAAGGGAAGTGAAGGGCTGTGGTTTATCATCAAGCAAGGAGGAAGATTCTGAATGAATCGGGACTAGAACTCACTCAAGAATTCTCATTAAAATGATATATTTGGCAAATATATTGATTGATATCCTGCATAAATGCTTTGTCCTTCCGAACCTGACCTGTGTTGCAGTGATGATGGAGTTGGATACGATCAGGCAGACGGGGACGTTAAAGCTGCAAGAGTTCGAGGAGAAAGTGGAGAGGAAAAGAAAGATGGAATCTGATGAAGACAAATATGATGATTATGGTAAAAGTCCATCTAAACTATCTAAAAGAAGGATTCATGAACTCAGTAACCTCTGCTTCAGTATTTGGTTTTATTTTGGCTGCCACAATTTCAGCGAGGATTTTTTTTTTTTTACTCTCTCTGCAGATAATATGTCGGATTCCCCGTGTGAATCTGTTCCCTCCACAAGTGAAACTCCCAGCAAGAGGACACAACTGGAAAACGGTTGTGACGCCCTCAATGTGATAAAGAAAGCAGTGGTGGTTCTGAACAGGCTCCCCGACTATAAGATCAGTGCCCTCCGACCGCCGACGCCTCAGCAGTTCTACAGCGAAGACGAATCTCAAAGCAGTTCGGATTCCGACATGCAGTTTGAACCGGAGGATGATTCCAGCGATTCTGACTTCTCATTAACAACCAGCAGGAAAAAAGCAGCAAAATCAAACAACAGCAACAGTAACTACGGTAATTCTTCAGAAAACACCCCCACACCAGCATGAACCGCAGTTCCACTCACAGATGAAAACCAGAGTTCAGAATAAAATACTGAACCTTTGAGACCAGGATCATTTTGAAGTCTCCTCCCCTTTCCTGCCTGGGTTTTTAGATATTTAGATGTTGTATATTAGCAGAAAATTCTTACCTCGATCTCTGTGTTGGCACATGCATAACGTATTTACTCAACTATTGACCGCATCTAAAGGTTTTATTCTCTCTCTCCCCCCCCCCCCCCCCATTGACAGACAACACCCCCATAATCGACTCATCAGCTTTTGCCTACTGTACTCATGAAACGACCAAGGTTCGTCCTAACTTGCCAGAGAAAGAGATCACACTGGACATGATTGTGCTGGCCAGGAAAAGGTGCATGAGATGGCTACGGGGTAAAATCATTCAGCTGGTTACAAAAGGTAAGAGAAAACTCGCTTTGGTAGCAAATCGGATCATGAGCAATAAAGGTGTTGTCTCTTGGCAAAGAGAACCTTGATTGATGTACACAAAGATTGAAAAAGTGTCAGTTGAAGAAAGGAAAAATACACGAAATGACGTTCTGGTAATGAACTTTGCAGAAGACGGACGGTTGAAGTACAAGGTTGGTTTTGAGGATAAAGGGAAGAGCCTCGTCTCCGGACATCACATTGCTTTTGACTCCACTCCCACGCTGGAGCAGCTGTACGTTGGCGCCCGCGTGGTGGTCGGGTCAGTAGACAACCAGTCGTTCAGGCCCGGGATTTTGGCTGAGCTCCCCAGCAGGAAGAACAGACTCAGGTGAGTTGCACTCATCCCTCAATCTGAAGTGAGAGCATTCTTATAAATAACGATGCCTCGCAATCTACTGGCAGAATTCCAAAGGTCTCGCTGAGAATTTGATTGTATAAAGAAACCGTTTCAATTTCAGGTTCTTGGTCTTTTTGGACGATCACACACCCATGTACGTCGGCCTCCCTTTACTTCACCTGGTGTGCAGACCGTGTAAGTTGATGTGTCTCACACTTGTTTTATACTCATTTCACTCAAAATGTGCTGTTTATTTTATATCGGAGCGACGTTTACATCAGAGATATTTCACGGACGTCACTGGGGATTCATTTAGAGGCTTTTCTGGTTTCGTGCTTTAACTCGGTGTTCCCCCGCTGCCACCGTGATTTCAGTGGGATGTGCATTTGTAGAGCTGCTTATCGTTCTGTTGCTCTTGAGTTTGTTTTCTCAGTTTGAAAAAAACTTAAGACACTAAATCCTGCAAGTTTTCTACATTAAAAGCAAGAACCACACACACACACACACACACACACACACATTGGTAGATCCTGGTGATCCTGGTTGTTCTGGTTTCGGGGTGCAAGGTACAAGGCCATCTCTCGTTTTTAAGGGTCTGAACTCCCGTCACATGGACCGGTTCTAATGAGATATCTGAAGTTTTATCTGAGCTGGTGCTGAAGAGGTGAAGGTGAAGATTCTTGCTGAAATTTACAGCAATAAAAAACTGTGTTCAATGGAAAGAAATCTTTATGAACATCAAAAAGGGCGTCAAGTGTAAACTATAAAACATACTGTCCCTTTCTTGGCAGTGCCAGACTCGGTAGACGATCTTCCAGATGGCTCTCACAGGTTTTTCATGACGCAGTACATAAAGGACTGGCCTTACCCCCATTTAACGCAGTACAAGCCTGGCCAGAGCCTGACTGTGGAGTTAGAGGGAGTCCAGCAGAAGTGTGACGTGCAGTTGCTCGACAGCAGCTTGATACAAGTGGTGTTCCAGGTTGGTGTCATTTAACGCTGCTGTGGTTTTGAACCCCCCACTGTCCTGCCCCGCCCAGATGTTAATGTAGATTTGATGTCGCTCTCAGGAGAACCAACACACGGAGTGGATTCACCGAGGCTCCATACGACTGCCGCACATGGCCCGGTTTTTGGCGCTGAGGAGTCAGCAAGACAGCGATGACTCTGAATAGTGAACGGGTGAAATATAGTCCGGCTCTGGGGAACAAAAGAATTGCAGAGCAAAATCTGTGCCGAGGAAAACTTTAAAAGAACCATTTTAGGGCAAAAGTAAGGTTTACAGTTTGGAGATTTGTGTGCATGAGGGTTTCAAGTTCAGTGTTTGTCCAATCTGGTTGATTCCCATTCATTTGTTGTACAAATGTGCTAATACAATTACTGCTGAATTGCTGCATCATTATACAAACAAACAAACAAAAAAAAAACCTCAACATCCGCCATGGTTAAGTCATTTCACCCAACACTGTGTATAAACCATCTCACCACTTTTGGCAGCTTATTCAAGCAGTTGTGTATTCAAACTAAGCAATTATTAGCATTAGCTTATGCTTTCTTTAGTCCTTCTTTCTGTTTGTTTTTGAGTGAGCCAGATGATGATGATATTATGATGACAACAAAAATCAGTGTAAGAAGAAACACAAGCAGGACAAATGGTAACGTGAAATCTGAACGAGGAAAATTTGTATATTGGTGGTAAAACCCATGCAACTAGAAAACGTCCTTGCTTGATCAGGATGTGAGTATGGTAGTGACAAATAGAAGTTCTGTGGATTTAAAAAGATTCGATCTTTTTTTTTCCTTTTAAATTAAAAAAAAAAAATTATTTACATGCTTTAGTTCTGTTATTCAAATAGACTGTTTTCCTGTTTGTTTTAATCATGTCAGTAGTATTTGATATTTTGGAGAAGATTTTCCAGCGTTACTGAACCAAGGCACTAATTCCTATAACAGTCATACGCACTTTTAACTCATTATTGCTTCAGGGGTAATTATCATTATGTTATATTATGTTGTTTTGTTCGTTCATCCTTTTTATGTCATTCAGTGTTTCCTTGTCTTGCACAGCATTTTCTCAATACATGTTAATAAATCCAAATGAAGCTCAATTGAATTTTTTTTTTCCTTATTCGTGTGAATTTAATTCTCTGTATTGAAACAGGCCCTGTGACGGACCGCCGACCCGTCCAGGGTGAACCCCGCCTCTCACCCAATGTCAGCTGGGATAGGCTCCAGCCCCCCCCCCGACCCTTAATGGCTAAGCGGTGTAGAAAATGGATGGATGTTTTGAAACAGCACATCCAGGAGTCTAAGCAGTTGTTGCAGCTCCCACTGGGACGCAGCAAAGATGACCCAACTGCTTCTAGCTCACCTTTCTACTAAAACATCAACATGTAGGATTGAAGCTCTGTAAAAGGACCGTAAACTGAATTGAGAAAGAAGGAAAACCTATTTGATTGCAAATCCCCCCCCCTAAAAAAGGGTATAAATGACTGGATGATCAATGACCTTGTGAATATTATGTATGAATGCATCCATGAATTAGCCTATAACACTGACAGAGTATTCTTCATAGTGAGCATTTGTGATTATTTCTTCACGATGGAATTTTTTTTACTGCCAAAGCCTTCATAAGTTAATTACCATTTCAATTTCTGTTGTTTACTTTTACTTAAATTAATAGAATATTCTGGCAATGGCCTGCACAATCAATGTATATTGATATTTAGCAAGTCCAGGAGTGTGTTGAAGACAACTGATTGCACTTTCCTCCATGCAACAAACAGTCTATTGAATATGCTTAAAAAAACCTCAGTTATATTTTGTTCAGTGAGGTGGAAATAACAAAGGGGAGAAGTGCTCATTATGTGCAGAAAATACTATGTTTTTGTGTTTTTATTCATTATTAAATGCAATAAAGTGTGGTTTCCTATGAATTAATTTACATATAAAATTTTGCCATAATATTTTAAAATTAAAAAACTGCAACTGGTTGTCTTTTTTTTTCTATCTTTTTAATGTTTACATTTGCGTTTGCCTACAATCTGGCCGACACAAGCTGGTGGTTAGGACCGCCACAGGAGGGCAGCAGTGAGCAGATCACAGCTGAGGGCAACAACATCCAGCGAAGTAGACTGAGACGCCATAACTCAACGGTCTCAACGGAGGGAACCTCTCAAGAAGGTGAGCTGTAGACTTTAAACACTTTGCTTCACTTTCACGACAAAAAACAAAAACAAAACAAATCTTAAGCATAAGAAGTTGCCGAATATTTTTGCTCGTGTATTCAGATATTGTTACCCCCGATACAGCGCAGTATATGTCGTCATCCTGCCGTTATTTGTTAGCTGTGTTACATTTTCAACAGTTAAACAAGTATTATCCTTTGTTTAATATTTTTGAAATGGCTCCTAGTTGCGACCATACATGTAATCTCAGTAAATCCAGCTAAAGTATAAAAACTTCAACAGCAGAAAATTTGCAACCCGGCAATAGTGTGAGAAATCCGAATGGATTAATGTTTTCGTCTCTGGCTCGACATCAGTCACTTCCAACGGTCACCTTCAGATATGGTGACTACCGCAGCCATGACAAATCAATCATTTAAATAGGAGGGGTCGCCTGTAATTACATATATCAGTAGTAAATTGTGAAATTTAAATTGTTCTGTAAAAGTTTAGAACTTTCTTTTCACATTGAAAACAAGGAAATCTGTTTTTTTTTGTCTTTTCTTCTCCTCATTGCACATTGTTTTATTTTCTTACTTTGTATATTATTTCTTTTTACTTGTACAGTATCTTTTTTTTAAACTTATCTATGTTTATGTCGGAGTTGAACCCCAATTTCGTTGTATCTGACCGTACAATGACAGTAAATGCATTCTGTTCTATTCTATTAATCCGGCGCGCCTCAGTGGTCATGGAGGATGAGACGGAGATGACCAAGAGGGAGCTCCAGATGTGGATCCGGCGGAAGGTGAACGAGATCTGGCTGATGGCCCGAGGTGTGACAGAGAAATACAAGCTCCTGCGCTCCCTGCAGGAAAAGAGAGACAAACAAGCGTGCAGCCTCCTGAGCCTCATCGAGTGAGTGGTGGCGCTGCTCTTGTAGGATTCTGTTATCAGAGGATTATTGATGCAGCAGATTTTCTGATTTCTGATCATGATATTGGTGGGTTTTTTTGGTTGGTGCACGTGTTTGTAATGACCCATGTTATAATCGAACAGATGAACTTACCAGATATCAATTTTTAATAATACTCAACCCTCTATTTAGCACATTTTCCTGTTATAGAAATGCTTGTTTATTACATTTACCAGTGCTGATTGATTCATCTCTATATTGATCGTATATCATTTTTACAGAAGCAATCTGAATCTTCTCTTTCTGTCTCATAACTCTACGCAAACCAGTGCTGTTCAGCGTAGCGCCATTTCTATTTTGTGTACTAAAAAAAAGACTTTTAAAGCAGTTAGCAGTAAAGCAGCAGATCATTTGTTCTGGTTTGTGCAGGTCTGTGGCAGCATGTGACGCCATTGTGAAGGAACATTACGCTTTGTTGGGGTGGGAGTACAGACACACTGATTCTGATGATAGTGATAATCTCTCAGGTGACGGTAAGATGGAAGTGAACTAATGAGAAATCATTATTTTGTTAGTGTTTGTTGTTTGTTATATTCCGTTTCCGTTACTATGGAAACCGCAGTTTAGCCTGTCCTATCTTTTTTTTTCTTTAGGAAACATGCCGTCGACCTCACGTGTGTGTATTCACTCAGAGACCCGAGTCCTCAGCTGCCAATCAACTAACGCTGCCACTCCTCCTTTACCAAAGAAGCTGGACAGCACCCCCTTAAAGAGAGTGGAGGTCCCACAAAGCTTCCGAAGTCTCAATATGAATCCTGTGGTGGTCTTGAACAGACTGACGGATTGTGATATAGCCTCTTTAGCTCAACCAACACCTGTCACACACGACAGGGACCGTGGCTCCTCGGGCTGCTTGGGTTCTGATATGAACCCACAAATGATCATAAGTGATTCAGAACCTTCCGTCTCATCTCCGTTAAGTAAGAGGAGAAAACCTGATAAAAGGAAATCATCACAGCAAGCCAGCGCGGTAAATACTAACAGGAAGAAAAAGAAAGCAAACAAAGCACCGGTCAAGATCAGAGGTAGTAGCCAAACACACACCGTAACGGCAATTCTGTACACAAATTCTACACACTTGAGTACGTATTACTCTTCATGGTTTGCTGGTTTTCAAGTAGTATTTCACAGATGTAACCTGATGTACGTCTCACAGAACTTCCTGCAACAAATATCCGAGTGTCTTTGAGTTTTTTCAGTGACACCAACGCATCTTTACCGCATCACTCTAGAAGCTCTCACGTCCAGCCAGCACATTCAAGCAAACCCTTTTCAAGCTTTTACTTAAACTATAAATGCACACTAGTGACCTGCTTTGTTTTTCTTACAGAAGCGATGGCCGCGTGCAGTGGATCGGCTCTGACTCAATCCTCTGAAGTCTCGATGGACCGCACAGAGCCAGCGGGACAGATCAAAGTGAACATGATGGTTGTGGCCAGGAGGAAGGCCTGCAACTGGCAACAGGGGAAAATCATTGAAATAATAACAACTGGTGTGGAGATATTGAAATCCTGATACTTTATAACAACAGCAACACGTTGTTTTGTTTGGAGACCAACTTACTACAGTTATTTGAATTTTGCAGATAACGGTAAGATGAAGTACAAGATCGGTTTCGAGGATAAAAGGAAGGTCCTGGTCTCTGGACACCACATTGCGTTTGCCAACGCACCCAAGGAGGAGAACCTGCATGTCGGCGCCCGTGTGGTGGTGGAGCATGGAGATAACAATTGTAATTTCAGCCCTGGTATTGTTGCAGAGAAGCCCAGCAGAAAGAACCACCTCAGGTGTGTTCCCGGGTGTGCTCGAAGTCTTTGAATCTCCATCTCGCTAGTCGCTGCAGAGCTACGATAGATGAATATGTTCGAGAAATCAAAATCTCCAAAAGTGAAAGTTTTGTTAAAGCTTAAACAGTTTCCTGAATGAAACTCAGTTGTTTGGTTTGTTCCCTTTTCCAGGTTCCTGGTCTTCTTGGACGATCACACGCCGGTTTATATGAGCTCTCCGTCACTTCACCTGGTGATATTCCCATGTGAGTTTAGACGTTTTCACATCAGCGCGATTAAAACACCTCTCAGTAAACACACCAACACGATTAAAAACAAGTGTACCGGTCAGTGTGTGTGTGTGTGTGTGTGTGTGTGAGACTTAGATGAGCATTTCTGGCTGATTCTGGGTGTGTCACAATTTTGTTTGTTTGTTGCCAGGTTTGTGAGCTAAACTGTCAAAATTAACATGCGATGGAGCTGGAATGCCACACGCACACAATTCCACCTCATATTTGATCCAAATAGTCGGTGGTTCCGATCACTGTCATAGTTTGATTTTATGACAAAAAGCATCAAATCCATGTGATGGTTGCTCCTGCGTCATCCCTCGGTGTTGCCTTTGCCCTTCAGTAGTTGAACCCCACTTAGAAGCAGACATGATGTTTTTAACAATGATATTCAAATTGAGGGGGAATAAAATCCTGGTTGGGCTTCATGATTGTTTTATCAAGTTTATATTAATAAAGATTGATTGTAAGTAGCCTGATAACTGGATTCGATTTCTATTTGTTTATTATTTTTAAGTCTTAACTAATCAGTAGTGATTAGCAGGCTGTGTGGTAATCTGTCCTTTTACTGAACAGTGACTGTTGGGATTTGTATACTTGTATATGGATTTGAAGTACTTGAAATTCTGCGGTAGTTGTCCTGGTCCCTAAGTTCATACTTGTTTTCTTGTGTCTCTTGTATTTTCGTGACAGTGGCTGATCCTTTAGATGACATTCCAGTCCTCAACCACAGGAATTTCATGAAGGACTACTTGAAAGGCTTGGTGTGTCCTCCTTACACCGAGTACAAGAAAGACGAAATCCTGAGAGCAGAGTTAGGAGGAGTCCTGCACCCTTGTAGGGTTGTGCTGTTCGACTCCAGCCTGATACAGGTGGTTTTTCAGGTCAGTGCCGTCACAAATTGTTGTTCACAATATTTTGGCAACGGACGAATGAGTGTTCTAGGAGATTAGAGCATCAACTATCAGTAAATACATTTGTATTTAATATCAACAACTAAAACACTCTCAAATTTGGAATCAAGTTTTTGTCAAGCTTTCTTATTAGAGTCTTTATTTTTCCAATTGTGTGTTTTATTTTCAGAATGGAATTAAGGAATGGATCCACCGTGGTTCCATGCGATGGGAGCACGTAATGCAACTGAAGCAGAATTTAGAGTCCCAAAGAGATGCGTCAAAGAAAACGGCTCCAGATCATGGTAAATAAAACTCATCCTATTCTGAAAACAGTTATTGTCATATTTGAGCAATTCCTAATATTTTAAATATTCTCATCTCTCTTTTTTTGGCTCTTTTATTTAAGGACCATCACAAACGCCATAGCGACAGGACCATAGACCTGGATACGGCGTTTCAACATCGCGCAGCACTGATTCCTCTGAACGTCGCTCACCAGGCCCTCAGTCTTCAGCCTTTTCAAGATGACAATACGCCCTGTACACCTCTGGTTGTTCTGGTTTAGAGAGTCAAAATGATAAATGTTCTTGTCAGATCTGTGTTATGGCTTTTGCAATTTTCAAACTTAGTTACTGGAAATAACATTCAGCAGTTGGGAGTGCCACATTATGACCTGCTGTGAGATTGACACATGCAGGTTCACCGTCTCCACAGACGGACCCATACGTGCCGCCCAAGGTCCCACCCTTCACGAGTGGTCGGAAACTGTCAGGAAACTTTCCAAAAATGGTGAAATAAATGAAATACTGTATATATTTTTTTCTGTAAAGTTTATTTTTGTTCTGTTGTTAAACTAAATAAACTGTTTCTTAAGTTATACATGGTCAAGGAGAATGTTTCATCCACATGCAACTTAAAATATAAAGGTAGTACATGAACATTAAGCTGCATACAACCGAGGTTAGACGGGACACAAGTGATACTGAAATGTCTACGTTATTTAGAAATGTATAATCACTGCAATCCTATTGTATATAGACTGAAAGGCATTATAACCTAAATACCAGCAACTGCTGGAAACAGGCAGTTTGTGTGCATAGTCCCATTTTTCCGACGCAAGGGGGCGCCACTAGTCTGAACCCTACCTAGCTATCCTGGATAGGACGGGTAGAAAAGAAAAAAAACTACCTGCTTGCTAGCCACGGAGCTTTGAAAATCGAGCGAGAGACAAGATTAAAAAAAAGAAAAAACCTGGATCGCCACCACGGATTTCTTGTGGGACAAGCGTACAGGCCTCGCTGCTAAAACGGTAAACGTCACACAGGACCTGTTTTATGCAGCTGTATGTGGTACAGTCCTACGAAAAGGTTAGCACAACAGCTAACGCAAGTAGCTGCCGAGCTGATGAACGAAGCTAAGATGGCGGTCAAATTATTTACATTAGCTAATGTTGTTAGCTAGATTTTGCTAACTTGCGGAACGTTAATCGATGGTACAGTTAGCTGGCTGGTTCGAATACAACATAAAAGTTTGTACTACTAACATGCTGGTTATTGGAAATGTGGTCGTTTTGAGTTAAAATCGAATGCCTTTTCGTGTCCGACAAGGAACGACGTTAACGGCAATATTATTAATGCATTGTCTGAACGTTAAAATGCATGGTTGGAAGTAATTTCAGTTATGACTAGCCACCTGGCGACCTGTGTTTGTTGTGCACAGTTGCTTTGAAGCACCGGTATGTCAACTAATGGGTCGTTTGAATTGATTTAGATCATGTGTCTACGCCTCCCTGCAGCTTATCACTCCTCTCTTTACTCACGCCTAGGCACACTTTAATAGTTGTCTGTGCAACTTTTTTGATTAACTGACTGCAAAACAAGTTGTATGTCAATGCAAACGTTGCTTGAGTACATGTTGACCTGTTTTCTGATGTGTTTGGATGCATTTAAATGACCATTAGCCTCCCCACACCCTTTTTGCTGCTAACAGTGATCTAGTGAGTGGAATTTAACGTCATTTTTTGTTTAATTCAAAGTGCCACATGTCTCTTTCTTAAATCAACAAATGCAATGAATTTGTTTTCATTCAACTGAATTTTATTCACTCCATCAAATAACCTTTAGCTTTGTGGTACTAGACACACCTTGACACTTGGCAAGAAAAACAATGTCAACAGGAGTCCTGCAAGAGGTTTTTATGTTTCACTGCATTTTCTCCCTGTGGCTTTTAAATAAACATAGATGCCAAATTGCATAGTTGCTCTCTTTTTATTATTCTAAACAATTATTTTTGATTCCCTCCTCAATCCCGACCAGATGCCTCACACGAGACGATATTCGTCTTCGGAGAGAGACAGTCGAAGCAGCTACCATGACCGTTACAGAGACAGAGGTCGTCGACACCGGCACAGAAGGTCACCTTCCTACTCCTCCAGCAGTGATAGAGACAGAGATCGGGACAGAAGAGGACGGGGACACAGACAACAACAGGATGGAAGTTATGTGCGCTCAAGAAGGTATGTTTGTACGTGTGTGCATGGTGGGGTTTATTTGTATCTAATATGCTCGTACAAGTACATGTGTTTCAGTATTCTGAAGCTCTTTATCAATGACTCTGCCTTAGTGGAGAAAGTGCGTACTGTCGTTGCATCTTATTGTGTATTTGTGCAGTTTGGGTTGAGTGAAGAGGTAAAGTCAAAGAAGACATTGGAATCTTGAGGGTTTTTTGATTCAGTTGTGAGTCTTGATTGAATTCAGAATCAAACTTTGATTCAGACATGTTCTCCACTGACTCCAGTAGATAGAGGGTGCTGTAGTGTGGGTTTTTTACTCTGGTGCACCCTGTTCACAATAACTCATTCATGCCTGTAGTCCACTGAATTGTGCTAATATAACTAACACAACTCACAGCTCTTTGCTAACTGCTGATGTTGCTCACGATGATGTTGATCCTTTGTCTTTCTTTGAGACGACATCGCAGTACCAACTCCAGCATCTTCCGTGTGACAGTTCACGAAGTGATCTCAAAATACTTAATCATGTAAATCTAAATATTAAGCTGTCAAACCCAAAACCTTTCCCTTTTTTTGAAGTCAGACTAAGAGATAGATAATGCACATTAGGTGGGCTGCAGGGTGATGTTGTTGGAGGGTTCTGTTCTTCTTTGTTTTGTTTTTTTGTAGTCCAACATAACATTATGCCCTCTCATTCAGTCGTAGCTTTGACAATCGCTCAACGGAGCACCGGCCATTTGACAGAAGATTCTGCGAGGGATACAGACACTTGGCTCCGAGCAGAGATGGAGAACGCGATCATGACAGAGAAAGGGAGCCGCACGGAGCAGCTGAAAATTACTATCAACGCGACTTCTCCCCAAGCATGTACGACTACCGGCGCGGCCGCGAAAGGGAACGTGACCGGGATGAGTCATACCGACGAAAAGGCAGCAGGCGTAAGCACAAACGAAGGCGGCGTAGAACCAGGTCCTATAGCGCATCCTCCTCGGTGAGTACAGCCAGACCTGAGATTGTGTTCTGCTCTCCTCATCCTGTCTCTGTCCATCTCTATCTCCTCCACTTGGCTCTTCCTGTCTCTTGCTTTCTCTAACCATTTCCTCTTCACAGCTCCTGGATTTGGTAAGTAGTGCAATCTTTATGATTTTTTTTTTTTTTTTGTTCTGTCTTAAGGATTTTGTTTTATTCAGGGTTTTTTTTTTATTTAAGTGGGTTTTGCTTAAATTGACATTCATTTGGGAGAGCATTTTCATTTTTACACAAACAATTGTTGTCGATTTTTGATTAATTCGTTCTTGCTGCTCTTGAAATACACCCTCACTCCCACTTTCTTATTGTTTCCCTTTGGAAATGAAATAATACCCGCTCACATTCGACTCTTTGGATTTCCCATTATCAAGTTATATTTATTGTGACTGCAATTTATACTGACAGTTGGAAGTAGTCGTTGGGCAGCTAATTGTAGTGCAGATAGGTTGAAAAGTGAAAATGTTCTGCCAAACACCATGCAAAATTGAGAATAAATGGATTTAAGAGTTTTGTTTGGTGATATTGGCAATTAACGTGTTAGATTAATTAAAATGCAGCTTGTTTCTCCACACAAATGTAGTGGGGAGTGTAGAGTTCAGCGAGCAGGTGGTAAATATTCCCTGCTTTACATATGGTCCTATCATTTTATTTTCCATCTTTTTTTTTTTTTAATCTGAAAAGTCAACCTGATAAGCTTTGAATTAGTTGTATGACTGTCTTGAATGGATTTTGCGTTGATGAATGGATATGCCGGTTGCTTCCTTGTTTGTAAGCAGCTGTGGTTTAAAGGTAGAGGGGGGAGAGGAGCAGAGGACAACATGTGATCTTTGACTTGTTCCCTTGCACTATATCCCTATCGTTATATATTTCCTTCACGTGGTGTCATGCGTGAATCGCCCCATGACCACCAAACCCACCAACAACCACAACTACCACCAACACCACCCTCCTCCTCCCTCCTCGTCTACCTGTGCCGCCTGGCGCCATGGCTGCGGCTGCCCCTGAAAACCCCCTGTTCCCTTTGGTTGTGTCGTGACCTGCTGATGGCGGTTTGGGTGTGAAAACAGCGGAGCAACAGCCGGACGCGGGCACTGAGTGTGAGGGACGACGAGGAAGGGCACCTGATCTGTCGGAGTGGGGACGTCCTGCAAGAGAGATGTACTCACTGCCACTACTCTATCGTAACCCTTCTCCATATGAGTATGAAAGCATAGAGCATTTAAATGACAAGGGAGTGCCTGATGATGATGATCATGATGATGATGATGATGATGATGATGATGCCTGCTAGAATGCTCTTCGCTCTAGCTGAAATAGCAGGGTGGATTGCAAGAATGCTGAAAATTTTGAGAGGGACTTTAGTTACTTTCTGCTTTTCGTTCTAGGATTTTAAGTTGTGGAGCATTTTCTCAGGTTATTTGACTTTTCCAAACCTAGAATCTCACTTGAAGCTGTTTGGTTTTGTTGTGTTTTAGTCTAAAAATCAGCTGCAGTTGGAAATCTGTAATACAAGCTAGATATTTCCCACGATGAGCGTCACATGTGTTTCCTTATCACCTATTTAGTCTGTCTTCGTTAAGACTAATACAACCAGCACACATTGGCTACATAGACACAATGCGTATACATGTAACTTTTTTGTTTGTTGTTCAGTAGAAAATTATTTTTTTCCAGTATCTCCAGTTTTTTGGGGATATGCCCACATTTTCGATGGCTGCAAATTGGTCATCAACTGAAGGGAGCGCTTTATATCTGCCCCCTTATTCTCTTCACATGTATGACAGCAATATGCTTTCAATTATCGTAGATGATCTGAAAGTATTTCCAGCCTGCCAGATTGAATAGGCAGCCATTTGAAAAGGAGATGGGCGCTGGCGTTGATACGCCGATCTACACTTTTGCAGTATGTGTTCGTGCTGGAGTCCACATGTCTAATTCTCCTGTTCTCTCTCCCCCCCGCTGTCTCTCTCTTTTCTTTTTTCTCTCTGTGTTGTGTTTCAGACGAGATTGTCAGCACATTGGGGGAAGGCACCTTCGGGAGGGTGATGCAGTGTGTCGACCATCGCAGGTGTGTGTCAGTGAAGATGTAAAACAACAGCTGTCAGGCTCTGGGGTCCTATTTCGAAGACCCCATGCTGGGAATAACCACTTACTCTGATTTATGTGTGGGGAGCAGAGAATGCATGGTCAGGGATATTTGCTCTGAAAGCAAGGCTGTGTGTTGAAGATGTAAAGTGTATGAGCACTGCTTGGAAGGACACAGATTCACTTCTGTTAACTAACTGAAGTGTTATTAAAGAAGGTGCTTACTCCAAAAAAAAGCTTTCCTCATTTTCCCCCAAGTTTTACTGATAGTGATATCAGAAAATTGCAAACATAATAAATATATATATTTTATTAGATGTAAAGTTAATTCATGTCACTGTGGTGCTCGGTGTCGGAGTCGGGGCTTTCTCTGGAGGATGTTTGCACGTGAAACGCGTTGACTCTGTTTGGCTGAACCTTTTTGTCCCGTTGCTTTCAACAGGGGAGGAGCTCACGTCGCTCTTAAGATAATCAAGAATGTGGAGAAGTACAAGGAAGCGGCTCGCCTCGAGATCAACGTACTAGAGAAGATCAACGAGAAGGATCCTGATAACAAATTGTGAGTTGCGGCAAAATGCCTGTGACTTTTCTGGTATTCAAGGAGAAATAAGAAACGCAAGTTGTCCGGTTTGAATCAGAGCAACTGTCCAGATTTTGACATGTTAGAAGGTTGAGTCAGAAACCAGCCTTCACCTGGATGCTGCTAGTTGTCCACTTAAATTATTCAATGCTAACTGGTCATTGTAACAGTGACAAACACCTTGTTAGAAGGTTGCGTGTCTAAGAACGTATTGTATGTCAGTGACTACGAAGCTGTTTGCTCAAGCTGTTTCTCATCATCAAACCTCCCGTATCCTGTGTGTCTTTCAGCTTGTGTGTACAGATGTACGACTGGTTCGACTACCACGGTCACATGTGCATCTCCTTTGAGCTGCTGGCTCTCAGCACCTTCGACTTCCTGAAGGAAAACAACTACCTTCCTTACTCTATTGGTCAGGTCAGGCACATGGCCTACCAGATCTGCCTCGCCGTAAAGTGTAAGTTCATTTTATCTCCTTTTTTTTTTTTTCTTTTCATTTCGCTACTTCAAAAACTTTAAAATAGTACCGTGTAAATACTGATAAATCATAAAAGGAAGTGGCATGATAAAGCGCTCCAGATGTGGTTGTTGTATCTTTTAGCGTAGTGTTTCAGTTGCCTGTGTGTAGTTTGGCTGGAACGGAATTAGTGGTTGACTACCTGACATCATATGAGCGAATTATAGATCATAAGATCACCCAGAGAACTGTGGCAATCGGTGTTTGATGTTAAAAAACTACCAGTTGCATTTTCTTCTTAAATTTCCCAAATATCAACACCTATCTATCTATTGTGTCGATATCTTTCTGGCTATTTAAATGTTGTAATTGCATTCTGATTCGATATTTCACCTCCATTTTTGCATGTATAGATGTGATCTGATCATGAAATGATGAAACGCGGGACCCCAGAGAAGCCGTTACACATGTTTGTCTTCCCCTCTGTAGTTCTCCATGACAATAAGCTGACACACACAGACCTAAAACCCGAGAACATCCTGTTCGTCAACTCAGACTTCACGATGTCCTACAACGTAGAGAAGGTAAGATGCAGTGATAACAGAAGGAATAATACAATCGCAGCCTTCCTTTACTCACAGACAGGATTTGTATAATAATTTGTTGAGGAATCAGAAATTGAAGATAAAACACTTGAGAACCATTTGTATTTCCTCTCTGGCAGAAGCGAGAGGAGCGGACGGTTAAGAGCACGGCAGTACGTGTGGTGGACTTCGGCAGCGCCACTTTTGACCACGAACATCACAGCACCATTGTGTCTACACGACATTACCGTGCCCCGGAGGTCATACTAGGTGAGGATGACTAAAGCCTTCAGGTAACAGAAACACTGAAGTCACTGTATTTGTGTAACATTGTAAGATGATTTAATATCCTAATACTTATGAGGGACATCAGGGTGGAGATCAGCCTGATCAGCTGTGCCAGCTCTGTTGTTATTGCTACTCGGCTTGTAAGTGCTTGTAGAAACAGGCTGAGTTCTACAAGTTGCAGCAAGTTCAGCATCCCCACCCTGATTCCTCTGAGCAGAACTGTAGCTTGCCTTCTTCTGGAGGAGATGAGGTGATACCATAGCTGAAGACTAATCGATGAATTAGCATAATGGTACATGTTACTGTCTTATTAATCAGATTTTGTTTGACATGGCTCTGTCAGTGAGTCATCTCAGTAAGCACCGCCACAGTTGTGGTGCTCTCTCACTGTCTGATGCTTTTTCCTTTTTCATCTGTGTTCATCACATGTTTGGTTCCTCAGAGCTGGGGTGGAGCCACCCGTGTGACGTGTGGAGCATCGGCTGTATCCTGTTTGAGTACTACCTGGGCTTCACCTTGTTCCAGGTACTGTGTCACGTGACTGCTGCCATCATTCAGGCTTTTACATGTGACTTTATGAAGATGAGGAGAATGACAGGATTTATGTTCACCACACATGGCCGAATCATTGATATCTGATATCGGAGTGGTTGGGAAGCGCAGGAATGCTCCATAGCTCTGCTCTGTCCCACTGGAGATGTTTAGCTAAAGACGGGTGAATAGAAGGGACAGTTTGGACCCAATTATTGCTATGAGACGACGAATAAACGAGCTGGTTACAAGTCCTCATGAATATCATCCTGCTATAGTTGTGCTTGCAGTTGTACAACTATACTCGTTTGATAACGTGGAGTGTTTTATGATTGCAAAGATGAAGCGTTAGGCTTTTGGATGAATGTTTATGTTTGCACAGCTCTCATGGCTGCATGCTGGGTGACTTGTGGCAAAAAAAAGGGTACCATTCTCATATTGCCTTTTTAGATTATCACGACAAAAACTATCATGAGATGCCACCGAAAGATTTGGAATCTTTATTCTGCATTTCTGTTGATAAATACGGGCCTGAATCGGATCGCTTTCAAAGAGTATCTTTCTCTGTTGCTTCTCTCATGCTGAGCTGTGTTTGTTTTAGTTCAACTGTTCCTCTTCCTCTCAGACTCATGACAACAGAGAGCATTTGGCCATGATGGAGAGGATCCTGGGTCCGGTGCCCTCGAGGATGATCCGTAAGACAAGGTGAGGACGCAGCTCGACATGATGATTGTAGGTAGACCGGTGTCCACTCATTTCTAACGAACGATCTCCTTCCCCTCTCAGGAAGCAGAAATATTTCTACCGTGGCCGTCTGGACTGGGACGAGAGCTCGTCAGCGGGCAAATACGTCAGAGAAAACTGTAAACCCTTGCGGGTGAGAGCGTGGATGGGAAGAGGGAATGGAATGCGTAGGCCCAAAAATAATGCCGTCATAGCGGCAGAACAATTCCGTCTCTTGTTTTGACACTGCAGCTCATTTCTTGACCTCCTGAATATATCCCTTCATCTGTTTGTCCGTTTCTCTTCCCCACCTACCAGAGATACTTGCTGTCGGAGGCAGAGGAACACCACCAGTTGTTTGACCTCATTGAAAGCATGTTGGAGTACGAGCCTACCAAGAGGCTGGCGCTGGCGGACTCCCTAAAGCACCCGTTCTTCGAGAGCGGAGGAATTGGTGAAGCAGCAGGCAGCAAGAACTGGGAGGGCAACCGGGACATCAGCCGGTGACACGAGCCCTTAAAGACTGATTGACACAGATCAAGTCTTTTATATGTGGAGCAGGTGAACTATTGCGATCAAGTGGGGCTTTGGATGTTTTCTGCCGTTCGTCATTGGAAGCATGAACACTTTATACCTTCTCGCCCCTCCACCCCGCCTCTCATGTGTCCACCTCTGCAGCCACAAGAGGCCCCTTTTTGCTGCAGAGACCAAAATAACCCACCAAGGCCCGAGAAGAGTTGAATGAGTCCTTTAAGGCTTTTGGTGGTCAAAGTCTCAAGAGGACAAAAACCTTAAAGGACGTTTTTGTGTACCCAAAGTAGCCCTCTATGCAGCTCTCGTCTTCCTTTTTGACCCTCCTCTCTCCCTTCCTTCCGTCCCTCAATTATTTTTATCAGCATGTGAATAAAATCACACTTTTTTTTTTTTTTTGGAGGAATTAAGCACTACATGAGTCGGTCATACAACGGTTCTGGACTAGAGGTGTTTAAGAAAGACAGTGAAGAGGAGATGGAGCTGTGAGTCCTCTGCCACAGATAAACACACGTCAGCAAATCATCAAATCTAATATCGTATTTTCTGGGAAACTATGATCGAAGAGAGCAAACTAAACAAGGGGGACACCTTTCCAAAAACAAACAATGCAAATCGCAAGTGTGTCAAATACTTGTTTACGTTTTACGCTAAAAGAGCACTTGCACTGTATTGTTTTTCTTATTTTTTTTTTCTATGTATAAAAAGATAATCCCATATATGGAGACTGTCGCCCTTCATATCTGGTCCTCATCAGATATTGATCGGCCTTTATTATTCGCCGATGAGATGTAGATGTACACTCCACACACACCGACGTCTGTAGACTGTCTCATTGATAGGAATGTTTGTTACAGTATGCAAAACTGAGTGTGCGTCTGTGTGAGAGGGTGTGTTTGTGTGTGCGTGTGTGGACGAGGGGACGGGGTCATGTTTATGTTTTCAGCCTAGTTCGTAGAACATTCTGCCATTTGTTTTTCTCCCAACATGAACTGCCTTTTTTTTTTTTTTTCCTTCCGTGTGTGATGTCACACCTTCATCGAGGTGAAGCACAGCTCCTGGTTGTGTCCCAACGAGCCACACACACACACGCCTGTCGACAGTATTTATTTATTTGTGTGGGTTGGGTTTTTTTTCTGGGTTTCAAATAGGTCATTTTTTTCCTACTACACCCTCCCCACCCCCCATCTGTACATGATTTTGTTGTTTTGGGTTTGTTTTTTTTGTATGAAATTAAAAGCGTATAAAACTGTATATATGTATGATTGTGTAGAATTAAAGTTAAGTCCTCCTTTCCAAAGGCTTACGGTGGTCAGTGTCACTGTCTGGAAGCTTAAAGGAGGCGTTCACTCTTTAACTGCATGGCTGCGCCCGAGTCTTAGCTCACGATCAACACGGCTGCACCTCTTACCGAAACAAGATGGTGTGTCACTCATTTTGAAAATGAATACAATAATTGTGATGTCACCAATTTAAATATATTATTTAAGCATTTATTTTTGCTACCGCCGCCCTGTCATTGGCCCGCTAAGCCGAGCAGCTTCCCTGCTGGACAGCGTGACGGGGACAGGAAGAGAATGAAGCTCTAACAGGTGTATCAGGTCCAGGTAAGCTTCCCCATCTGTTGGAAAGAAAAATGCAGGTTTACTGTTGACTGCGACCTCATTCCCTAATTCCATTCTTCCTTTGGTGGTTATTAATAGATGGATCTCTCAGCTTTGTGATTTACAGGGTTTTATTCTGGAGTGAAGCAGGGTACTCGGTTTACCACTGTTTATTTTGACCATGTGTCTAAGAAATACTACAAGTGAAAACCTCATTGTTTCTGAGTTAATTTGAGACAGCAGTGGAAGATCTGAATCATTGGTGTGAAAATCTCATGTATGCATGATTCTGTAGTACCTCAACTCACATGGAGGGAAGCTGTTAATGAAAACGGCAGTATAACCGCACGAGAACCCTGAATATTCTTCTTAAAATCGTCGTGAAAAACTCAGAAAGCACGTCCGGGGGTGGCTCGGGTGGTGGAGTGGCCGTCAAGTGATCAGAGGGTTACGGGTTCGATCCCTGGCTCCTCCAAAGTTCACATGGAAGTGTCCTTAAACAAGACATGAACCAGTAATCGCTCCTGATGCCTTCACCATTGGTGCAGGGATACATGTTGCCCCTCTCAGCTAATATGTATGTGACAGGGTGACGAGGTGTGTGTGTGTGTGTGTGTGTGTCAGAGGGCTTTATAAACCTCTGGAGGATCCTTGTTCAGTGAGCCTCTGAAGTCAGTGACAAACATATGAGTCGAGGGATTGCTGCTGTGCCGCTGCAGGCTCGAAATCAATGAATGACACAACTGAGTCATTCACGTCAGATACTCTCCTCCAGTCAATGAAGAAGCCTCCATCTGTATGAGGGGTCAAAGGTGAGCCTTCCATGATGCAAATAGGATACCTTCCTTTTTTCCCTCCACTCTGTCAGCCCCATCTGTTGAACCTCCTCTCTGATGCTGCGTCATCCAACCATCACAACACCTGTCACCTAAACCTAAACTCTTCTCTCTCAAGACCTTTTGACCTTTAGTATACGGCCCTCCCATTCACCCTCTCCCCCTGCTGTTAAACATGGCGCTAATTATGAGCAATTTTAGTAGTAAACAAGCGGCTGTTCGCCTGCTCATGTTCTTCTTTTCTGTTAATGAGATAAACGGCTCTCTCGTCGTCACCTAATCTTGTTTAAGAAGTGTAGAGGTCATCAGTCAGAGGCTGATAAGAGCAGACAGTGACAGAGCAGAGCTTTACAAGTGAAGTCTACACAGGAGTACTGGATGGGCTGCAACGCCACAAATGGATTCTGGACTTTGCAGCTTCGATAAATGACACCAACAGTGTTCTGGTCTACAGGAGGAACTACTTGCAAGTGTGTATTTGTGTCTTTGTTGCCCAGTAGTTTGTGTTAAGCTGCTCTTTCTTATGTTTGTGATGGCCTCTGGAAATAAGATCGCATGACATTTTCGCTCTGCATCTACAGGTTAACACTTAAGACCAATTTTGTCCTGAGCTCAGACACAACCGAGACATCAACAACCAGCTGGAATGGATTCCATCATGTCTCTGGGTGCCCCCTTGAAGCAATTCACCAGCAGCTGTATGTCTGGAAAAAAGACCTCCACCCGAAGGGGGTCCAAGACGAGCCAGTCCATCCGCAGAAACAGCTTCACGCGCAGGAAGAGCATCAGTAGGAGGAGAAGTCTTCCCTGCAGCAGCCAGAAAGTTCCAGACTCCTGGCTCCGAGTGTACCAGACTGAGCTGAAGAAAGAGAGGTGGAGTGGCTAAAAATAATTTGACATTTTTCACTGTAGGAGCACCAGACAGCCTGACGTAGGAGGGTGCTACTATGTTGCTGTGAATGAAGCTACTGCATTTGTTTCTAGTAACAGTTTAGGCATTGAGGAACTGTACAAGTCTGTCTGGGTGTCCAGCTGAGACACCTGCTAGGACAGTCTCATCTTAATGAGGTCTCTGCTCACATGACTAAGCTGCTTGTCCATGTGCTTCGCCTCATGCTGCTTTGTGCTGTTTGCTAAAAAGGAAACGACAGCAGGCCATCCTAGCCAAGAAGAACGCAGAGAGATCCGTCAGAAAAACTCACTTCAGGAGCCACCACTGCCTTCCACGGGTATGAGAACACCAAATACTACATACGGCTTGTTTTTTTCATGGTGGGCGCACACATCCAATATTCTTTTATTTGCTCTTATTTGACAGACCACCACTGCCAGGAAACCGGCAGCAGTAAAGGATGAATCTTTCTTCGGAGCGTTCCAAGGCCTCAGTCTGGACGGACTTACTGGAGGCACGAGTGGGTCTTCTGTCACTGCTTCTGCTGCTGGCGGAGATCAGTGCAAAGTAATGTGAGCCGTTCAAGGACAGTCAGGACTGTTCACGTGATCTCGGGGGTTGAGGATCTCTCAGCAAGGAGACTTTACCAGCGAGACATGCAGGATAAAGGACTCGTGGAAGAAGAGGGTGATTGGAGTTGGTTTGACAACCAAGAAAAGTTGGAATTGTAAACGTTTGTTGTACTGTCTTTATTTATTTTAGAAAGGTTTCCATTTTTGCAGTTTCTGTAATTGAACTGTCTTTGTGGAAAACAAAAATAGACACTGACATCTGCTGTAGAACATTCTGCCAACTGTCTGCCTGTACAGACACAGACAGCATAGACGTTATAGCCACTAGATCAGACAGCACTATCGGCCCATCCTGGCCTTAACAGATATCGGCGTATATCTCGGCTCTTGTATTAAACTTTCTAAAATGTGAGATCGTTTTAAGACTAGTAACTGTGTAATTACAATATGCTCTGGTATTAAAATGCGGCAACCATGTACATGAGAATGAATAAATGAACTCAAATGAACCGTTTTTCATCAATATTTACACAAATGCTACTTCAAAGTACATTTTACTGACAGCTTTTCTTAATATGTAAAGAATATCAGTTAACAGATGGTAATTTTACTCCCCAAGTATCAGGATCCACCCTCAAAATCCAGGTCACGGGCCCTACATGGCATATCGACTTGTGTTTATCTACAAATTCTTCTCAGCAAAGTTTAGACACCACAGTAATATTGGCTTGTTTAAGACAAAAGTTTTATTTTGTATTTTAAAAAATAAAGAACAAAAATCAACGGCCACCACATTTCGACATTAACCTAAGAGGAAGATGCATCACTTTTGTCTCTCAAACACGAGCCGGGTGCAACCTCAGGGTCGGGATCATGAGGATGCGCATTAGAAAACAGAGTACAAAACTACGTTTGTCCAACTGTGATGACGACTATGCTGCTGACGGCGGACGACAGGGTGGGGATACACAGATCTGGGTGTGTTGAAAACACTGGTTTTAATTTAGTGAAGTCCATATTTCCAGCATCACTCTCTCTGTTCCATCTTTACTTTTGGGGGTTTGAGGAAGGACCGGTTCTTCTTCTCCTTACTCTTGCCTTTAGCCTGGAAGTTCCTCCAACTGTCCACACGGCCGTCCCTGGTTTCCTGAGGACAGACATGTTGAAAAGGACTCGTTTCACCAAGAACCCAAACGAAGCGAATGTGTTTTGATGTTTATTATCAGTAACATAATAAAAATATGCTGCACCTCAAAGTTTTTCTGCCATTCTCTCTCCCGCTTTGCTTTCTCTGCTGCCTCAATTTCCTCCTCTCTTGCCCTTTTCCTGAGGAAAGAATGAATAAAATCAAGAGACCCTGAATAAAATAACTGTTTCAAAAACGATACCCCAGAAGGATTTCTATCCTTCCTGGTCATAAGTGGGCCTTGTAGTTTTTTGTTGATAAAATGGTTTTGCTTTCCATAGCTGAATTTCAGCAAAAAAAACAAACGACGACATCAACAAAAAAACAAAGCAATGTAAAAGTTCTGTTGACTTTAGGTCGAGGGAACCCATGCCGATGCTAACTGCTAGCTTAGCCTGTAGAATAACATGCTCTACATGTCATCTACCTTTCATGCATCTCCTTTGCTTCCCTTTCCTTCCTCTTGATTGCGAGTTCTGCAAACAGCTTCATGGTCTGCTTGTACACGGCTTGCTTGAACTGGAAAACAGGTTGAACATTGATTGTGCAGCTGTTCCAGGTCTGCTTCATCACCGCTAACATTGGGCTCAAATCCAGAAACTGAAAATGTGAATTTAAAATGGAAACGTCAGGCAACATCCCACTTGGACTTACCACTTCGGGATCGTCCTCCTCCACATCCTGTGGTTTCCCGTCCTTCTTCAACTGTTTCCTCTTTTCTTTTATCTGTTACAACCACAGGAAATCAAACGTTAGGGAGCGAGCGCGGATGCATATATTGTTGGCTGAGGTGAGGGGAGATGGCGGCCGCTCACCATATGCTCCACGTATTCCTTTCCTGCTTGAATCACATCTAAAGCTCTCTTCTTCTGTTCCGGGTCCAGTAGGAGTTTGTACGCCTTGTCCACAGCTAGAACAGGAAACATTTTACTCACGGCGTTAGCTCGAAGGAGACGCCCAGACACACGATTATGCCTGCATGTGACTGGAGCACCACAATGGAATGTAACATTTCTACCTTCGAAGGCTTTCTGTGCTCTGTCTGCATCGTCTTGATTTTTGTCAGGATGGACCAAAATGGACAACTGCACAGTGAAAGACAGGCGAGATTCCGAATTAGAAAACAACAAAACATCCTGATGCTGTTGCTGCATGACAGATATCAGTAAAGAATGTCTCTTCAAAATAAAACAAAACGTTTAAAGCCGTATTTCCCCTCTCAGAAAAGTGTCATTTGCCTTTCAGTCACTACTCACTCACGACCGAGTGCCTCACGAAGATGTTTGCCTCACTGCATGACGTCTTGGTTACTCCAGAATTCAGAAACCATCGGCTTCATAGTTTAACTTGAAGCTAATGGAGACCGACTGCTAACAGCAGCAAAAAACTGTACGCTTACAAAACTGCACAGAACGACAAGCCCGAGAGTTTCAGAGTGGACGCTTTGCTATTGTTAGTAAACTTTTTTTTTTGTTCCCTTAAATTCCCCAAGGAAATTTCAAATGGCACATAATGAGGGAAGCCGCTCTTTGACACATGCAAGACGTTTTGCTTACCGCGCGAAATCTTTTCTTTAGTTCATCATCTGTTGCGTCTGGGTCAATTTGCAGCACCTGAAACAATGGGGTGAACATTTTTAATGGTGTCTCTCCCCCCCCCCCCCCTAAATAAGAGCCTTTTTAAAATCAAAATGATCATTTTAGTTGTGCGATTTCTCTTATTTATCTACTAATAACTGTGTCATATCCAGTATCTGTGCAGCACCATCTTTGCTCATTTTAATCAAATTTGGTTTCATTGCGCCCTAGTTATCATTTCTTATGCTGTCAATCCAAGCCCAAACACTGAGAATTCCCTATGTACTGTAAACAGAACTGATTCATTTCTCAGAACGACATCAATTTAGTTGAGCTCAATTTTAACTGCTGCTCAGAAGCTAAATAGCAGCTTGATTTGTACCCATTTTATACATTTAAATGAAGACATTTTAACACTGTTTGGGGCTCTTAAATTTTGGGCATATATAATGTGAAATACTACTCAGTAAATCGTCTAAGCGGTTGACCAAATACTTGATGGATGCGCAGTGTTTACCTCAAAGGGGTTGAGATTAAAGTAGGAGGAGCCAGGCCTGAGCAGCCGGTCGATCTGTTGCTTGGAGGTTAACACAGAATCTCTCTTCTCGATCTGCTTCACCTGTCAATAATACAAATAAATAAATATCAAATTACAAGTCACTTCGGTCAAACACCCGGCATTTGGGTTCATCAAGAGAATACAAACTGCATTTTTAAATACAGTCGATATTCAGAGGTTGAATGAAATACGATGAAGCACAATGTTGCTCTACAGCTTCCCTGGAGCTTCAAATGTTCACATGTACAACAAGCATTGGTCTTTCAAAGGAGGCTGATACGTCCCTCCGATCAATGACTGATGTGATTCAGTGTTGGTGCATAGGACTTGCGGTGGTTCATAGGAGGAAAATAAAAGCCATGGCGACAGTTGGCATAAAGAATGTCCACAAAACATGCCAGTAAACGTTAGCTTCCACTGGTAAACTGATGCTAACATCTCTGCGGGGCCTCCCGGGGGGCAACTCACGCACCGGTGTAGACCCAAACCCAGCCGAGGTACACCCAGCGAAACATGGGTGAAGATACTCAATTGCACCTGGGTTTCCTCATACCTCCGTGTAAAAGTTTTGAAATAATTCATCCGACACAGTCTGAGTGGAAGGCTCTCCTCCGGTGGCCGCCATCTTGCCCTGCTTTACGTATGACGAATTAGCGTCACGTGACCACAAGTGACTATATTTAATCGTTTGCTAGAAAAAAGTGTCATTAGAGTGTAAGGCGGTCAGAAATTGTTTTCAATAATATACAGGAAATAGGTAAACTACTCAACAATACAATAAAAAAAAAACTCGACAACTATTTACTCCTTTTGTTCCGACTATGAAGTCAGTGTAAGGTTGAACTACACAACTACTGCACACCTTCCGAATACACGTTAGTACTATTATACATATTTTACATGTAAGGGATAGTTCACGTGCATTTTAAACATCCATTTTCTACATTGTGACTTGGAGTGTCGAGAAGAAAAAAAAACCCCCAATTTTTTAAAACTTGAAACTGTATTGCTTGCAATCTAATTGTTTTAAGGTGAATTTCACATCCTCCTTTTCCATGTGACTTTAAGCCTCTAAATCAACGCCAGGCATTACCAGAAACAGCTAACTACACTTTTTCAGTACAATTTTTTCTGCTTTTTGTATTGTATACGAATATTTTAATACACATTTTCAGTGCCTTTTCGTCAATTCCTGAAAAGTTCATACGTTTCTCTTTGTATTTAAGGTCATGTGATTTGTGAACTCTGAATCGATGTACATGTTTTTAAGTGTCATGTTTTCACAGTAACGATACCTGGAGTGATTAGGTCACGTGTGATATTTTCGAATTAAGATTGCATTTAAAATAAATTGTCTTATTTTAACCATTTTCCCCCTCACACCAATACGGGACGAATCAGGCCGAAGCGAAGGTTATTAATAAATTGTGGTTTGAAGTCGTTATTTTTCGTCAATTTATTGACGGTCCCTAAGTGACGCTCCACTGATTCGAAGCGGCCGGGAGTTCGACTGCGGAGTGAAACCCAGAAGAAGCCGTCGAGTCCGGAGGGAAGGTCTGCCGAACATCCAACCTCAAACTAACTGCTCCTCCACCACAAAGCGCAGCACACTCACCTCCTCGATGAGACAGGCATGTTTCAGCTTTTATTGGTTGAATTACTCAAGTTTTGGAGGGAAATGTCGGACATACAATCATTTGCTGTGCATAATAATAATAATAATAATAATAATAATAATAAAATACTTAAGCCTTAGATCACATTTGCCACCTAGCGGCAGCCCAGACGAGTGATGGTGGCATACATTTAATAATCATAACATTTATTGCAGGCTTTGGCTTCATACTTTGAAGTATGTAACATATACAGTACAAAGATAAACCGGCAATTTCAGTGTGATTTGGTTTTCCAGTTTCAGGTTTCTCTCACCCCGTGCGAGGGACCAACTGAAACCTAAACCACTATTTTGGCTGTGCAGTTGCCCAGGTCGTGGTTTTAATGCATGTTTATCCGCAGCTTCTCCTGCAGGGGGCGCAACCACAGCCAATCTCCTGCCACTGAGAAATACAAAACCTGCTTCTCACCTCGGTGTTCCCGCATTCTAGAATTTAAAAGTAGAGATGCACAACATTTAACGACTTCTTCTACAATTTGAGGCAGCTCGCTTCAATCACCTCAGTGGGGAGACAGGACTCAAGTGGTGAAAAGGCTCCTGGTTCTGCTTGACCATAGTGTGCTAGTGATGGAGAGGATGCAGGCAATACTGAAATTTCAGTATGTCTATGTTAATTAAAACACAAGTTGCAAGGAACTGCATATGCATGTTTGGCTTGAGTAAAAAAAAATAAAAAAATAAAAAAAAAGATACTGAACAGTCCAGATCACATTTCTGCCCTTAACAGTTATTCTTTAGTAAGAAAGAAGCTGCTGGATGGAGCGCTGAGGTCATCGCTTCAGCTGTTCCCTCAGACGGTTCTGCGGTGGGTTAAGAAACCATTATTAAGATTAGAATCAAGACAACTACATGCTGCATAAATCAAGTGATGTCGATATATTTACACTCCGCTCATGGGTATCAGGTCTAAAGGAGTTTACAAGAGCTGCATATACACCGATCAGGCACAACATTCTGACCACTGACACGTAAAGTGAAAACTGATTATCTCCCAACAGCGTCACCCATCAGTGATTACGGTGATGTGCTGGAAGCAGGGAAGTGGGTGAGGCTACAGACGTGAGCTACTTTGACAAAGGCCAAATGATGATAGCTGGACGGCTGTCAGAGCTCCGACAAAACAGCAGGTCTTGCTGGGTGGTCCCGGTCTGCAGTGGTAGGTACCTACTTATTGACTGATGCACAAGGCAAGTCCCTTGTTTGAGCCCACAGAGGAGCTACTGTAGCACGGATTGCTGAAAAAGTTTGTTGGTTCTGATGGAAAAGTGACAGTTCATAGTGCAGAGGCACACCAAGTACGCCCCTTCATGAGAACTGTATTACCCAGAGGCAGCGGCCTCTTTCAGCAGGGTAATGCACCAAGGGACACTGCAAAAATTATTCAGGCAGGGTTTGAGGAGCACGACGAGCTCAAGGTGTCCACTTGACCTCTGTACTTCCTAGATCTCGATCCAATCAAGCATCTGTGGGATGCGCTAGAAAAACAAGTCTGGCCAAAGGGGGACACTTTTTCTAACTTCTAGAATTTAACAGGATCTGCTCCTAACACATTGGTGCCAGATACCACAGGTATCGAGGTGTCATGTAGTCCATCCTTGACAGGTCAAAGCTGTTTTTGCAGCAGAAGGTGGACCTACACAAAATTGGGCTGGTGGTCATAGTGTCATGGCTGATCGGAGCATACTAAAAGCCTCATTCAGTAGCAGTATACCTGCTCTATATGAAATATTAATTCTTACCTGTGGAAGCTGTTCAGAGTCAACTGGACTTGTACAGCAGCTCATTCAGACGAAGGAGAGACTGAGGACCCTGCTGGACCTCCTGACTCAGAGCTGGAGGAGGCCACATAGAGAGCAGGACGTTACCACATATCAATTGATCACTTTGTAAATATCAAGACTAATAACCCCAACAAAGCAGTAAATAATACGATGGAAGATTTGTGACCTAAAAAGCCAATTAACAGAACTTACTATGTCAGGGGGTGGGGGTGGTGGGGGTACAAGGTCATAAAGACAGCACTAGGACAAATAAAAACATGTAAGCGCTCAGATAATGTAGTCTTACCATCTCGTCCGTTCCATGTGTGTGAACTCATTGACATGGATGAGGGCAGCTCCATTACTGCCTGCTGACAAGAGGCAACATATAAAGACACAGTTCTGGTGTGAGAAGCATTGTAAGGACACTGCAGCACTGGATGGCACTTCAATGCTCAACATTTGAATCGGCACATTTAGATGTCTGCAGCAATCCTTTGTCCCTAAATCAGTTTCTTACCTGAGTAATTATCAGTGCAGCCAACCTACTGCCATCTTGTGGCATTACAGAGTAACTTCATCAGTACGAGGAACATCCATTGTTCCAATGAGAACCAATTTGAGACATTTATAGTGAATCCCTTCTCCAATCTCCTTAAATGTGGAAAATGACTAATTTTATTATTATCTAGGAATTAAATCCATAGCTTTCCAGATGTGGAAACGTCCAATGATGTGTCGTATGGAGGAACAATGGACCAGAGGAAATGCTTGTGTGCAGCAGCTACCTCTAGTGGAATAGATTACATATCCCCCCCACCCGCCCATCCGTGTAGTGACAGCTGCCTCACAGCGGTGCTGTAAGCCAAGACAGCAACAGGTGTTTGCAGGGTTTTAGGGTTTACATTACAGGCCTGACAGTTTAATGTAGCCTAAAGAGGCTTTTGGCTTTCCTTGTCTGTAGGTCAAAATAAACACTAACCGTGAAGACAGTGCGCCAAGATTGTGTTCTCTACACCTCAGAAACATCTGGACGGCTTTTTTTTTTTTAATATGGGGGGGGGGGGGGAGGATTCCTCTTGAGTACAAAAACAAAACAACAACAACAAAAAAAACCTATAAGTGAGGAAACAGTATTGATTATAATCATGGCTAGTGATTCTCCAGTGATTACGATTAGCCACAGGAGGGGAGACAGTACCCAGTGCAAGGCTAGCTCACCCTTGAGTACCGTTCAGGTGAGTTCCTCACTCTAGTGGCGCCGCTCTCAATGCTCCTCCACCTAGGCAGGTTGGAATAAGAGGACAGACACATGAAACAAAATACAATGATACCATGGTATCACAAGGCAGATACTATAAACACTGCAAAATAGTACCACTTGGACAGACGATTATGTGAATTTGAAGAATTTTAACCCTTTGGGATGGTCAGATCCTTGGTGTCTTCAAAATGAGAGGAAGGATGGTGCAGATGTCCAGATTTTGGAGACAATTCAGCATACATGAAATGGTTTGCACCTTTATCACAAATCCACGAAAAGTCAAATGCATTGCCATTAAAATGGTGTCAGGATCAGACGTGTGCAACTTGCCTCTCGCCATTATCAAAGATTGTCCCCGTCTTGTGTGATTATGTTAACAGATGTACTCAATCTTGCTAGGAATGAAAACTGTGAAAATACATTCTTGACACAGGATGCAAGGATGGGCATTTGACCCGTCTTATGAGTAATGCATCAGCTTTGCAGCCCACAGAAATGACATACAGACGTCAAATCTCAATGGCTCTTATTCACTGAAAAACAAGACAAGGAAGAAGAGGCAAAATGTGTGAAACGAAAGGCCTTCATTACAGTAAGAAGCAATCTTTTGGTGAAGAGGTGAAAATCAATGCTTAGACGGCTGAATTTAAGAGAGGCAGGGGAGGGGCCCTACAATGTACATCTATGCACACAAGCTGTTAAAAGACAGGCACAATCTGAGATAATAGCAAAGAGTTGAAATTACACAGTTTGGTCCCTCAGTGGTTGTTGTGGTGCTCAATACATGAATTCTGAGAGCAGGAAATGACTGTCGTCTGCTGCAAAAAATAAAGGGTTAAAATCCTGTTTATAATCATTTTATCCAAAACCTTTCAAGTTGTCTTGTCCCGTTGTTTGATAGCACGATTTCAGTCTTTTGATTATCCTTTGGGGCAAAAAAAAACAATTTGACTTGGAAAAGAAGATCTTCATCCCAATGTAAAAATTGAGGTAAAAATTGAACCAAATACTGAATGAAAACACTGAATTTGAGTATCTTGACAATTGACTGATGCTCAGCTGAGTTTTATTGAAACGGAACAAACGTAAGTTATAAATACAAATAACATCAGAGAACAAACTGCTATGGCTCTTAAGGTAAGCCAAACCAAACTCTATAGGGCAAGTTCAAAGAAAACATAGGAAGTTATGGTATCAGTTTAAAAAAAAGAACACAATTTGATGATCTCTAGAAATGCTAGGCATACACTTGGAACATTACAAAACTTGATTTCCTCCTTCCTGTGGATTCTTTTCTCCACCATTGCAAAAAAATGAAATATGAAGCTCTAACCATATGCATTTATATACAAGCAAATCCCTAAGCAGCTATGAGAAACCACAAATAAAGGGAGTACAAGAAGGGGAGGGGACAAAAGGGGCACGGACAAAAACCTCCTGCAAGGCAATACCATTATTAAATGTCCTCTCAGATTTTTGAGAATGAATGTCCACTTTTTTTTTGTAAATCTTCACTGTTGGCTTTAAAATAATCAGGAACAAAAAGTAACAATAAAAGTGTTTGTGTGTGTTTTGTTTTTTAAGACACATGTCCCAATGTAACTGAAGGAGTAAGAAATGATTCATCACAACGGTTACCTTCAGTTCTTCAGCCAAAAGGCTTTCCAGGTAATCATCTTGAGCCAATTCTGGGGTCTTTTTTCTTTGATATATATACAGATTTTTGATGGGGGATGATGAATAAAAAGTTAATCAAAAATTGAGGCCAATCATTTTTTTTCCTTTTTTATTGTCGTTTTTCGTTGTCACTTAGCCAAATACCTTTTGGTGCCTCTACTTCCACTGTTGCCCATAAGAATCCTGTGAAAACTCCATGGTGTCATTACTGTAACCATAGTTACCGGAATAGTCGGCCCCTTGCTGCAGGGGCTGCTGGGCGATGGGCTGGGACCCCCAGTTTTGTTGGTTGTTGGTCTGGCGGCGCTTGGAGTCAGGCTGGTTAAACACATCTGCCTTCCTCTTTCCACCGACGTTTCCCCCACGATTGCCCCGGGCCCCACGAGGACCGCGGCCCCTCTGTGGTTGGAAAGGGGCTCCCCGCCCTCCTCGGCCACCCCTCGGACCACCAAGGGGCGGTCCTCTTTGGGGATAGCCCCCCCGGCCTCGTGCCGGCGGTGCTCCACGTGACCTAGTTGGAGGAGGCCCCCCTCTGCTGGGACGAGTGCCACGGCCCCTCATGCTGTACACATCTTCGTAGCCGTAGTAAGGGTCTTCATAACCACCACGGTAGTCATGGTAGTCATAGCCATAGTAATCATCATGATAGTCGTCATAGCCATAGTAATCAGGTGGATAGGAATAGCCCCCGCGGCCCCCACGACCCCTGCCGCGGCCTGGTGGAGGCATACGTGGAGGTGGATAGTAGTAGTAGTCGTCATACCTACAGAGGCAGAAAAACAAAAACAAAATGTTGAACTGGTTTTATTCCTTATTTGAAAACAGGTAGGGTAGGTGACCAGTCACCTCTATGTCCTGTTGCCTCACCCTGCATTCCTTGTGGTCTGACGAGCTGCTTGGCGCTCTTTCCTCTTCTTGTCAGGTGGCTTAGCCAGAACGATCTCGATTTCCTCCCCTCCCAGCTCCTTTCCGTTCATCTCCTCCATGGCCTTACCATAGTAACATGGTTAGTAGAACATAAGTAGTATTGTTAATACTAAAAAAGGCCATATAAAAGCGAGGAACACCCACCTTTACAGCAGCATCCCTTTCTTCAAAATGGACAAAAGCATAGTCTTTCAGTTTCTTCACTCGCTCCAGCTTTCCAAACTGGGAGAACGTCTTTTCAAGAAGCTCTTCAGTAACAGCTGTGGCCAGTTTCCTTACAAAGAGCACCTTCACCTGAACAGATAAATACAAAGATTAGGAGAGCCAAAGATAGTGGAGGTCATGTTTTAAGCGGGACACACATACCTTTGCCATGACCTCGGGGTCTGGCTCAGCGACTGGGTCGGCCCACTCCACAGTCACTGGATTCCCCCACACCTTGACCTTGCCACTCATCAGGCGACGGCGGGCCTGTGCAGCAGACTTGTGATCCTCATACTCCAGAAAACAGAATCCTCTGTTCTTCTTCTTGTCATCTGGCTGGTGGTACAGTATCACCTCTTGGAGACCCTCTGTAAGATAAAACAATAACATCTCTAACTTATGCAACAGCAAAGGATTGATCTCTTGTTACAACTGTTAACACATCTACCACCTGTCATGATTAATTAATTGTTTTACTGAGAACTCAAACACAAAAACCTGTGGGATCTGGGAACTGACCTGTAACTTTGCCAAAGTCTTCCAATATGCTCTCTCTAGTCTTGTTTTTTGGGATTGATCCAACAAACAGGCGATTGTTTGCAACAGATATACACACTCCCAAGTACTTGCCAGGGCGGATTTCATGGTTATCACACTGCAAAATAAAACGGAGAGGTCAACAAGTCTGTAAAATAAACTGTAAATGAACAGTCAGGGATGAACCAATTCACATTTGTAATATTTGTACTGTCAAATTCTCCTATTTGTTGTAATTTGCATTCATCTAGTCAAAGACACTACGCAACTATCTCTGTGTTAAGTGAAAGAAGCTTAGCTTCTCAGGAAGCTTTAGGTCAGTGCATTCCCAAATGTTTCCAAAATTGTTACAAAGTTGATTTGTGTATTTTGCCAATACACTGCCATACTACTTACAAGCTTCACAGCCTTTTGTGCATCGTCCTTATTGCAGTATGTGATAAAGGCATAACCTCTATTCTGACCAGAAAGTGGGTCCATCATTAACCTGAGGTCCCAGATGGGACCAGCAGACTCGAAGAGTGGCACCAACTCATCTTCATACAAGTCCCTGGGGATTTTTCCAACAAACACCTGAACAAGAGGAAAACACGTGTGTATTTGTAGATTTTCTATCAACACTACTGGAACTTTACTACTTTTATTACTCAGCAATTTTTTTTTTCTATGGGCAGTTTAAGACCGGAACCAACATGTCTACACAACATATTTACCTCAGTCCCAATCCCTGGTTGTGTTCCTTTGAACACATCCTCAGGTGGGGGGCCTCCATACTTCCTCTGCCCAGTGGTGACATCAAGAGTGTATCCTGTGCGGTCCAACAGAGCCTGGAAACACAAACGCGTAACTTTTACCTGAGCAACACTGTTGTAGATGTTATGGCATACATACTGACCTTTCTAACAACAAACCCCAGTAACAGTGTCATTTACCTTTATTTTCACCTCATCTGGGCCCTTGGTAGACTCCTGTACTTTACTTCCTTGTTTTTCTCGCTGCCTGTAAGTCTTCATAACTCCACAAAGGAAAGCACTCTTATTCTGCACAGAAAAAAAACCCACCATTTACAACTAAGCAGATCAAAGGAAATCTCAAAACAGAAGTGGATGTAGTCACTTGGTTACCTGTACATGGGAGAGGTCACTCTCTCGGAACTGCTGTAGCACAGTGAGTGCTCCTTCTTCATTGAACTCCCGCAGTGCATCAATGGCTCTCTCATCCAGGTCAACATATGCCACCAAGCCTGCAGTTACAAGGCACAGACAGTTTCAGGATCAACCATACAAAACAACAATGTCTGGAAACACATCTCACACTGCATTGGAGTATAATCACCAGTCTGGAAGATATTATCTAGACTCTCAGCAACTTTCTGGGGAAGCCCAGCATCAATGAGAGTCCCGTAGTTCTCTGTGTGTGTTGTTGTCACATCCATGGGCTCCTCCTCCTCCTTTGCCGGGGCAGAACTACCGTTCACCTCAGCGGCAGCCATTCTCCTGTTTTAGAGATAGTTAATGTTACTATTCTTAATCTAATGTTGACCAAATTGATCATAATAGAATCTCAACTTTCAAAAAACATACTCATAATGTACCCGACGATAAGGATATTGTTTACAAATGTTGGGATGACAAATAGTTAAACTGACAGCATTTACTTGGAAGTTTAAACGATATAAAAAGACATTGTCAAAGTCAGAACAAAAGCTGACTAGGAGCTGCGTTAGATATAAATGTTGTTATCACATTAAAAAATTTTTTTTATGGTGTACTGTAATATAACCCCTTCACTTGAAACAAACCATCGACAGCCTCCGTCCCGCCCCCTTCACATGCAGCTAGCTAACGGCCAAGAAGAATACGGTGCAATGCATTACTTTTCATTTCAGAATTTACGCGGCATCTACCGACTGTTAGATTGATCCTGCCGTACCAGGACAAAAGAGATTTCAAAGCCCCTTTTTTGTGCAGGGTGCACGACATTTGGTTAGCTGAAAGGCTCGCTTGCTAGCTAGCTAACGAGCTTATAGGTAAGAAGGCCGCGTCGTGCAAAAAGACACCTTTCACATATCCAACATACGCGTAAAGGGTGCAAACCGATAGTTAGCAACACTTACCAGTTTAATTCAGGGAATTTACAGCGGTGCCTTTTAAAATGTAAAGCGACCAACGTGTCAGACGTACAAAAAACAAAAATTAGGAATAATACGTTTGAGTCGAACCCACGAGACAAAATTCCAGACAGCTAGTCTCGTCTTCGGCTGGCCCGAACAACGCAACTGCTCTGCAAACATCGCGATAAGTGAATGAAAACGCGTTGAGGGGCAGGTATGTTTGTTTTGATACCCATGGAGGCAAGCGGCACCAATGCAAACCTACAAAATGACAGATAGGCACCCTTACTCTCTAGGAGATAGAAAAAACATCGGAATTTACCATAACTTTGATACAACGGGGTGTTAAAACTGGGCAAAGTTGCGCTGTTTAACCTGAACGGGACGGCCACATTCAGAGGGCAGTGCATTATGTGAAAACAAGCTATTGTTGAACGGTAAAACAAGGCATGATTGACTTACATTTAATGAAATTGAGTTTTTCAATCACTATAGTGATTCAAAGCAAAAAAATTAAATTTTGATCTTTAAAATCAAATAGGAATACGGATGTACAGTTGAATAACACCCAGAGACTAAGTGAAAAATGTAGCACTTTATTTCTTTTTTGTATTTATGATGTCTCATACAGGACCTGCCTTGTGTGTCAAGAAATAAATCAATATCATAATTGATTCAGCAATAAGACAGCCTGACTACAACAATGAGAGGCGTTTCAGTCATCATGTTTAAGCTTTCTGATCTTGCCCTTGTGGCGGTCGATCTCCCTCTGAAGGCGCTCAATCTCCTTTTTGTGGTGCTCAATCTCCTCTGCATGATGCTTCCTCAGCGCTTCCATCTGCTCCTTCTCCTTTTGCCTACAAGTTGGGGGGGGAGGGGAACTTGGTAAACATCTTGTGAAAAATTTGAGGGCTCAGTGCTGAGTCTGATCCTCTAACCTGAAGTACCGCTCCTCCTCTGCTACCTCTCGCTTTCCAAACGCACCTCCTGCCTCCCTCACAGAGCCTCCACCTCCTCCACCTTTCCCTGCTCCTTTGCCCAACTCACCAAGCTGGAATAAACAGAGAGAATATATTAAATTGCACAACATGGAAAACAGAGTGTTTATTAGGTTGTAGATAAGAATGAAAGAATTCTCTGAATCCATTTTCTTTTTACAATATTTGCTCTCAATAAGAGAGAGATGGCTGATTGTCTAAAACCATCATAATCATAAATAAAATACATAAATAAAACAACACACTCTATAATTCTTCTAAAAAGCACAAAACTACCACTTGTTTAACAAATATTGCGATTGGTTTATTGACCCATACTTGAAATATACCAAATACCATTTACACACTAATGACTGTACATTCTTGCTGACATTGTTGGTGGAGCCTCATGCTTCATAGATATGATAATTTTTAACTCAACATTACAACCATAAGCAATATCTTTAATACTTCAATGAATACATCAGTATTTGACAGCTGGCCTTTAAAAAGTCATTCTTAGCCATGAGCTCACAAGGCTGATGTTGCAGATGTTAGCAAGCTAATGCTAACCAGTGAAAACCTTAGCAGCAGCCCTCTTTACCTGATCAGACGCCATTCTAATTTGGGAGCCGATGCATCTCCTGATGTTTGGTCTCAAAAGAAGTCTTGACATTACGCCTCAGGTTATTTTAGGTGTCACGACAGTACATGGACAATTTGTATGGTTCTACTCTCCTTCTCGTCCCCGAAAATCCGGAAACTTGAACTCGCATACGTTTCATCTGGGGGGTGGAGATGTTGAAGAAGGAGGCTTCCTACTGCCACCTTGCGGTGAGGTTGAGAGCTGCAACGGTTACCTGAAGCACATATTTGATGCTCTATTCGACACGTTATGTGTAAATTTACTTAGTATATATGTTTATCTGAATGACTTGCAATAACCAAAACCATTGTAAAGACCAACTTATTACTGATTTATTAATGGAAATTAAATTCTTTATCAATATGAAATTTTTGTGTCTGTGCACTGACTAAAAGTCTTGGTATTTTACACAAGAATTTGATCAATTGATTGGATTTCCTATGTGCCAGATGATAATTTTCTCAAATTTGCTCATAATAAGCACAATTTAGAAAGCTGTTTTCTACAAAAGTAGTTCGACAATTTTGTTGGAGTAGTTCACTACATATTTCGTGTTGATATATGTCACTTAATTTGGAGGCAGTATTGATCGTTTTTATTCTGTACACTGTGATATACCCAAAAACTGGGTTGCTCCTCATAAAGCTACAAAACATAGTTTGATAAAGGATTCTGTCACTTTTTCAATCCAGGGATAGACACCCTCATTTATTTCAGCAAAGCATTAAACTCACTTGTGTGGCTTAATTCATTAATTCATGAACCTGTCTGATGCACCATACCAAAATAATTTACATCGCCCTCATTTCTTTTCATGCATTTTTATTGATGCATGGGCCCATCTAATTAATTTCATATTCATATTTTGTAACCACTGTCTGCACACAATCTGACATCCATGAATTGTATCACACGAAAGGGTAAGGCCCAGAGCTCATCTCGCAAGTTGTTTGAGACAATCTGTTGCACAAAGGGAAGCTTTGCACATCGAAAGAGGTTGTGCGTGTTTAGTACAGATGAGTCATAATGGAGTCCCACAGATGAAGAGCTCTTCCTGCTAGACGAAGATCATCTCGGCTCACAGTTGTATGAGACTGTCGCTGTCACTTCCCTTTCCTCACCTGAAAGCAGCACAACTGATCACCAGTGAGCAAGCATGGTGTTTTTGTAGTAAAGTGCCTGAATCCTGTCAAGGTTTTGAAGTTTAATAACCACCTGTGATCCGGGGGCTCTTGTGAAAAGGAAATAGAGTTGTTGGGATATTGTGTCTTGAAAAAAAATAGGAGGCAAAAAGCCTTGATTGTGCAACTGAGAGCAGGGTCAATGCAAATGTACTCAGTGGGCCTTTTTACCTTTTTACCAGTTTATATTTGAGAAGCATGTTGTCAAGTGGTCAGCACTGTCACCTCACAGCAAGAAGGTTCCGGGTTGGAGTCCCGGCTCGGGCACGGGATCTTTCTGTGTGGAGTCTGCTTGTTTTCCTTGTTCCTGTGTGGGTTCTCTCTGGTACTCCAGCTTCCTCCCACAGTCCAAAGACATCAAGAGGGGACAAGGCTGATTGATACTCTAAATTGACCGTAGGTGTGACTGTAAGTGTGAATGGTTGTTTGTCTCTATGTGTTGGCCCTGTGATGGACTGGTGACCTGTCCAGGGTGAACCCTGCCTCTCACCCAAAAGCTGCTGGGATAGGCTCCAGCCCCCCGTGACCCTTAACAGGAATAAGTGGAAGAAAATGGATGGATGGATGGATGGTTGTCAACAGGGAGAAACTACAGGACTGAGGTAGTAACGCTCCTGCAACAATTGGTGGCAGTATGCACTCGCAGAGATGAAGAGCTATTACTCAGTGTTGCTATGAACACTGAGCAAACCATCATCCATGTAACATTCATATAAAATACTTCCTCTTTCCCTTGTAATGGATGACCTCAAGTGTTGCTCTGACTTTGTTTGAAATGAGAATGGAAATTGGATTTCATTTGAAACTTTGAGTATTAGTCCACAGTTATCATTATTAAACAGAAACCTCTCATATTCTCAGAGTTCTGATGCCTTCATCACACAACTCATTAACAGCAAGAATGAATGATTAATTTGGAATAATATCTTGGCATAATATCCTTTATAAGATGGATGATAAGATTAAAAAAAGGAACACGTCTTTGTCCCCGAATTGATGTGCATGGATACCTTTGATGTAATTGTATCCCTGAGAGATAGTTATCCGGAAGTCATTTTTGGTTTGAAAATATCAGCTCATGCTGAGGGAACCTGAACTTGGAGGGTAAGTTTTTTTGTGGGTTTGTGTGTGTCCCTGAATGTCCGTCTATGGTCATGTATGGACTTCCGGTCCACAGAAATACAGAGCAGCCAGTTACCTGGATCCTTTCAAAGCTGCTCACCTCACCAGCTAAAGTGTTGCCATAGGAAATAGTATCCTGGCAACAGCAGCAACCTGAGCAAAGACAAAGTAAGGTCACACAGACAACTAGATATGGTACAATGTTCCTGTAAGAACAAACCATTTTCATTACCGCGGCTTGCAAGGACATTCATTGTCATTTAAACATCATATCCCATCAGAATGTTTGCATTATTTCATAGCACATTTATGAATTCACAGTACATTTGCATTTCTTTGTGGTGCAGATGTTAGGATAGCAAGCGTAATGTGCATAATCGGCCTCCTTCTACCACTACGCTATGAATAATTGCAGAAAATAGCACGCCTTTCTGAATGCCTTCATACCTCTGGGGACATTTTGGAACCTGTTAGGATGCAAGCGAGCCTTCTTGTTCTGGATTCCAACACTTATTGCTGATATTTGTTCTTGCATGAAGTCATTTAAGGTACTGAGATGAAGAAATACATTAGTTTCCTAGAAAACAGCCCATTTATGAAAATTACAGTTGATGCAAATTCAATTAAACCTTTGAAAAGTGATGTAGTTATGGGTTAATATTTTGCAAATAAAAAATAAACAAGGATTGCTGCTTTGAAAGTATGGAAAGATTTTGGTCTCTCTACTTTCATCAGCCTGTCAGTTTCTCAGACTCCACTGGAACTCCTTGTAGCTAATAGTCCCTATTGAACTGTCTGGATGTTGCCACTGTTGCCATGGTGACAATGGTGAATGATATAGGGGTCAAGATTCTTTGTGTTCTGAACATACAAGGTCTTTTGGCTGGGGAACAGCTGGCGTATTTTATATATTTGACTCATAGGCAGCTTGGTGATAATTACAGTGGAAGTGATTCATTTAGAAAACTGACTGACATGAGGGCTGCGTCCACGCCGTCAGTTCCTTCAGATAAGTAGGTACCTCATTCTTTCACTGAAAACGGGGGCTCAAATATTCTCACAAAATGCTCGTATGGCAAACCTTAACTGCTGCACTGCTGATTGAAGTATTCAGAACCTTTACATAGAAGTACCAATATAGCAAAATTTAAAAAAAAGGGTCTAGTTCAAGAAAAACTCCTGCATGTTAAATTAAACCTCAGTAAAATTACAAAATATAATGGAAAAATACTGATTTTATTTTGTTTATTGATTTATTTATTTTTACCTCTGATGTTTTTTTTTCTGATCTGTCCTACCTGCTGTCGCCTGAGTTTGAACTGTTCGATTTTATACACAGGGACGCCTGATCGGTGTAAAGACCCACGAGTTTACTGAGAAACGGGAGAAATATTGAGAGAAACATCATTATTGGTGGTGCTGATCATTAAGACCATCTGCTGTACAATATTTAACGTACGATAGGAGAGAGGACAGCAACTCTAAATAGAAGCAAAAGGATATTTTTTGGGATTTTTATTTCAGGTTTCTCAGTGGATGTTGGCAGCTCCAAATGAAGTGTATGGTCTCATCAGGAAAGTGAACCCAACTACTTTTTCAAAGACAGCAGCACAAAAGAGAAAAGGTTGGAAACACAGTCTTCAATCTTGTTATCAGGAGCACTTTAAAAGTAAAGAAGGTAGTTCCCAAAGCTTTCAAATAAATATGGAGGGGTTGAACGTATAATATTTCTCTCTGAAATGTGGAGTGAAAAAGGCAGCACAATAAATTGAAATACTCAAGTACAGAGCCTTAAGAAAGCACAGTGCCTAAGTAAATGTACCAGTTATGTCCCTCCTCTCTTTATGATGAAAATACTATCATTGAGAGGGCAACAATGTACTCTCAAAATAACATGTGTCCTTCACATAGCAATGTTTGTTTGTTTTTTTCCACTGCTCTCCAATAATTTTCATCAACTATGTGAATATTTGTGCAACTTTGCCATCGGCCTATTTATCAGCTCTTTTCCAGATGATTTTTGTAGGTTAAAATAGTCCTATTCACTCCAACATCGAAGCTCTCCACTCTCCCTCAGTGCAAGAGCAAGTTATTAGCCACTCAGTCAAGCCCCGGGGCTAGCAAATGGTCTGAAAGTGAGGAAAGCATGAAACCACACTCAATGCACTGCTGGCATTTAGCTATGACGCACAAACACAGCTGTAATCCACCACATCTAGCTGGTCATTATGGTCATCAACAGGAAGGGGGTGTGTGTGTGTGTGTGTGTGTGTGTGTGTGTGTGTGTGTGTGTGTGTGTGTGTGCGTGCATGCGTGCGTGCGTGCGTGTGTGTGTGTGTGTGTGTGTTTTTAAAGGAACACCTTTATCAATCCCAATCAGGCTGAAAAGTGCAGGAGAAAAGATGTGTGTAAGAAGATAACATTTCAGACTAATAGTATGGACCTCTATAGCCCTTCTTGCTGCTGCTGCTTGTGCTGCTTCCCTGGGTGGCCTGCCAGCGATTGATTTAAAAATGTATTCACTTTCAAAAGAATTTCTGCTTCAGTGAGATAGAGCATCTTGGAGTTTAGCTTTGAGATCTGTCATGCTCTGTAACACAGGAGAATCATTTGAGCCGAAGGACATGCTGTAAAACAACGGATGTGGCAAATAATCAGAAGTGAACTTTTGTAAGTTATATGACTCGAGACCAGCACAGTTCTGTAATAAACACAGCAAGACACAATACCTTGAGTTGCTTCAGTTCATGTTTGTTACAACTGACAGCATCTGTGTATTTCATATAAAATTACAGAGGATGCATCTAATAATATAACACCACAAAAAATCCTGTGGATTTGAATCAATGCTTTTCTGATACAACGGAACAATTATTGTAAACTCCAGCACTGTAATATTTATTGCAAGATTTTAGACGACAATCTGACTAGAAGGAATGGCATCATATCACAGCAACTGTAAAAGATAAAATCATCTTTTTTTTCTAGAGCCCTTTAAGAACAAGGTTAAAGATTTAAAATCCTATTAAAACTGTGATCAGATCAGAAGCTGAAGACGAGAATCTAAACTGTACTTCATTTTCACAACAGTTGTTTTCAAGCTCGGTAACGAACTTTCTCACCTTGATTGTTTGCAATTTCAAACACTGAATGGATTCTGCTTTAATTGATTAATAGATTCATGCTACACCTCCGCAATATGTTACACAACAGTGAGCAGGTATGAGGCCAAAGTTTCTCCTGAATGAATGAATTAAAATAACATGTGCGTATGAGACCTAAGAACATGTGCATTGGTCAGGAGATGAAAACACAATGGCTGGTTTCAGAGATAAAATATATCATTTTTCTTGAATCACGTGGTTTCCCTGTGACTCAGAACGAATGTTAATAATACATGGAACTCGTGTATCGCTTTTCTAAATAATACCCTGCACAAACATGCCAAAAGCAGCAACAATAATAGTTTCAGCTAATTTTCCCTTCCCTGCGCTGCCTTCTTCCTGCAGAAAAGACATGACATAATACTTCCTTGTAAATGCCAATTTATATCTTATATAAAGAAGTCTAATTAAAATTCAAGTCAGAGCATGTCTTGTTGTATGTGTGTGTGTGTGTGTATGTGTGTGTGTGTGTGTGTGTGTGTGTGTGTGTGTGAGTGTGTATACTTAGAACTTTTTCAACAATTTATTGAATCATTTGCAATAACGCCCTGAACATACCCACAGTCTTAACATCCTTAGGTAATATACATGTAGTCAAACCTTTTCTCATTGTGCTTTTATTTCTCCAACGTACACAGAACAGATAAAGAACGTCCAGAGTTAACCTCACACATTATTACGACAATAATTACATGGACTGCTGACACCCGTGACTGCAATTAGAATTTAACAGTATCTTTTCTTCGACTCTTTCAGAGTTTAAAGATCTTCTCCTCCTCGACCATGTTGGGGATTAGCAACTGCTGTTTCTATAGCAACAGCCTTCAATTAAAAGACAGCTAGGTCCTTACTGTTACTGCCAGCAAGGTGCTAATTGATACTGGATTTCACATTGGGAGGGGTGGGGGGTTGAGATATGAGTTGGGAATTGTGTGTGTGTGTGTGTGTGTGTGTGTGTGTGTGTGTGTGTGTGTGTGTGCGTGCGCGCGCGGGTGGGTACTGGTGGGGGTTGGGCAGACAACAGCAGGAGAGAGGCTGCATTCGTATAGATAACATTATACATGCAGTGGTCTAGGATTCTTTGTAGCTGCATACAAACTGTCGATAATGTGTTTTTGTTGGTATGCAAAATTTGTTTGTCCTTCAGAAAGTGCTGCGACTTGCATCTTGTGGGCAACTCCGTAAAGGTGGTGCAGACAGACCTTCGTATCATTCATCATTCATGATTTTTATAATGTGAACATTAATGATGAAAAAGTGTTGCAGGAAAGGGCGGCTGAGCCGTTCTGCCTCACCCTAGGAGGGATCCAGATACCTATAGGTAAGATCTTTGATTGCTCAGACAAACTAGGAATCAGACAAACTAGACAACCTGACTCACTTTAAATGACAAATCAGGGTGTACAAGGAAATTAACAGCTCGGCTGCACTGATATGCTGTTTTGCCAAGGCTTCTTGTGTATGAGGTATCAAATATATCAGCAGAAACACCGGAGAGGAACACAGCTTGGTAGAAGTTGTTTTGCTCCCCGGTTCCCTTGTATGGTAGTTCCATTAAGTTACAGCTCCATCAGTGGAGCTATAGGAGAATTAAATGTCACTCATATCAGGGAGTCTTATTGGTGGAGAACCAGACTGGAGTTGCAGTTTAATGAACATCATGCTATGACAGAACTAACAAAGCAGAGGGGAGAAGAATGCTGCGGAAAGTGCAACATTTACAAACAAGGCTCCAAGACCAAGTGGGACTGACCAGAACCTCTGGAGATCCCCTGGACAGAGCCGTCCAGGGCCGACTCATTGCACGTCAACTGTCTCACTCCAACGGTTTACAAGGTCCTCCCAAGCCTTGCAAAGATGCAGATGATATCTGGAATGGATATACTTGCATGTCAATTGTGTCAGAAAAGGTTTCAGTTTCTGGCAAAAGTAATTGAGGGAAGGGTGATACAGCTCATGTCATGACCACGTCCCAAGGGTTTTTGCTGACACAATCAGTACAGTGACTCAAAACAGTAAGAATCAACATGACCCCAAGAATTCACGGACCTTGCAACTGAAAGTCGACCCAAGGAGGCAGTTCAAGTTCCCAGAAAACATAACTATCCTCATGGAAGACTGGATGGTTAAGGTCAGTGAATGTAAAAGGGTTAAATACGTAGAGGTTGTGTCAGAAAGCTGGAGTGAAGGCTGAAGAACCCACTGTGAGCCAATCAGAGTGAGGTGCCAGAGCTTTGCTGGCCATTCAGCCAACACTCCAACTCCTTGGAGTGAAAGGACTGCAATGCAGAAGAGCCATCACGCACGAAAAAAGGGCCTGACTGTGGCTCGAGAGGGGGGAGATCCTTGGATGAGTGTGCCACTGGGCTGTCAAATTTGAAAATGATTACCCCCAGCTTGACCTGATCAAAACCCTATGACCCCTATAATCACAGAAGTTGTCTCCCCAGAAGGTGGATGTTAAAGCTATGTCACGTCTTCTCATTTTCTTCATGTTGCCATTCAGTCCATCTGTCTAGTTCTCTGTCAATCACCAACTGCCATTATCTGCAAGTCATGACAGAAAAGAAGTAAAAATAATACAACTCAGCAATGACTCATGTAGTGTATTTTAGGAGTCCCATTTATAAATGCTGCAGAATTGGTTTGAACATCATAGGCGTCTTTTGTCGGTTATCACGGGACAGTGAAGGCAGATGACTTATGGTGTGAAAATGTAATTAGCACGGACTGTTCCTCCAGGAAGAAAAAAATCTAAAAATGCTGCAGGGGAAAAAACAACAAACCAGTGTATGTCACATGACACAGCCAAACCAGACACGGTGTAAAGCAGCACCTGCGGTCAAGCCAGTGAGCTCTTTAGCTGACCTCACAAAATAAGAAATGCAGATAGATGTTTTTAAATATTTACAGCCCCACGTAACACATCATATTGGGCTTCATCAGCCATTGCACATTATGTTTTGATATTTTTTTGAGCCCATAGGTTTATCCTGGGGTTTCCTGACTTTATACTTCTGTTTAAATAAAAAAAACAACAACAAAAAACAAGGATACTTTCAGGAAGTGATAATAATATCCTGAGGAGTGTGTCTGATACAGTGACTGTGTATCACTCAGGTTTGGATGCAACGATACAGTTACTGCATGTTTTATAAATCACAAATTTCGCCATTATTGTAGGTTAACACAGCAACCTTGACAGCCTGTACAAGAACTGATAAGAGAAGAGAACCAACGGAGTGAAAATACAAAGCAGGCACAACTAAATTTAACTGCTGGGAATGTTCTCTGTTTCTAGAAGTGTCAGAATCCTTTTCTGTCCTCTGTCAAACATGTTTGTTTCTCATTACTCAACTTCATAGACCCTTTCTCTCTGTAATGATTTGCATCTTTGCAAAACCTGAAAATAGAACAAAGGAGAGTTGCACTTTTATCATCCTGTGAGATTTTTTTTTTTTTTTTTGGTACCTACAAATCATGATTATATTTAGCGAATGACGTGCTGCCAGAGGCTTTTAATGTGGTTATGAGAAAATATACACATTCCATTTCTCTTTGTTCCCGTCTTGCTTTCCGCACCTTGCAGTATTTTTGCTGGTTATGAATATATTTTTAGGTGCATCTTTGTATTGCTCTATCATGAGATATTTTTGTCAGAATAAAAAAAAAATGTTCTTGATCACCACGTTAACACTAGTTTCAAAAACAAAACAAAAACGGAACGATTATTCAGAATATTAACGTCGTATTTGGCCATTCTGACATGGCATCAATCAATCATTCAGGACCACAGTCTTCATGTAATATAGATTTGTTTTATTAGAAATAAATCACATTCAATTTGTGCTGTGAAAACTGTACATTTACAGGAGGTAAAACAGAACATAGAAAACACAGACATAACAAGAAAATACAAGTGAGTATTCCATACAAGTAACTCAAGGTATGAATCGGGCTGAAGGTAGTACAGAGGAACTGATGGAATGGGGGAACTGGCTGGTAGTACATACTGTTGAGTTACTGACAAAAACACACTATTACAGACAACATGAGGTTCAATTACTCTTTGCTTCACAGCACAGAGTAAATAAATATCCCAAAGCACAGTTTAGAGATATTCATAGGCTATCATTCATTCTATATAATGTTCGCTTTATAGAAGTACAATTATCTACCTGTCACAGACCTCCAAATATGGAGTCTTATGCTAACAAATCTCTAGTGAATAAATTCCTTGAATTACTAATACAGATTTGTCATACAATAATCTCATAAAGTGTATATATGCTCTGTAAATATGTGGAAGATGGTATAAAAGTTTTGAAACACTGGTAAGAAAAACTGCTTAAATCCTAATATCAGTCTTGCTTGAGCATCAAGCGCCCATCATATTGCACTATTTCACACTGATGGCTAAAAACACAAATGTGTTGAAGTCTTGAGGACCTGACGCCGCACTGGAAGTCATATCGGCGCCAGGAGCCTCAGTTCAGTCCAAAAGTCCTGCAAGGCTGAGAAACAAAAGGGCGATGATGAAAGGTCTCGCTTACCCTTGAATCCACAAGTACAAAGTGGAAGAGCCTGCATCTTGTGCTCGCCGTGAGGGCCGATACCCTCCATCTCTTCACATTTACACGCAGCAATTCCCACAGTGCACTGCTCTTCTTGTGGGAGAGAGTCTGTGTTCATCCGGGTGCTGGTGTTTTGGTAACCAAGCGAAATGCTGGAGAAACCAGGAAATAACTAACTTCCATCACCACTCAGTATGTTTGTCCCGATGCAGTCCATACGGGCTCACAACACATTACCGACGTATTGGATCTTTTCTTTTTTTGGAGCCTAACATTGTAGGTCACAATACAGAAGCAATCAATGGGGATGAAGAAATTAAAATATAACCTAAACAGATAATCATAATACTGGCTGTAATCATTGGCATAATAATAATAATGATAATAATAATAATAATAATAATAATAATAATAATAACAACAACAACAGTGACAAACACTATCAGCATGACTGAGCCTGACCTCCAAAATAGAATATAATCTCAGTACAGAGTCCTGTGGATGAGTCAGACACGTAAAAGCAGTTCCAGGTCTGAAGCAGAACAAAGAAACACGAAAAAATAAAATATAATAACCCATGGCACAAAAACAAAATGTGTGTGCCTATCTGGTGCAGAGCAGCAGACTCCAAGCACGAGACTAGTCCCTTATGTTCCCTTGCCTTGTCCTATTGTGGAAGGTAATGACCGGAAGGAGAGCAGCCAAGAGTTCCGGTTGTTCCTCCCAAGAAGTAGGGAGGACAAACCGATTTATATTATTTTGTTTTCTCCAAAGTTGAGTTGAAGGTTAAAAGAAGCACAGACATGTTGACCATATCTTCTGAACTCAGGCTGAAGGTTTCAGGAAACTCCCAGAGAAGCTTTAATGGAACCACAGCTAGTCCTGGTTCACGGAAACCACTGATCACTTCACTATCCCTTTGACCTTCAGAGCACTCGGACATGAGATGCTTCAAGTCCACACACAGAAGCTACATTTAACATCCCATCTGAACCACTTCCACTCTGCCACCTCTGCTGCATCCCTCTCCCTTTTTCCTGCTCTGGCTGAGGGTTTGAAGACATAGATTCTGGGACCTACTTTCCCTCTTCCTCCCTTTCTTGGTTTCCCATATTTTCTCCATACAGGATCCCATTCCCAAACCCAAAAGGTGAACAAGGTGAAATAAGGTGGCTTTGCTAGCCCCCTCCTCCCTCTTAGACCTCTGTCTGCAGGTCAATGATGTCCTGCCCCACCAGAGGGATGGTGGTGCCGGTCTTCTCCCACTCCACAGAGTGCAGCTCAAGAGGTGAGGCAGCCAGAGGCTCTAGATCTTTGCGTACCCACGCAGGGGGGGACTGCGGCAATCCCCGGACTCCCTCCCACGGCCTCTCCAGAGGACCCTGTTGCTTGTCCTGTCAAGGTAGAAAGAGGCACCATGTTAGCGCTGGTGTCACTCATCAGCCCTGAGCAATTCCTGATCTAATCAAAATGAAATGGGCTTCATCACATCAGAGGTGATTTTCTAATGATGAAAGTCATGTTGTCATTTGGAAAAATGATTCCTCCTTGAGGCAAGTGTAATATCTGATGGTGTGTCTTGTCTAGAGGCAGTTAATTTGAGATTGTGAGGTTGTATATAAACACTCACGCTGTGGTTCGTTTTGTCACTTCCTGCTGATGACACACTCCATCTCACAGACTGTAAGGAGGAAGGAATAAAATACATCCTTATTCAAATGACCTCCAGGTAATGACAACCATAATTCAATACACATTGGTTGTTTTTATGGTCATTTTTACCACCATTATGAACAGTAACATTGCCTCGGATAGTTCCTGTTATATTTTTTTTTCGATTTTTTTTTTGTATTTACCAGTAGTTCTGTATGATGATGGATTATAGGCATTAATATCATAATCTGTTACCTTGCTGTCAGAGGCGGGCGACTCTCTGTCTTTCTCAGCATGATGTAACTTCCTGTTTAGGTCCTGGAACATGTTCTGGTGGCGCTTCTTGGTGTGCATTATTTTCTACAGGAAACAAAGAACAATTTGAAAAAATGAATTATTGTAAGTATTATTTGAGGTCTATCAAATGCGATATATAACAGTTTTGAATATAATAAATATGTAAACAATACTTACCTCAAAGTCCAGCTCAGCATACCTGGATTTCTGTCTCTGCAGGGAAAGTGATGATAAGGTTTAGTTGAGAAAATATAAGTCATAAAAAGTACACAGACGACAATTGCTGATCTCATCAATATTCCTGCAGTTTTACCTCCAATGAGCTCATGGACAAGGTGGAGATGGTCTCACTTTTGGACATCATGGAGTTCATAGACTCAAAGGTGTTCTCCAGGCTGCTGTGAGTGATGTGGGACTCACTCGACATGTTGTGGATGTTCTGGATGGGCGAGTCCCTTTCTGAGTAGGAGACGCTGACCTGGTCGGGGGGGATTGACTTGATGCCGAAGGCTGCCTGTGGTTCAGCAAAGGGCCCACTGAGGTGCATGAGTCTGGCCTGTGGCAGCTGCTCCACGCTGATGTTGTATTTGGTTGGGTCGTCTTTGGGCTTGGATCTCAGAGTGGACGTGGTGTTGGGAAGGAGGACGTAACCGCTGCCGTCAGAGACGCTACCCTCAGCCTGAACACGGGCGAGATCAGCATCCAGCTGCTTGAAGAGCTCTCCCTCACAGACGTACACGGGTTTCCCGCAGGATGGGTCAACTCCTCCCGTCAGACGGCTCTTCTCCCTCTTCAAGGTTAGGGTGTGGCTGGAATATTCGGGAACTGCCTGCATGTGGCTCTTACTGGGGTTAGATGGCAGGGTGTGGAAGTTGGAGCCCATCGGAAGTGGCATCTGAGAAGGGGGCATCTTCTCCTCCGAGGAGCTCTTCATTCCTTTCAAGAAAAATGGTGAGATTGAGTTAGGGAGGTTAGACCGAATGTTTTCTTTTTGCATGATCAGATGCTTTAAGGGCAAGTCTCAGAAAATGAAATGCAAATGGAAAAATGATTAAGGAGGAGACTAAAAAGTTGATATAAGAGGGGCTTACCCTGTCTGCTTGAATCTCCATCCTTTTCGTTATCAGACTGCTGATAAAAGGAAAGTAAGAAAAGAATATTTTGTTAGTGCTTAATGTATGAACATTTTCATTTAGGGATTAAATGCAAGAGGCACTCAAGACATTAGAAAGGCAATAAGCCAAGAAATTTACCATATGCTGGTTGTGGCCATTGTGATGGGAACTGCCAGAATCTCCATTGCCATCGTCCTTGCGGTCAACTACTCTGCACTTTACTGCCTCTTGAACCTGATGTAAGAAGGACAACATCAGCAAATTGCAAATTCAAACCATGCCAGCCCCTAGAACAAAACTAATAAAAACAACTTTTATATGAACCTCTGTTACTTTATCTCACGTCTGTTTCTTACCTCTCTACGCAGGATGCAGTGGACCATGACAATGATGAAACCCTCCAAGGAGTCGAAGACAGCAAACAGGATCTGGAAGAGGGCTGAGCGGCGGTCGGTGATGGCAAGGACAGCAGACATCCAGGTGAGGGCCAAGAGGGGCAGAACTACGCATGAGCTCCACAGCGATGCCCTGTAGGATGAGAGACAAAAAAAGACGATGAGACTTCAGCAAATGAAAAAAACAAAAACAAATCACTGTCACTGTTCCCTCCAGTTGTTTGATTGTGAAGCTTGATATCAAAGCACATTATCAATTTACCTGTAACACCACTGATGAGGGCGATAAGCACAATACTCTCAAAGCGCAGACAAGATCAATAAGACCTACCCGGCTCTCTCCTTCAGCTTCACGTCGGTGATGCCGTCCTTGGATACCAGCTTGTTGAAGACCAGAATACCAATCACCATGTTCACCTGTTTGTGGGAAAAAAAAGAATTAGACAATGTAGTAATGGGTAATAACTTACAAATATAATATGTAATGGGCTGGATTGAGAATACGAACCAAAACAACGGCCGCTGCAGGGCCAACAAAGGAGTAGAGGAGTCCGCCCTCAAGAGACAGCCAGCAGCTAGTAGAGAGAAGCAGGGAGAATATTAATGCTAGAAGTAAGGAAGGCGCTTTTCAAAATAAATACAGAGGTAAGAGAAAGCTCCAGGGTGGCAGACTGAGACTTACTAGTTGACAGTGCCATATCCTTGAGCCTTTGTGAAACCAACAGACACAGCCACAACCAATGCAGGAAGGCCTGTAAGATAGAAATCATGCAGTTAACAATCTGAAAGGACAAAAAAAGTGATACAATAGAGGCAGAGACAAAAAAAATAGAGATAAACAAGGAGACAGGTCCTCTTACCCCAGCCCAAGCACAAGAAACGCTTGCGGATGATGCGGTTGCGCAGACGACCAGTGACAGCCATGTAAGACTGCCAAGCTTCTGTTAGCACCCAGCAGAAAGAGGAGAGGAAAAAGAAGTGCAGGAAAGCAGCAACCAGAGTGCACACAACCTGTGGGAATCCAGAAGGAAGAAGAGAAAACTGCTACAACTGAAAGTCCCCAAAGCAGTGAGTTTTAGAAAGCCTTAAGAGGAGTTAAGATTGGCTTGAAGAGTGACTTACCTTGTTGCGAGCCTGAGTTTGTCCAACAAGAATAAGGGCATTGGAGCATATAATGGACAGGCAGAAGTTGATGAGGATAACGGAGCGCTCAGAGCGGATGTACCTGGAGTTTTGAAAAGAGAGGATATGAGTTGGTCTGCAGGGGAGAGTGAGAGAGAGGGAAACAACATTGAGAGTTAGAGGCTGACATAGCCGGACTTTGCTGGTAGGGTTACTTACTTCCACACAGAGACATAGATTATGATGAGGAGAAGCAGAGTGAGAGAGGAGACCCCACAGCCAACAATGAGAGTCACGGACGGGAGCAGTGCCTTGTCCATGATCTACAGAGGAGAGACCAAACATGCCTGTCAGAGCTGTACTCTCATTACAAACACATTTATGCAGAGCGAAAAACCAGCGCTGAGATTCACACACGAGTGAAGCCCCTGGGTGTGTGTGTGTGTGTGTGTGTGTGTGTGTGTGTGTGTGTGTGTGTGTGTGTGTGTGTGTGTGCGTGTGTGTGTGTGTGTGTGTGTATGTGTGTGTGTGCTATCTGGAATAGCAGACAGCTCCCTGTAGGCAAACAGTTGAATGGCACAATCAGGCCACAGCTCAGGCAAGGTGACCTCAAGGTGAGCATGTCAGAAAGATGGAGCGGCAAACTACACAAATGGTCAGGGTCACTGCGTTTCTCCATTGAGCTTTTGAGTCAGCAAATGAGGCGAGGAAGATACTGCACATATATCTCTCGCCACTAAGCAAAGAGGGTGGTGGGGGGGGGGGGGGTTGTTGTTGCTGGATTCCCAGGGGTAGTTCAGATGGGCTGCTGTATTCAATAATTAGTTTGAGCTGCAACAGCAACCTTCTAATCATTGACAGACATCCTGAGCTCATCTTTTCTCTCCCCCTTAGCTGTTTCCTCACTGTGCTGGTGTTTTTTGTGCCAGCCATCAGCTCATTGCCCATCCCTGCAGGATTGAACAGGTGGACCATTATCACCTGTGCATTAATCTGCCACCACCTGCCCTTCTGATCTCTGACAGCAGCTTAGCGCCTGCTGCCGCCAGGGGCGTTGACTTGTCCCATGTTTCAAACTGCTCTGGAATGGAACCTCTGGTGGAAGAGACAAGGAAGCGGCTGTCTTTTGCCTGCTGCAGATTCACCCGAAGGGCCAACGAGTCACCGCTGCATATTTCACCTCCTTGAGATGTCACAAGTCCCTCGCCACCTGGCCAACACACGTACAACCACCGCCTGTCCCCACTAGCCTGTTTTTACTGTGTCCACAATCTCTTGTGGCTTTAATAAGATGTTAAGTTAATTCAACACCTCTGATCAAGCTGTTCACAAAAAAAAGGTGCAGAAGCTAGATGAAAATCTACAAATGAGGAAGCCCTCACTGATGTGTGATTCTATTTTTGATTACGGTGTTTAATGTGTTGAGAGAAAAAAGGTGAGAAAGGGCTAAGTGGCTCCATAAGGTGAGTGAGAAAATGTCCTGAATTATAATGAACCTGCAGGTGTCAAATTAGCACAAACTGAGAAGAAATAAATAGACAGCGCTTTGGTCTCCGTATAATTTATGTAAGCCATAAATTCTTATATCGCAAGAGTACCTTCTAGTTCTTAGGAGCAAAATTTAAACGGTAAAATACAGCGTGCACAAAGATCGTTCCTCTCTGTTTCAATACGTGCTCTACATAGACTTCCCTGATATCAAAGCCCATGCTGGTGGAGTCCGGCCTACGGCAGCCAACGACTAATTTAGTGTGGCAAATTTGTTTCAAAATCTATCCAACTACATCAGAAGCGCCCCAAAACAGATGGCAGATAGCAGAGCAGTGAGCTATCTTTTGCGTCAGCCTTTATCAAATCTGGGGGAAGAAAAAAATAACAAGGGCGATACAGTCTGTTCTGTCCCCTCTCCTCTCTTCACAGTCTCTCTATCTGGGTTGCCACTTGCACCATGGGCCTCTGAGTGAAATCCAGACAGCCAGTTTGACCTGAATATGAAGCATGTCTTACGCCTGTCCTTGACCGAATCACGTTCTCATTTTTAACAGACATGTGCAGAGAATGCGCTTATTATTATTATTATTATTATTATTATTTTTCTTTTCTACACATCTCTGTTCTCAGTGCTGGTCAAGGTTATCTGACGTGTTCCCACCGGACGGTCATGTGTTCAACATACATGATGGTGCAAAGGTTCTGAAATCAGACCACATCGAATGCGAGCTAACGCGCTGCAGTATCGGGCTTTTTTACACATCTTCCCCAGCCTTCTCTCTCTCTCTCTGCTTCATGCTGATGCTCCTCATAGGGCTCGCTGTTATTGAAAATGTCCACAGCACACATCAAAGGATGGATGGAGAGAGGCGAGCAGGCGGGTGGGTGGGGGGGACGGAGCAGGAAGAGATATGTGTGTGTGTGTGTGTGGGGGGGGGGGTAAGAAGAAGCACCAATGCATGACCAGACGTCTGTCTCTCATTGGTCCAGCTCTCTGGCATTTTCAGACTTGCTGCTGTGGCCGGAGAGGAAGGAGGAGGTGGGCAAGGGGGAAGGGGGTGGATGTAATGGAGAATTTGGGGATATTGGTGGAAGTAACGATTGGCGCAAATGCTTTTACTTTTTATTTAAAAAAAAAAATTTAATGTTGCGGGAGGTTGAAAAGAGGTGCAGCCTATTTCCCATACGGGAGGTGCTGTGCAGGCTGGCAAGACAAATCAAATCTCGGATGTAAACAACAGGTTGGGGGGCAAGACTGAAAGGAGCAGAAAAACACTGCAGTCAACTAATCATGAGCTGTTGCCATTGGCAGCTCCGTGAACAGAGGAGGAAATTCACACAAATAAAACATAAAATTCACACAATAGAAGAAGGTCTGTTCATATCTTCTGTAAGCATCAGCAGTGGATGCATGGCAGAGATGGACAGGCCATTTCCTCTGTGGGGTGGGGGTGGGGGGGCTCTTCCATAAAGGGAGAGGTGTGTGTTTGTGAGTGTTATCAAAAATCACACAGGCCGAGTTTGCGCTGCAGAAGCCGTTACCACGGCAACTGGAGAGAGCAGCATCCGAGGCAACATAGTCTACAGGGGAAATAACACTTTGCGCATAATATACAGCGATGAGTGATGACAATGTTCAGGAAACAAAAGCATCCGGTGCACATAGGTGAGGCACTAAGTGTGTATCGCAGAGTTCAGAATCCAAAAAAATCCCATGCAAACTCAGACGACCCACGAATCAACAGTCATTTTTAAAGGGACTGAAATTAAAATTCGACTGTTTCTTAATTGTCATGCAAGGAGCAAAGCTATTTCGCACTGCTGCAATCATGTTTATTTGGCCAATCAAAAGCACGAAAAAAACTAAGCATGACACTAAAATCCCGTGCAAAAACGCCACATGCAAGCAGGCTATTCATGTTTTGATGTATTATCGCATATCAACGTGTTGCTCGATTATTTCCCCTAATGTTGTTTTCCGAATATCAGCAGCGGAGACAAAGAGGTGCTTTAGAAGGCACCGCTACAGCAAATCGTTAAAAAATCACACTGCACCGCATTCACACACACACTCACTCTCTCTCTCTCTCTCTCTCACACACACACACACACACACACACACACACGTTCACACAGTACAGAACATTTTATATATATGGCGGACAAAAGACATCAGGGATTGAGAGCAGACAGAAGACTTACCGAGTCGAAGTTGACGCGCGCTAAAATGGCGAAGGTGGAGAGGCTGTCACACACACATTTGGTTCTGAATGAATGAACGGGGACCGCTCTGCAGCTCCGCGCAGACCAAGAGCCGAGCAGGGAGGAACTGCACAGGAGAGGAGGAGAGGGGAAGGCAGCCACGGGTTAGGAGGAGAGGAGAGGAGAGGAGAGGAGAGATCTGACTAATCTCTGATGAGAATGCCTCTTAATTGATTTTTTTTTGGGGGGGTTTTCATTATTACAAACAGAACGTGCGTGAAAGGTCCATTTAGTTTGAATTTTGCAAAGCAAGACCTACTGTATATTGATTTCACATCTTATATAACAGTAAAATACATTAATATTGAATAATCAGTCCGTTTATGTGGTTCAGTGTGAGAGAATGACATCTAATTTCAGGTGTATCTAACCTTTCCCTCATTAATTGCTACCTTTGCCTTCATCAGTGTTAATAGGCTCTTATTAATCTCATTATTAGCATAAAATCCATCACTTTTTCTTGCCATGAACACTTCTCCCTCTGTAGACTTACAATTATTGGCAACACCTGGCCAGAACACTGGGGGCAAAGAACAGCATGTTCCCTTTTGGAGAGGAAGGTGAAGACCATCTGAATAATGATGATGTCTCCACAGTGAGGAAATATACTCCCCAGATGGTTCTTGTCTGTCTTTGTGAAATTTAAATCAAGGTGACTGACTGCATGTGTATAATACACATCTCCATGACATCACATATACAGCCTGTTGAGACTACCAAAAAAAAACCCATGAAATGAAATAAGGACTGCAATGACATCGCTTTTTAAATGCCATGCGCTTAATAAATGTGAGGTGGAACATGGATATAAGATGATGCACAGTGTTCTTGCTCTCATCTTGTTCTGAAACACTGGCTTAACAAGTCAGGATCCGTCATAGTGTGCAAGCAGATGCCAGCGAACACAAGTCAGCACCCTCGGGCTCCGGCTGACTGGTGAATTCAGAGGGTCATCACAGCCAGCAGGTCAAGCCTCGTACAGAGTGTCATGGGTGGATGGTTGTGGGGTGGGGGTGTGGGGGTGGGGGGCTTCTTGGCAGTTTACTGAAATGGCATCTAATGTGAGAAGGCTTTGCTGCACAGTCAAATGTTATGTAGGGAAAACCAAGTAAAATGAGGAAAGTTGTTTTGTTTTTTTAAAATCATTTCTCTCCAGGCCACAAAAAAACCCTGCAGATCCTTTAATGCATTTGATAATAGTTCCTGTGCAGAGCTAATGGAGCACTCCTGGATCACACTGCTGCACAGGAGCACCTCTGCACACAAGCACTGACCCCAAACTCTGCCACCAGCCACAGCTTCCTCCTTTCGCCATTTCGACTGTGTCTATCCAGCCTTTAATCATATCCGCTGTCAAAAATGAATCTAATTTCACTTGAGGCCCATCACCTTCCCTCTGAAAGTATAGGAGTTAATTACATTTCCTCTTCCGACTCATTTTTTTCTGTTTCTGCTCAAGCTTTGGTTTGACTCATGGATTACGTAAGAAAGGTGTGTGTATGGAGGTTTGCAGGTGAACTTGAATGCAATTTCATTTCTTATCTGTGGGCCACAAGTGTACAAATCTATCTAAATGCAAATAGTCCACCTGTGTATTCTGCGGGAGGGCAGAGTGGACCTGGGGCTGATTGATTCAGGCCAGGCCACCAGGAGCTCCTTTCATGAGTCATTCATATGCATCTGTAAAAACTCCCGTGCGCCTTAGCCATTAACCTCAGCAGAGACATATGAAGATGTCTGAGAAGCGAGGGAGGACAACTATCATTGCCCCTCACTTACAGAGACGCTTCGGTGAATTTACACACTGATAGTTCTAATGAGGTGTGCAGTTTTCAGCGACAGCATCGTTGAGGTTGTCATTTCTTAAGTGCGTACAGTAAGTGTGTGTGACAGCTGAGGGAGGTCAGTGGTCAACATGTTGTGGCATTGCTTGGTCCTTTGTGTAGGAAATGAGTGACATGAAAAAGGAGCTGAAACATTGCTGCTCTCTCTCTCGCTCTCTCTCCCTCTCTCTCTCTCTCTCCCCCCCCCCCCCCCCCCGGTGGGGTAAAACGTTTTCTTATGCAGTGTCAGAGTGAAAAGACCAAATCTAGTGACAGCAAACAAATATGAGTGATGGTTCGATGCACATTTAAGAGGAAGAAAAATAACTATCGTCAACACTTACGTTTCACTCTCATCCCAAGAGAGGCATGTTTCATTCATAGTGCCCTGCAAGGAAGAGGCAGATGGGAAATGCTTAGTGAGGACTCTCTGCAGAAAAGGGAAACATGTAGGTCGGGTGCTACAAAAGTGTGAGAAGCAACACCTTGGTACTAGCCATCTGCTGACACTTCTCGCCACCCTCCTCTATACACATGCATGATGCTAAAAACAGCTTCTCATCAGCTGCAGAGACTAATTACTGCACATAATTTGTCATCATCGTCAAGTGACCGGTTGGTTAGGCTGTGATCTTTGCAGCTGACACCATTACTAGCAAAAGTCACAGTTTCACTGCAAATGTCAACGAAATGTCAGACTGCGGTGAGCAAACACCCAGAGGGGGGGTGGTATTTTCTGTAAGGCTCCATTAGTTTGAGTAACCATTATGGACTTACATTGTGGAGGTGAGGGAACTCAATCTCAACAGGGGATGACACGAGATTTGGGGAAGGCTTGACGATCACAGTCACCACCTTGGAGTTGAGCAGGGTGGTGTTGCTGCTGATAAAGAAGAAATTGCAGATATTATGTTATGTTCAAAGCCTCTGTAAGGCCTCACAATAAAAACAGAGGGAGTGTGCAGGGCGCCATCTTGTGACTGCAAAAATTATTTCATGGTGGGAACAAAGCGGACTCATTTTATTACCTGTGAAAAGACAGAATAGATGTAAGGTTTCTGTAGAGGACGATGCCGGTCACAAAAGCATCATTGGCATCTGAAATGAGCAAAAATGGTTCAGGCTTAGATTCACAGGACTGCACATTTGTTAATGTCTTACAAAAATGTTTAATCCTAAGTGTTAAGGTCATACATACCAGTCTGCTCAAGGGACAGAGCATCACGGGACACTGAGATCTTCTCCTCAGAGGTCCTGACCCAGTCCAACATACCCCTCCAGCCTTTTGCAGGGAAGGTGAAGTTAGAGCTGGTAGTCGTTGGGCGCTTATGGATGCTCAGCACTGAGAAGAATAGAGATGGAGAGACTCAGTCACCAACTTCAGCACAGATACTTTGAATGAACAAAGGCAAAACTGCCAAGAACATTTTGGTTTCATACATCATGTGTCTGAGCAGAGTAGTCATTTCCCGCTAAATCCTGTGAGTGCAACACAAAACCACAAAGTCACACAGAGTGATTCATGGTGTGAAGTTTACAGTTATCCTTACAGTATTTGACAGACTGTTTAGTAAAAGTCATGCGTCATGTCTAATATACTTAAAATCAGATGCACAACAACGTGGAGGTGGCAGCAGTAATAAAGTCTGACTTGACACCCTGTCAAAGTCATAACGGCTGCTTTCTGCTGCTTGTATAGACTCAGATCCACGGATCAAGATTGATGCACTCTCTAGATGGAGAGAGGACAAATCATCCTGACTAGACATGAGCAGAGAGCAGCTGGCAGAAGAAATTAGGGCTCACCTAAATTCTCGGTGACTTCATAAATGTCCTGAAAGCCGCTCATTTGCATACCGATCATGTTCACAAAGTCCTCAACAAGGCGGAAGAACTCCTTAATGCTGGCGCCCATCTGGATGATGACAGGAGAAATGAAGGAAGAGTTAAAGAAAGGGAAGAGGGAGAAGAGCAGGGGTTCATATGCTTCAATATGTGCAATTTCCACCATTAGTTTAACTGAGCCCTTTAACTGAGGCTATCTTATATTGATCCATGCCCTTATCTGGATTTCCTACTCTTAGGCCAGTCAAGCAAGTGAAAAAAAAAAAACTTGAAAAATGTGGCAGAAAACACCACTTGCTGCTATGCAACCAAAGTACTTCCTTAAGGCCATAAATGGACATGCTGTTGATTCATTCTCAGGTTTTTTTGTCCTCTCCCTCAGCAGAGGAGAGGGGAGGGCTGCCTGACTTGCGTGTCTATGACGCAGGGCTGCAGCGATGTGGGTGTAAGGTGTGTACTTCTATGTGATGTGCTGTCTATGTGTCCACTTACAACTGCCTTTGGTATGTAGGCAGACATAGACTCACAGATTGCGGAGTGGGTGTTGTGATTCTCCCTGATTCACTCTCACTCTTTCTCTCTCACTGTCACCTTCAAGTGTTCCCTTTCTCTGGTTGCAATGGCTTTTATAACTCATCAGTCAGTTTACAACTTGTGCACAAACTTGTGCATCCTCTATGCAGGGGGAGATATCTTATCTCACTTAAGGAACATCATAGTATCTCTAGCTGGAGCAAAATGGGTTCTGGGTATCTTTTGTGAATCTTAATTTAATATGTTTAATAACTAAAAACATCTTAAGAAGTGCTTCGCTGCAAAAAACAAAGTATTGCCAGGTATACTTGCCCAATTTGTAGTAAAACTACAATCATTGAAGTTGTTTAAGTAAAACAATATGCAGAATAACCCTGTTGTCAAACTGTGATAAGTGAGTCTGTTTTGGTTTAAGAATTTTTTTTGGACAATTTTCGACTACAAATTAGATAAATATACATAGTAAGACTTCAGCTTTTGCAGTGACAGATGAATAGTTTTGTTCTAAACATGTTTTTATGGTCTAATATGAGATACATTTAGGGATTTGTGTCCTCATATGTTCTAGTCTGGTGTTTGGGGGAATAAAAAGGGCATTCGGGAGTGTTAATCAGTGCAAGCAGACCTGTCACCGATGCTCTTCCAACCCTCATTCCACGCCAAATTCACATTCACACTCAAGCCGCCAGAATTTGTCCCTCACACACTCGCACACACAAACCCCAAAATGTAAGTATAACAGACTTATTTTCTCCCATACCTTCTCTCCTTCTCTACTCACACTCACTCTGGACCACTGATACACACACCCTCTTATCACGTACCAGCTGTGCCTCTTCCCATTTGTCACGATGTTCCTCCTTCAGTAAGTTGCTGATGGTCTGGACGTAGTTCTGCAAGTCATTAAAATGGAGCCCGAGGGGTAAGAAGATTCCAAATACAGCTTAATTAAAAACTATTTTTTGCTCAGAGTACTATTTTTAATGTACATCTGCTACACAGTTACTTTTCATTTTACCTCTACATCAGCATTGCTCAGTCTCAGCCTGGTTCCCTTGTACAGCTCTGTAGTGTTGGTCAGGATTTCCATGACAGCCAAGAGGTCACCGCTGTACTTGGCCCCTTCATCGGAGGAGAATCTCAGGCGTGAAATCACCTCGGCAACCCCATCTATGCTCTGCCCCATTTGCGCTTTGGAGATGTAGTCCCTTGACTACAGGGGGGAGGATCAAGAGATTAATCTGATTCTTTGACATTCACTAGTTGGACTATATTTCTGTGAATTTAGAAATAAAGGCATTTTTCCAGGGCTTACCAGGAGCTCAATGGTCTTATAGTTCTTGGAGATGCACTTGATGTGAGTTGGGATCTCCCAGGTGGCAAGACCAACTGCGTTTAGAGAGCAGCGGCGAAGAATCAGACCTGTTGATGAAGCATATAATCGAAGCTGTCATGATGGGGGATCAGGCGGCACGTTGGTGCAGTGGTTAGCAATGTTGCCTCACAGCAAGAAGGTTCAGTGTTCAAGCCCCAGTTCAAGCAAGGGATCTTTCTGTGTGGAGTCTCCGTGTTCTCCCTGTTCCTGTGTGGGTTCTCTCTGGTACTCCAGCTTCCTCCCACAGTCCAAAGACATCAAGAGGGGACCAGGCTGATTGATACTCTAAATTGACCGTAGGTGTGGCTGTGAGTGTGAATGGTTGTCTGTCTCTATGTGTTGGATGGAGTGGTGACCTGTCCAGAGTGAACCCCGCCTCTCACCCAAAGGCTGTTGGGATAGGCTCCACCCCCGCCCACATCCCTTAACAGGATAAGCAGTAGAAAATGATGAATGGATGGATGATGGGGGACCAGAAACACATATCTCTGAACACAGCTTCATGTGTGTCTACGCTGTCGCTGTACCTGAGGCGTCAGCAGGGCAGGCAATAGCGGCCATGTCTCCGGCGGGAGTTCTCTTCCATACAACTTCTCCAGTGCTTTGCTCAGGGCAGATCTCATGGGGCTCTAAAAAGTTAAATCATGTAAGATATGATGAGAAATCTGCTGGCTTATTGGAGTGTTTTACAGTCAACCTGCTTTTAAGCTTTTTGCATCACTAACCAGGGCATCTCTTCTCATTGCAACGCTTCTGCTCTCCTTTTTCACCAGGGCAAGGCTCTCCACCAAAGAAAGGCCCCTCACACACTCTTTGTCTCTGCTGTATACCTCCACCACAAGTCTTGCTGCAGCTGCCCCATGTAGTCCACGCATGCCAGCGTCCATCAACTAAACAAAGAGGATAACACACATGAACTCTGGATCTTGACGTGCCTACTCAGTATAGAACTTCCAAAGGTTCGAAGAATCATTGCAATTTTTGAATGTGAGGATGCTCATTTTTACCGGGACACTCTTTTAGGAAGCAGTTGTTTGTCTCTTTCCAGCTGCCGTGGCACTCAGAGCCCCCGTAAGATGGACCGTTACACTCCCTCGTTCTCTGCATGGTACCATTGGAACAAGAAGCAGAGCATGCGCTCCATGCAGACCACTCATTCCAAGATCCATCCACTAGAGGGAAGCACAGGAACAAATATAGTTGCAGCATGAGAAAAGACAAGACAGCCCGCAGGTTACAGACATCACAACATTGATGCTCCAAAAATTTCACATGACCTATTTCAAATAGGAAACAGACATTTGTAGAATAGCCCCTGAATGAAAAGGAATACTTCTGAACCTCGTTTTGTTGCAGTTCCCACTGACCTATTTTTTTTCTGTGTCATATAGAGGAGTAATGCTACTGTGAAAACTTCATATTATATTGTACAACAAACGGTCATGGAAAAATAAACACCACATTATTTGGACTCATATTTCTAGGTTTAATTTTATATGTAACAGTTTTGCAAAGATTAAATCAGTCCCCAACCCACAAGATGGCAAACTAGATGGAATTAAGGGCCGCACCGGTGAAATAACAAGATTCTCTCAGGTTAAATGGGCAATCAAGGATGATCCAGTTTTGTAAACCCTTCGAGTCAAAATCAAATCTTCTTTCAATAATGACTTTCACAACAGCCCGCCTTCTCTGCTGTGATACATGAAGCCATCTGCTGGCGATTACATGTAATTGCAACAAGAGGTGCTTAATGCTGCACAGTTGAAGGAGCTCACGTTTGAACTAAAAGCACATGTGTAGGAGTGGTATATTCCAAAGTAAGTGTGCAGTGGAAAACAATATTGAAGTTGTGAGTTCAACATGACTTTGTTGGTTTAGAACATGTAGGAGGCAAAGTAGAAAAAAATAATATACTGAATGGCCATGAGCGTGTTGTGAGTCACAAATGTTTATTACAAAATGACTAACGCCTTTGGAGGCTGTAATTATGTCAGACGAAGTCAATCTGCTGCTTGCATCAGTAAATAGTTCAATTAGTTCTCCAAAAGATTTTTTGGCATGACTCACCTGGGCATACAGCAATGTTGCAGAACTTTGTTTGTTTAGAGAAACCACGGCAAGGCTCTCCTCCATTCTGAGGCAGCTTGCAATTGCGGGTACGGTCACGGTAACCACGACCACATGTGGATGAGCACAGGCTCCAGGGGGTCCACTCATCCCAGGCACCATCCACTACACATGAGTAAAATAAAGAGATGTTTTGATTAGATCAAAGCAGACTATGGCTTTTACCTCAAAAGAGGCAAAATATCACTCACTTTTCCTGTATCACACTCTCTTGCTCTTGCTCTCATGGTCATGTTAGAGAGTAAGAGAGGGAACCAGAGACTCACCAGGGCAGACGGCGGTGTTGTTACAAGGTCGGTTCTCACGCAGGGGTCCAGTGCATTGGGTGGTGAAGGAGGAAGTAGCACAGACACGTGTACGGCTCTGCCAGCCCTCTCCGCACGTGACTGAACAAGCACTCCAGGAGGACCACTCATCTGTCTTGACATCTACAGAGGACAAAACATGAGTTAGAGGGCCAACACTTGTTCAACGTGCAGCTGGTTTAAAGATGAAAACATCTGCTACAAAACTTCCATCAACAATTTAAAGACACTTAACTAATCCAGGCTCATCTCACCTGTTTGGGTTGCAACAATTCCATGGTTAGAATCATCAACATTGTCTCTCTTCAAACCGATGATTGCCCGTAGACCCTGGCTCCTGTTACGCTCTTTGCCTGAGAGAATTTGAAAATGACAGGATTGTTTCATTAGAGCAAAGCCACCTGCAGCTAAATGTGTTCCCCACTCAATGACTAAACGGCAGGTGGGCTTACCAATGCAGGGTTGGGGATTACAAGCCCGCCCTTCTTCAACTGTTCCCTCACAAACATCATCCTCGGGCTGACAGCCACGGCTGCGCACCTGGACTCCACCACCGCATTCCTGGCTGCACACTGACCAGCGGCCCCAACTAGCCCAGCCCTCTGCAGAAGGAGATGAAAAGAACAAAGATAATGAGCAACTCTGGTTAGCATTTGCATGTGTCATCTAATCAGAATTGGATTGGGTGACAGCCTCACACAGCAGAAGTGTTACTCAATAATTCTTGCCTCAAGAAACTTTATGAAAGTAACATTTGTTTTTTGCACAGAGAATGAGAAAGGATGATCTTTGTGAGGAGAACTCAGCACTCAAGCTGATAGATGTTCCATTTGAAATGGTGATTGTTTGCTTTTAACCACTTGGTGTGAACCACTGCAGAGCAGTGTGTAAAGGCGACAGGCGTGTTGCTATGCCAACCGCAAGTGCTGCACTTCGATTTCCGCTGCCAGCTGACTGTGAGGTCTTTGTGCTCTTTTGCCCCCCCAAACAGTTCCCTCAACCACCCCCCCAAAACACACCGCTCCCTGCTCCTTGCCAAGCATTACAACTAACATGCTTGCCTAAGACAAAATGGAGAGTGAGTGAAGTGTGCGCTTCCGACAGTCCCGCCACTTAGACCCGAAGATGCTCTGACAAATTTCTCTAATGCCTTTGATTTACCTCTCATTACTTTGTGGTGGTGGAGTGCACATCCACCGTCTGTGCCTTTGCTCTACAGAGAGGAATCATTACCCTCAACAACCCTAAGACACAAACAGGGGTGGCTGAAGACAGCTTTCTGTGGTCTCTGGAGAAAAAAACCTCTAGCCTAGTGGATCTCATCCCCAATCAACACAATAAAGACAGGGGAACACCTAGTTTCTGTTTGTTTCCTTTTACAGTTTTGTTTTTCTTAGTTAGTTAAATTAGTTTTTCAAACTTTTACCATCAAGTTTTATTCACAAACAGTTACAAACTTACTGATAATCTCAGCAGTGCGTCCATTGTCTCTAGGAACTGGAAGGCATTTCTCAACGTAGGTGCCACCCCTGTAGCAGCTTCCTGGCTTCCTCTTGGGGGTCTCCCAGCACTGGCAAGGTGTATTCATGATGCCACAGGGATAATCATGGGTGCTGCTAGACAGGCACTTCTCCAGCCACTGGCACAGCATCTGGCAGGCAGGCATACTTGGGTTCCTCTTCCCAACAACAAGAAACTCAGCCTTGAACTCACTGACATCACTATCTCCTTCGATGATCTCCAAGCCATTCCTCGGGGCCACTTTGCGGATCTGCAGGAACTGCTTGCTGGACTCCAGGTAAGTTACAGTGGTTGAAGCGTCGCACAGCCTGACCACCTCGTCGAAGCTCTCCATGCCGAGATATGTGCGGGAGGTCTCAATGAAGGAGTCGAATTGAAAGGTCCTGATCTGGCGTGGCACGCAGGAATCAGTAGGCTTGGTGATTTTCATGTAGACGGTGTAGCGGCGAGGGTCAGGGTTCTGCAGAGTCCAGGAGCATGGTGTTGAATGGAGGGTGGTCGTGGAGGAGAATACACCGAAGAACCGACTCTGTTCCAGGGTGGCGCAGGTGGGGGAGGCCGGGCCAGAGGGCATGCAGGAGGTCAAACCGAAGAAGAGCAGGACGAGGGCCACACAGGGGCCGGAAACAGCTGACCACGCCATTAGGTCGGCTTTATGAATTGTGTTGATCTTACTTCTTTGACTGATCTTTTAAGCAGATTGTCTCTCAGAGTACTTTGTTTTACGTTGCAGCACTTGTTTGAGATGTTATCTGCACAATCTCGCTGTAGAATTGTTGATTTGTAGGTTTTAGTACGGCAGACAGTCCATCATCTCTGTGTCAATATGGGAGCTGCAGAGAGATAAGGAATAAAAAAGAGCAAATCTATTGATCAGCATATGTGAACATCTAAATAGCAGAACAAAAAAAAAACATTCAAAACATCACCAAATGAAATGCACTCCTCCTGCTAGATTCACGGGATGCATAGTGATTGCACCCATTGTTGAACTGATATTTATCCACCAGGGATTTGTCTCTGATCAGTATCATGGTGTTTTGGTGCAGATCTAACATTCTCAGTTCTTTGGGACATAATTGCTATGACACTGCAATTACAGTCCTTCACAGCAGGCTGGTATCTCCAAGCTCTTACTCTTTCCTCCCACACACTGCAATGAACCGCGAACCATGTGCGTCAGTCTGACGTCTATAGAAGCATTGCCACTGGCAACCGAAGACGCTTATTAGTTCGTTATTTGTACAAAGCACTCTTCTTGTTGAGCCATAAACAAGACAAATGGTACATGGAAAAAGTGTGATTACATACCGTGCATGAGCAAGATACTCTGCATTACATACCAGAACAGAAAGTGAGATGGAATCACACATGGGTTGAAAACTGCCACTCCTTAATGCAAATGCATGCATTTTACAGCGGATGCATGAAGATTTTTAACATGTGAATCCCTGAAACGTCCCCTACTCACTCTGCAAATAACCTGCATGCATCAATTTGAAGCAAATACAGATAAACACTTCTCTGCAGTATTTCTTGCTTTCACATAACTCATCCTGCAAATATGCAATATGCATCCGCTGAAACCTGCCTGAGAGAGGAGTACGGAGTCAGTGTCAAGGTCTCTGTACTTGACTGGACTGAGTGAAATGATGGAAGATGCTCCTGGGAGCTCACACAAGAGCAGGAAACACTGTTGCTCAGCAACATCTTTCACATGCTTTCAGGGTTATTCATGCTCCTACTCGTTCTTTCCTTTGTCAGCGGTTGCAGTCGCTGAAAAAAGACCACGGACATCATCTCGCCATATCAGAATACAAAAGGTGTGCTTCAGAAATGGGCTGCTGGTAGCGTGAAGGAAGATTAAGGTGTTATTTGAGATATATTTCCTGTAAGACTGAAGGGTAAATCATAAATAAAGGGGAGTGCAGAGCAGCATCGTATCAATTAGTGCCTATATTCACTTTCAGCAGCACCTGCACTTTTCAGGAAGCAAACTCATAATTGCTTTCCTCACGTCTACTCCTCCCTCCCTGCTTCTCCTCTCTGTGAGCAATACTGCAAAGACTTCTCTTTTGTGAGGATGGGCATCTCTCTACCGCCTCCCAACAACCGGAAGCTCCATGAATGGGCATCTGATGAGGCACAGGGTGAGGAGAAAGAGGTCCAGCTGTCGTAGGAGAACTCTATTGCTGTGTCTCGTCTATTATCCCCCCCCCACACCTTTTTTTCCCGGTTCTCTTGCCCATCCGTTTGCTTTTGCAGACAACAAACAGGCTGCTTTAAGAGTAGGAAGACTGTTGTTATGGAGACAGGATTTATCAACGTGAAAAATTGCCAGAACCAAAATGCTCGTTGTTTACTCCGCTGTCCACAGTTTTGAAAAGCAAGCTTTACAAAACTCATAGAGGTGCAGAAGCAGGAGAAAGCAAAGCTGAACTGTAATTTTCACTGGCTGCATGTGAAGTTTACAAATGCACAACTGCCTGGAACACTCAGCTTTGAAAAAGTTCAAATTAAAAGTGTTCCTTTACACCAGAGGGCTTGCAGAGGTTTGATTTTCCAATGTCAGGCTAAACTCTGACATTTGAGTTCTTCGGGTCGCCAGTCCATCACAGGGCTATCAGGAGCGATTAGGGTCTCAGTATCTTGCTCAAGGATACTTCGTCATGGTCACCGGGGGAAGTGAGGATCAAACCAGCGACCCTCCGGTTGCTTGATGGCCACTCTACCTCTGAGTCACACCACCATCCATTCTTTTCTTTGCCTGAAGCAAACTTATATAGGGAAAAGCCCTGAAGGTCATCTTCTATTCTCAAATTGCTCCCATTCTCTTTTGCAGCACACTGTGCAGGCACCTGTGCATGTGTGCAGAAAACAAGAGCATTTTGAAGCTTTGGTACAATCCACGCAACAGCAAAACAATCAAATAATAGGACTAAACCTGTGCAGCTGGGAACTTGTAGGAATGGCTGTTGTGGTGGTGGCATAGCAGTTTCCTTCTCTCCTTAAATAAAAGTAAAGCAAGCACTGGTACTCGACCATAAACTGTCAAACCCTTAGTTGCACCGGCACGCCAGAAAGTTCCAGTGATCAACCTGTTGACGAAGCCAAACTTTCATGTGATCAGATCGTTCGTATCTCATCACCCAGCAGCAGCAGCAGCAGCAGCAGCAGCAGCAGCAGCAGCAGCATGACCGTCTTACAGCTGCATGATACCAGAAGTTGTGAGCAGTTAAAAACGAAACAGTATTATTGCAGTGCAGTGAGGCGCGCGAAACATTTCAGCAACGACCGGTTGAGTTTCAGCACCACGGACAGCGACATGAAGATGCACGAAACTTTTAAAAAGACGCCAGTTGAGTTTCAGCACCGCGGAAAGCGACAGACAAGTTTCTCGTCGTCGGCTCCATCCACCAACACAAACACGTGACAAGTTTGTGCATCGAGAGTCAAATAAAACTTGATTTTTTCTTACCGTGAAATAGTTGTTCTGAAGTTTGGTCAGTAGCTCTCTACCCAGTCGCCCTGGTGCGATGGTGCGAGGTTCGGGCAGCAGCTGCTGAGTGTCTCTGAAAGTCAGACCGATCAAAAACTTTCGCAGTGTTTGCAGCCCTGGAAAGGATGCGCCAGGTCCACTCCTGACCCGAGCGGGTCGATCCCAAGCTTCAGTGCTGTCCACTCTCACAAGCAAAGAAAAAATAAAGTGACTCTAACCAAACTCCAAAGAGTTTACTACCAACTTTGTTTAGCTGCTATATCCAGAGAGGCTGGTATAGCGGTGAGACAAATTGGTTGTGTCGGAGCTCCGGCAGACAGTCCGTCGAAACAGAAGATGTAGTCTCGCTCGTCTTTGCTTTCTAAGCTCCAAGTAAATTGTTGGTACTTCTACTCCCGGCTTCGGAGTCTTCTTGCTTGTGATCTGCGCACTGCAAGTGGATCCAGTCTCAGTGTAGCTTGTGGCCTCCTCGTGGAGATATATATCCACCCCCGCCCCCCCTGTTTGAAGTTGGAGTCAGTGCGTGGACGGCATACCGAGGTGAATGAGACAGCACCAAGACGGAGGGGGGAGTGTGCGGGGGAGAAGTGTTTGTGTGAGTGCGCGTGTGTAAGTGTGTGAGAGTGACCGTGTGTGCGCACGGAGAAGGGAGGAGGGACTTCGGATTTGAAGAGAAGGAGGGAGGGATTTGTGCATGGAGACAGAGACAAACGATTATGAACACCAAACTACGCAGATATCAACGCAGAGCCAAAGGTACCGGAAGAAGGATCAGCGGGGCACAAGAGGATGATGAGACAAAATGGAAATTGTACGGAGAATTGAAACAATGTGAGATATTAAACGTGCGTCTACCTGCTTGCATATTCAGATCTGATAACGTAGATATGCCAACTGAGAAATACAACCGTGACTCAGCAGTTGTATTGTCAATGTGACAACTCAATTGTCAGTTAATCTAAAGTCTTAAAGGATTTATCAGGATTAAGTAATAAACAATCAACACAGATTCATGAAGCCTCTTCCGGTGGTAGCCAATCAAAAGTAAAGGTGAGGAAACACACACCCTCCCACTTGTCTGTGTGTCCCCCCAACACACACATACACAAACATGCACTCGGTGTCCCCCCTGCAACCCTCCCTTCCTCCACTTCGCTCTCTCTCTCTCTCTCTCTAGGGGATGTGGGTGGATCTGGGTAGTTCTCGAAGAGTGAAAGGAATAACCTGACGTGGGTGTCTGCCTGCTGTTACAGCTGCCAGAGAGAGAGAGAGAGAGAGAGAGAGAGAGAGAGAGAGAGAGAGAGAGAGAGAGAGAGAGCGCGAGAGAGAGAGAGAGAGAAATGAAATATAAAAACCCTGAATAAATTAATGACTGTTAGCAACATGAGTCAGGAAGTGTAAAAGCTTACTGTGTGATCATCACTCAAGGTCTCTCCTTAATATTTCCCCTCAGAGTCTGCTGGCTGTCTGGAGTCATGCTGTTGTGGCTGCGTGGGGATTTTTAGATGGGGTGTGTGTGTGTGTGTGTGTGTGTGTGTGTGGGGGGGGGGATCATTGTCAATTTAATCATTTAACGAAAAGTAATTTCCTCTTGCATTAATTTGTTTGTGTTGTTCATTTAAAGCAAATTGCGGCTGAATGAGAACAAAAGTTAAGGTGACCTGCGGGGACGGTAAACGTCTGTTCTATTTTCAGAGCTGGCTTCAGGATGTGGATGCCTTTTCAAATGTGACCTGATCCATCATCTCTTTTTTCCCCACAAAGGCTTTGCTGTTTTTAGAGATTTATTCTTATAAATTCTTATCATTCATTCGGAGGGAAAAAATATTTATAAATGTTTTAAAGTCTATGAAAGTCTCGTTATTAAGGCTTAAAGTAACCAAACACAGGAGGGCGGCATGGCCCGGAGGTAGAGTGACAACCGAAGGGTCGCTGGTTTGATCCTCACTTACCCCAGTGACCATGTCCAAGTATCCTCGAACAAGATACTGAACTCCTAAAACCCCCTAAAAAAATAATCTAAAAGTTCCTTATGATAGTTTTCTATGTAGTGTTTTAATAGTACTTTTTATTATTTCTTTTTTTAAAATACCCCATATGGGTATATGTTTGTACATTTCCTTACCTGTACATTCCATTTTTTTAATCATGTACTATTTCCTGATGCTCTATTTTCGCTACCACTTTTACAGCTGTAACAGAAATGTCCACATTGTTTGACTGATAAAGGATGATCTTATCCCATCTTAACACCGTTATTATTTTCTATTACACATGGTCACCCTCATAGGGAAAAAATAAGAAACACTTCACTATTTCTTACCGGTGCGCTTACTTGTGCAAAAAAAAAAAAAAAAAAAGTCCTTGGATAATTTATTAAAACCTCAGCATCTCGTCATCCTCCTCTCAGTGTTGAACAGTTGACTTCGCAGACAGCTGCTACAAACCCCTTCAGTGAGTTACACTGAATAACGTCAGTCAAGAAAACAATTGCAACCAAACGGTATTTGCTGCTCTGAAAAAGCTTGACACAAACAGGAAATACCATCTTTCATTGCCTTAATTCACACTGTACGCTACCCTGATACTGCTCTGGTATCCTTGCTAGGCAAGGACAACAACAATGTGATAAACCTGATAAACTTCCTGTAGAAGCCAACACAATCTCACACATACATTTTTTCGCGCGAGACTTCTTCCCACAAGCTTTGCTGTCTCAAAATATCCAGAAAACCTATAATAACACTGCTGACGAAATTTAAAATCATCACAAGATACAATTATAATAATTCAAATCCTTAACCCTGTTATTAACCCGCTTTATATAAAACCATATCAATGTCTGGTGTGAAGAGGGTGTTCAAAGCGTTAGAATAACACATTTGTCTTCCAGTTCATGCTGCGGCTGATATCTCTCTTTAAGTATGATTTATACCAAACATAAAACTGCTTGCACATTCCAAAAAGGAAATCCCTCAATCGAATCTCGGTTCGCATTTCTTCTCTCAGTCTCTCCCCTTCAATGAATGTATATAAACATATGTAATCAAATGAGCTACCCAGCATGTGAGAAGTTAAGGGCAAGTGTGACACCCCCCCACCCCCACCTTCATCACCCCATCTGCATGTGTAATGTGGAGGCCGACACCAGGGATCAGGAGAAATAAAGAGTTCTGAAGAATAAGATGATCAGGACACAGAAGTGGTTATTCTGGTGGAAAGTCATCTGAGAAAAAAATGAAGTGTGTCTCAGTTAATCCGACCAACAGCTGCCGATGCAGAGCTGCTGGGTGGGTAGGTGTGCGTTCGTGCGGGTCATGTGATGGTAATTAAAATCAAAATGTACAAGTGAACAAGCATCTATTTCTCAATAAGCTGCAAAGTTGCTTCAGTTCATGTAAGTGTGAGGCGTGGGCAGCTGCTGGAGCAGTTATATAAACAGATGCCCATATAAGCAGAAAAGTTTGAGGAATCACCACCGAAGTGCTGCACCCATCGCCTCCGCACTCCTCTCCACGGGAGCCAGGATAGCCCGCTCACTCTGCAGGTATATGAGAGGGAGGATGAGGCATGCGTGGGGTGAGGAGAGGTACTTTTGTCACGTTTCAATAAAGGTAAATCCCAACACGGGAGATCGTTCCATGCATGGTTACTTCATTGTTACTAATACCATCAATAACAGATTCCATTAGTTCAACACTTTTGCTTGTGGTACAATTAAAACGACTGATATTATTTTCTCTTCTGTATTGCTACTTTGCTCTAATGATTGTGTTGCTTGCAGCTATGAGGGTGTCTGGACCCTAGATGGTGCTGCTTTTGGGTGCTTTGATTTTCGGGGCTAAGAAGTGCCTGCTCATGTGAAACCAGCTGGGAAGAGAGGTTTGTTTATTCATCACTGAGGGATAATATATCATCAATAATCAATAATCAATGCATAATGGCATGACAAATGTACACTATACAAGTGAATGGTCGAAGAATGATGTGTATACACTTGATACATATAGGAAGTGCAGCAAGAAGGTTCCCGGCTCCAGCACTGGATCTTTCTGTGTGAGTCTCCATGTTCTCCCTGTTCCTGTGTGGGTTCTCTCTGGTACTCCAGCTTCCTCCCACAGTCCAAAGACATCAAGAGAGGACGAGGCTGATTGATACTCTAAATTGACTGTAGGTGTGACTGTGAGTGTGAATGGTTGTCTGTCACTATGTGTTGGCCCTGTGATGGACTGGTGACCTGTCCAGGGTGAACCCCACCTCACATCCAAAAGCTGCTGGGATAGGCTCCAGCCCCCCCGCGACCCTTAACAGGATAAACGGAAGAAAATGAATGGATGGATGGGATAATAATGTAGCAATTTTACACAAGACGTATTGCACAGTTTGCAATATTTTTCTATTTGATACTAAAGTAACACATTTTGAGCTGTTTGTTGTCAGCTTTATCACAGAATATGCTGTCTATTGTGTCGGCAATTCACTTCAAAACCCAAGTATTGTTCTGAATGTTCAATGCCCCTCATTGTCTTGTCTGTTGCAAACCTGCTCTGTTTTTTTTCCTCTTTCAAATTAAAAGTCTGCTAATGAGAAAGCGAATGTTGAAGAGATTACATCTTTTAAATTGAAAGTTTTTTTTTTAATATGTTTATTGCTTTGGTGCTCCAGCAGTGTGGGGGTCTTCCTTTACAACAGTAAAATAAGTAGGGCAGACTCAGTGGAGAAGGAAAATGGCCAGATTGCTGCTTATCCAAGACCAATTACCATGACCTGTGCCCTCAAGTCACTTCTCACCAACCAGACGGTACTTCACTCTGTTGAAGATGTGTCACCATTGGTGTCCCTGAACCTCAGAGGCTTGTCCTTCTGTAAATGCATCTGAATCACCTAAAAAAGGTGAGAACCAGGTTACATGGTGTGGTTTAATTCTGCTCTAAGGAACTTTAAAATACTTCCTGAACAGCACAGGGTCAATATATAAAATTGTGAAGGGATGGATAAAAATATTATTGAAGTTTATAGACAAACTCCAACTTAAAGGATTTACACCAACTCTTGAGGAAAACACACAGATTTGCCATCTTTCCCAAAGGCAAAGAAGAAGAAGAATACCTTGCTCTCCTCTGTGCTGCGTGAGGGAGCCGAGACCCTCAGAGTTCAGCTCATCGCTAAGTAGCTTAGCACAATAAATGGTCGGGGAGAGGCAGGTTAGCGTACCTCCATCTTGACCGTTCGGCTGAAGAACCTGTATTCCGTGTATTCTGGTGGATTTCGTAGTTAATTTTCTGCACCGTGTTAGGGGTTTGAACGCAAGAAAAGACATTTTGAAGTAAAATGCATTTGATGACTTTTGACGTTGGTAGGCTAACATTTTTTACCCACTACCATTCATTGTGCTAAGCTAACTAGCTGTCGGTCTCTGTTGGTCTCAGTTTTCTAATGCTGCATGTTTAATTCAGAATAACTCAGTTAAAGTGCTGAATGAACATAACAACCAAGTGTAACACCACATTTACACACATTTACATATTAAATATACATTTATGTAACATCACCTAAGTCTGATTTTCAGCATCATATGTTTGTTTACCAGTACTTGTATTTATAAATGTTGCTTGTGGTCAGTCAGCAGAAGATGCAGATTACTGAGTTGATTGGATGTTTTTCCTGTGCAACAGAGTTATGAATGTGTTCTGTGTCAAACTGTTAAGGATGAGGAGCCTTGACAACCGTTTCTCAAAAAGAGTGCAAAACAAAAGACAAAAACAGAACTCTTTGTGGGTGTTTGGAGGCGTGTGTGGTACTTCGTGTGCTTGCTTGATTTGCATATATTCCCCAGAGACATTGCATAATTTCTTTTGATCATGAATTAAGAAATTTTAAACCGAACTAGTAAAGGTAAACCCTTTTTAATTCCATTACAAAGGCCTCCAATACTTCCTAAATTCATGCCAAGTTGTCCTCTCCCGCCTCCCTCTGTGAGGCCTCCCTGTCTCCTTTCACCCATGTGTCTCAGCAGTATTAGAGGTAGGTGTTTCAGAGTCTGAGTACAGGCCGCCCTGTCTCTTCACTCTAACATAAAAGCCCTTTTGAAAGCAAAGGAAAGAGCAGAACATCGGGACAGGTCACCTCATTATTTCCCAAACAAAAAGAACTGTACACCAGTATTTTCCTCCATCAAACACAGCTGTCAAAAAAAAATATCTGAACAAAGTGAATCCATTCACTTCAGAAGGAGGTGGCCCATGCATTATACACTGTTCTGAATTTAAAGGAAACAACGTGAAATTGCTCCTTCCGTTTACTTCTGGAGACATTCACGAAAATGTTTGATTTGATGCATAGGTCAAGTTATTCATTTATAGGAGCAGTCAAGGGTTATGTTACTGCCTCCACACAGGAAGTCACGGGCAACAGTCACGGGACAAAGTTGTTATGTTTTCCAGTTGTTCATCAATCTATCCCATCCTGAATAATGTGATGTACAGTATACCAGGAAAAACGTTCTTTAGATTTGACCCAAGTGTCCACTGGGACTCAAGGATGAGGTGTAGAAAATTTGATGATTAAAAGTCAAGGTCACCTCACATGAATGCAGTATCTGTTGCATTCTTGTTAAAGGATCATCTGAACAAAGCCTTGAAGGAATTTCTTCAAATCTGAGCACAAATTTACACTTGGACTCAAGGATGACCTGAAAACACTTTTGGTTGTCAAAGGTCAAAGGCATTGTCTCCTCACAGGACTGCGAGGTCTCAGAAATGCCTGAACGATATATTTCTGTAAATTTACCTACCGCAGAAATCTTTTCAGGGGACTTACATGCCCTGAAAAGATTTTGGCAGTCATTAATGTGAAATTAAAAAGAAAAAAAAAACCTTGAAAGAATTTCCTCAAATATAGTCCAAACATCCCACTGTGACTGCAGGGTGAAAAGAAAACCATTTGAGGTCAAAGGTCAAGGTTGCTGTAAAAAGCGCACAGCAACAATGTGGCACGTCTAGTTTAGTTTTGATAGTATTTGATGACCTCCTTCAGCCTGTTCTACCATACGTGAAAACTAAGCAGCTTATTGTCACACTTCAGCAACAAGTAAAATTCAACCTTAATTTAAAGCCCCCCCCCCCCCCTTTTTAACTGATCATTTTAAATTTCCTTTAGATGACACAACCTGAGCTGCTTGGTTCGTTACCAATTTCAAACTGGCTGTGTGCTCTTTCTAAAATTGGCAATGCAACATAGAAACTACTTGTAATTATGGTCTTTAAAACCCCCTGCTACAACCCCCCCGCCCATCTCCTGGAAATTGCATTTGTATACGACAAATAATTTCCCAGTAATCACTGCACAGGTCATATCAACTGGCAATAGTTTATCAAGTTAAAGATGTGATACAGTTTTGTATCGCACTCAAATTGTGGAGAGGAGCACAGCACAAGACTGTGTTTCTGGTTTTCACCAAAAAAATCAGTTCAGTCTGGAGCACCCTATGTCCCAAACAAATGAGATTTGTAAAATCTTGAGTCGGCTGCAAAACAAAGCGTTTATATCACATCATGAACATGTCAAAGAGCCGCTTTAATCCCAATCACAAGCCATTGGCAGACGTGATGACAGCAGAGCGAGAGAGCAGATAAACGTAAAGAATTTGTTTCTGTTTTGTTTTCAACACTTCCTCCTACATTTATATGCTGCTGTTGTTGGCGCTGAAAGTGTCGCTGGTAGGAGGTGACTGGCGTGCATGGATGGACCTGCGTGACCTGATTTAACATTTCCACTTGATTCTGGTTGAGGTGCAGGAACCTTCCTGCTCTAGTTTTCTTGTTAAAAAAAACATTTTCCTTTGCTTAAGTCTACTATCTATCATCTCTTCAAACTCTTTTTTTTTTAATCACACCGCATACAACCACAATCAGGGCAGAGGCATGTCCCTTAAAACCTATTTCTGTCAGGTCCATTCACGTCAAGAAACACAAGAGATGATAATGAGCTTGATTTGTTTATTATAGAACAATTTGGCGGTACGGCTCTGTTCAGAGGAGTCGAATTTTTCATGAGCACCATGAAACAGGGGACCAGCAGCGTGAGGGAAGGTTCTCCCAGTTTAAGACTGGAAGAGCAAACATACCCCCGTGAACAGAGCAGCAACATGACATGGAACGAACTATGCCATGTATACACGACAAGGTGGAGCTGGGGAGGTGGAGGGTAGCAAGTTGCGAGCAGCAGCAACTGTACAGCAAATAGCAGCAGCAGCAGATAGCAGATAGCAGCAGCAGCAGCAGCCTGCAGTAGATAGCAGATAGCAGGCAGCAGCAGATAGCAGGTAGCAGCAGGTAGCAGCAGGCTGCAGTAGATAGCAGATCGCAGTGGCAGCAGATGGCAGTAGGTAGCAGCGATGACGCAGGCAGAGCAGCAGCCAGAAGCTAGCAGAGCGGGAGTTGAGGCCAGGTGATATTTAAGTTGAGGGGCCAATCAGAAGCAAGGGATTTGATCAGCTGATGCTGAGCAGCTGTGATCAGTTTGATTGATGGACGGGAAGCCAATAGCACTTGACTACCACGGCCTGACAGAACTAACGCTAACGCTCCATTTCTGTCAGGTCCATTCACGTCAAGAAACACAAGAGATGATAATGAGCTTGATTTGTTTATTATAGAACAATTTGGCGGTATGGCTCTGTTCAGAGGAGTCCCCTGCGAATTTTTCATGAGCACCATGAAACAGGGGACCAGCAGCGTGAGGGAAGGTTCTCCCAGTTTAAGACTGGAAGAGCAAACATACCCCCCCAAACAGACCATACCTGGCAATCCTCTCGATGAATTGATGAGAGGATGCTGAGCATAATAATTTACCCCAATCAACGAAATTTAAGTGCTTTACCGAGCGAATTAAAATTAGAGTGAGGGGATATACGATACCAATATAGTCGTGAGTCATAAACTGTAATAATTCTTGAATATAATAACGAAGCCTGTACTGAGCTAAGGCAAGGCAATTTCTTATTTGTAGCCCATTTTCACACAGTTTGTCTCAAAAGGCTTCACGTGGCATCATAACAACATCCTCTGCCCTTAGACCCTCACATCGACTGAGGAAAAACTCCATAAAAAACCCTTTAACAGGGAAAAAACTGAGAAACCTCAGGGTGAGCAACAGAGGAGGGATCCCTCACCCAGGACGGACAGACGTGCAGTAGATGTTGTTACTAAGTTGTTCTAGAAGCCAATGATATGGGCAGAACCATGCTGAAAATAGGCAGTAGGCTAGTATCATAATTAATATGAAAATTAAATATAATTACTGCATAATGCCGAAGCTGCTAATGCAGGACACTAATAGCGATGATTGTAAGAAATCAGCTGAGCGAATTTATGTTTTAAATGATAGAGTGGTATCCTGAGCTAGGGTGGAGCGCATGGCTTTCTGAGCATCTAAAATGGCGCGAATGTCTGGTCTGATGTATCGTTCATAAGCAACTGAGGACCAGCGTCCCATAGCTTCGATTGGAGTAGAGGTGAAAGCAGCTACACTGATAGCGGCTCCAATGCGGAGGGAACGAGGCATGTAGCGGCCTGGAGGTAGGCCGCAGAGCTGGCAGAGGAGGCGCAGGCAGACAGCAAACCAGCTTTGGACACAGGCTTCCCCTCCTGCGTGGCGAAAAGTGGCTCCTGGGGACTGGCGTGAGGGCAGCTTTGCAGGTGGGTCCGCATGGAAGACAAAGGACTAGCATGAAATGGATCCTGATATATAGACGACTGTGCTCTGACCATGTTTGCGTTTTTTTTTTTTTTGAGTGTTTGACAATTAAAGTGAAAGTGCTCATGGAATGAAATGTCAGAAATAGTGAGATCATGATCTGGGTCAAAGGTGCTTGTGCGTGACGAAAATTCACCGCCTCTTAGGGAACCAAAAAATGCTGTGAGAATGACAGTTTCTAACAATATATTGGTGTAGGACCCAAAACACCCTGCCCTTAATGTGACAAGTTTTTTGACCAGAGGTAGAGTGAAGGGAAGACGTTTGTCATTGCCTTGAGGTGACTCCTTTTTAAGGCCGTTTAGCAGGAGGCGAATGGATTTTCCAGGATGGCAGCAGTGGATGGAGCGCATGTAGAATGGATGCCGGCGACCATACCTTTTATTGAGGATGGCTGCATTTTCTGGACTCGAAGCAGTGGACTATAAAGCACTTACACAATTTATGACAATTGGAACGGCTGTTACAGAAAAAGTGGTACAGAATGAAGAATATTAAACCATGCTGGATCATACATTTTTAATGTAGATTTAGCTCGGCCCCCGCGCATATATGTGCTGCGGCGTGTAGATGGGGCTGGAGCGACTTATTTAGTCTAAGATGGTTTGGTTGAAGGGAGGACATCTCAGGCTTGATGGAGCTGCCCATGGATGCCTGCGGTGGAATTTCCATGATGGATGACCAGGTGAGACGCCTCATCCATTAATTAGTGGGACGTTGAGCGGCCTTTGTTTATAACGTTTGCAGTTGCTTCGTTGTCGCAGAAGATGATAATTTGTTTTCTTGCCCGGTATTTACCCCGAGAAGGCAGGCGATCACTATGGATATAGTTCTAAAAGGGGCTGATGAAGACTTGCCGGTTGGAGGGCAAGTAGTTCTGATGGCCAAGTGCTTGCGAACCATTAGTTTTTTAAAACTCCTCCGAATCCTACAGAGAGGCTGCATCTGTGTACAGATTGAGGGCTGGAGAAGATCGTTATGAAAAGGAAAGGCCGTTCCAGTGTGTGAGGAGACGAGACCAAAATTTAAGTTCTGACCTGCAGCGTGAGTCTAGGATGATGCCATCGCAGAGATTTTTTTTTTTTTTTTGCGCAGTTTTGCGAGATCAAGGAGTCTAGAAACAAATGATCTGCCTTGGGGGATTATCCACATGCGAGATTAAGGTGGCCTAAAGAGAAAGCAAGTCCCGTTTGGAGAAGGACTGAGACTCTTGAGCAGCTTGCATAACTTCTGATGCAGGCTAAATTCTCAGTGGGCAGAGAGCCTGCATGCGGTTCATGTCGAGTGAGATGCCCTGAAACGCGATAACCTTAACTGGACCTACAGTTTTTCCTCTGAAAGCGGAACGCCAGGCGTCGCGAAAGTGTTTTTGAGCGCATCAATGGCAAATCCTGGCCTCGCAGAGGGAAAGTCTACCGGGAGAAAATCATCCAAAAGGTGGAGGACAAATGATAGTTTAACAGGATCCAGCACAAAGCATCAGCTAATGTGTCAAATATTTTGGACTACTCCTGCACCCAAAAGTAGGCCAGACAGAGAAATATATTTTGCTTTCGACTGAACATCGAACCAAGGCCACGGAGATGGATGCAGCGGCAGTACTTCAATGCATTTGAAATGTCAGCTTTTGCAAGTCAGGCTCCTTGTCCTGCTTTAAATTAATGGCGTCGTCCACATGCTGTAATACAGTGAAAATGGAGGCAGCGGAGTGAGGCTGTTGATGCTATCGGCCGAGTCGTTGTTGGGAGTGTAAAGGGCCATGATTTTTTTTTTTTTTCAGATTATAAATGTGGGCAGAAGAAAGACAGCAGGTAAAAGAAGGAGTCCAGCCAGGAAACCTTGAATGAACCAGTTAACAGTAATTCACGAGACAGCGATTTGGGTGCTTTTTAAGCGCCTGTCCCAGCCATTGATAGGTGTGGATGTTTTTTTTTTTTTGCTCCATTTTCGTGAATTTGCTGCTCCTTGGGCACACATACTTTGGGTGGGCATCCCCGCAATAGCTGCGGAGCCGGTGCCTGCCTAGTGCTAGCCGTGCTGCACGAGGCGGTAGAGTGGGATTTAGAGCCGCCGATGGAGCAGGACGGGACTTGGTGGCCGGTAAGTGTCTACTATCAAAGAGATCGACCACGGACCAGTCTAGCTCCTGGTTATATCGCTGAATGAACATGGCGGCTTTTGAAAATGATTTGTGGTATTCGTAAAATAAGGTGCCGCCATATGACACGGCTAGATCTGCGATAATGCTAAATAATTATCGAGCTCAGCTCGTCGATCCGGAAAGACTTCACATAGGACATCTCTATAAGCCCCGAAAGCAACACGACTCAGGAAAGGTTAAAGTTTTTGACAGTCTTGGATCTGCGTCCTTTAGTGCAACGGATATGTCGTCACAGTCAACCACGCGATTGTCACTCAGTTCGGAGCCGAGCAGGATTTTCACTAAATTCACGTCATACCTGCTATGATCTGGCACCTCAGGTGCTGGGAGATGGCTGCAGCTGGGGCGAAGAATTGCGGCCCGGTGACCACGGGGACAGGTGTAGCCAGGTTTCTTTTTTTGGGATGATTTCGAGGCTTGAGGTGTTGAGCGTGGACGGGAGCAGATGAGGGTATGGAGACCGGAGGGACGCCTGGGAGTTGCTTTCCAGCGTTGCGATCCTTGAATTCGTGTTGTCAAGTGCGAATTGGATCCGACGGGGAATCCCACATGGGTCGGGAAGCAGGGGAGCATCCGCGGCAGGCCGTCTGATGTAGCGCTAACCGGCTCGTGATGTTTACCGTCTGACTCCGTCTCCTCCCCGACGGCTGAGGTGGAGGAACCGGTGCAGCGTCTACGGGAGGAAGAGCCAGGGAGTTGCAGAGGATGGCGACAACTCCTCATGGGAGGCGCCGGCTGGAGGTTGGATGCTGTTTTGAACATGGCTTCCAGATCTTGGACAGGGGCCGGTCGGCGAGCTATTTTTTTTTTTTTTTACACTTGCTAGACGGGTCCTCCGATGACAGCAGCGGCATGCTAATCTCGCAGAGATCATCAGGTTTAGGTGAGCTCTGCTGCGGCTGGGAGTCGTCGAGACCTCAGCTAGCCAGGAGTTGTTGTTGGTGAAATCCATGGCCACAGATAGGTAAGCAGAAAGAGAAGGACACCTTTTCGGTATGAGCAAGTTGCGAGCAGCAGCAACTGTACAGCAAATAGCAGCAGCAGATAGCAGATAGCAGCAGCAGCAGGCTGCAGTAGATAGCAGATAGCATGTAGCAGCAGTAGATAGCAGGTAGCAGGTAGCAGCAGCAGCAGCAGGCTGCAGTAGATAGCAGCAGATCGCAGCGGCAGCAGATGGCAGTAGGTAGCAGCGATGACGCAGGCAGAGCAGCAGCCAGAAGCTAGCAGAGCGGGAGTTGAGGCCGGGTGATATTTAAGTTGAGAGGGGCCAATCAGAAGCAAGGGAGCAGCTGTGATCAGTTTGATTGATGGACGGGAAGCCAATAGCACTTGACTACCACGGCCTGACAGAACTAACGCTAACGCTCGATTTGTATTTGCAAATTAGTACTTGCAGTTCTGATTATTTTTAAGACACTCACCTCTGTGACACATGGCTTGAATGAATATTGTCACTCTGAAAAGGATTGAAATGTCTCCATATTCATAACGTCTCAGCAGGATGGACAGACACCGATATCAGTTCTGCTCTTGTAACTAATTTCTCTCCGATGACATCATCTAGCCATAAAGTGCCATTTTCTTCTATCCCCATTTGTCCCGGTGTCTACTGAATAACTAAGGTGGCTGCACAATTGTTTCGCAGATCAATATGGACACAGGGAAGTAAAAGCCTTGAATGCTGCTATTTGAGTTGAGCCAAGAAATTGATCCTTTCAGATGCAACATCCAGCAGAGTTCAACTTAACCTGAAGAACTTATTTTAAGAGAAGAAACGGGTGGTACCTGCACTGTCCCGCGGTTACACTCAAGTAGGGGGGTCAGGTGTAGCTGAGGCCAAACAAACTGATTTTTCCAAAAGGAACCCAGAGAGTGAAGGCATTTGCGAGAAAGCACACAAATCATATTGTGTTCATGTAAGTTCATGCTGGGACAAAAAGAGTTTTACCAGGAACAGAGAGTTCATTTGGATCTAATGGAGGCTTCCCTGTTCAAAGACAACAACAAAAACAAGCTAACAGCACATACCGAACTGTTGTTAGTCATCTTGTCCTGAATCATTAAGAATTAATCAGCCAGGTGGTGTGAATTTGATAAACAGAGAGAGATGTAGGCATGCAGCGGAGTGACTCACTGGAGCTTTGCGATCTGACTGCCAGAGGAAGGCCTTTCTACAGCAGGTGTTCAGAGAGGAAACCGATACTGCAGCAGGAAAGACATACATGGCACTACCTGTGGATGACTCGTCCAGTAAATCCCAAACTACTGCAGAACTGAGAAATCTGGACGAAACCCAGGCGGGCTGCCTCGATGGTGTGACTCACATTGCTTTTTCTTCAATACCAGTTTAAACAGCATGACAAAGGGAGCATATCAGAAGATTAAAAAAATAACATATCCAGTAATGAAAGTAATTGTTTGACATTTAAGGGATACACGGTGGTGAGAATAATGACCGGACTGACACCATTCTCATATGCTCCTGTTAATTAGGCCACAGCTTAGCTTGGCACTGAGACGGCCAGCGCCTCCAAAACTCACAATTTAATTAGCGTCATTGCTCAACAGTGGTGGGAAATTTAATTTAAAAATGAAAAGTGGATTTCTTTACAGGGGTCGACAGATTATTATTTAGCTTTTTCTGAATAAATGTTCTTCCCAAGATGTCAAACTTTTTCTTTGAGGAACTGACTCACAATGAATTTCCCATAGGTCTGATTTTTAAGAGAAATCCAAAATAGAAACTTTCAATGTGTCATAGAAGAAGTATTTTTAACCTTTTTTTTCCTTTTATTATTTTGCAGAGTGTTCTCAGGGAAGGGATCTAACTCTATGCTAAGCTCAAAATATGACAGAGAAACAAAAATGAGTCATATACCCCCCCCCCCCCCATACATCTTTACCTCTCTATGGGTGAGTACCTGTTCAAAGATTAAAGTTAGCTTGCATAGCCTTCATCTCAAAAGACTCGTGACAAGAAAAAAACTGAGATATAACAGCTTTCGACTATAAAGGATCATGTCAGACTGAATGCAACCGGAGCTGAAAAGATGCTATAAATATGATTTTAAAGAAATGTTTCCACGTGTAGTGGATTTGTTTATTTGGGGGGTTCGGTTCTGCTGCGAGCAAATGTCCCTCTTTGAAGCATTTTGGTTGTAGTATAACATCCTGTCTTATGGCACAAACACAACAGAGACGAGCTGTTCTGGCCCAGAGGGGATTATAAATAAGAGGCCTGCAAAGTTAAATGCAGCTCTGAAAGTGTTCACAAAAAAAAAAAAAAAAAAGATTAGCTGCAGTTTTCACGTTGGATTACTGAGTTAATGTGTGACCTTACAACATGTTGGTGTTTTACACCTGTCTTTTCAAAATTCAGGTAATTTGTTGTATTAACCAAGACGTGTTTCATCAAATTATGGGGATTGACATGTTTTCATATGGTCTAAACTGGATCCTTGTCAATTTTTGTCACTGATGCTAACTTCCTCTGGCAGCCATTTTGGATTGTTGATTTTTATACAATCTTAAATATGTCAAATATGCATAGATAGATTTTGTTTATAAAGCAGGTGTTCTGTAAGATTGGGCACCTGAAGAATGTATGATTTCGCACTGCCACATCCACTGCCACTTGCTGTTCCTATCTACAACCCTATGAAACTTTCTACATCTTTTCGACGTACTTCTGTTTTTTAGATCGTTTGCTACCTTCCTGTGGCAGCCATATTGGATTAGAGATTATAAAAAGATAAATTCTTTAAGATCCTACATGCCTCGATAGACTTTGTGTCCCTCGATGTTTTATCGCTTCACTGGTGATTATAGAAGGGAGCTTGAAAAGGATGAGCATGCTGCATTCAATGGATTTCTATAGGCAGTGAGAAGAAACTTGTCCAGTCAAAAATTGCTGTCTGAGCTCACACCTGCAATATCCTGATAGATCTTTCCTGTGGGCGTGGCTGCAGAACTGGGAATTTCTACAGCTCAGTTGAACACTGAACAACAATTAAATGTTTCAATTTCATTCTTCCTGTAAAACTGGAAACATAATTCCTCATTGGGTGCCATCACTGCAAAAACTTCAGTATGACTGCAAATGCAATCAAATTTATCAAATCATTGTTGCTGGCACTTTTGCCTGAACTCCATTCGCTCCCGAATGCTTAGGAAACATGCATTTTAATCTTCTTTAAAAAAAAAACCCAACAACAACGATTTTAGCCCAGGGCATTTGCAAATGCATAATGTATGACACATACATGACTAACAGTGGAAGTTAGTTGGTATCACAGTGCATACTGTGGCTTTAATGAAGTGATGCACAGCCACTGGAGTTGTTCACTCATTCGGTTGGCGTTTTATTTCCCTCGCTGACATGTGCAGATGTTGTTAAGTCAACACCATTTCTGCAGCACTTTGAAGCCTTTGTTCTCTCTATGTCGGTTTTCTCTCTCTGTCCCTCTCTCTCTGTCCTTCTCTCTCTCTATTCACATGTGAAGCCAGTGAGTGTGGGAGTCTGAAAGATGACTCATCTGTTGCACACCTCATCAGTGCCTGGCCATATTTGGGCTGCCCGGAAATCCATTTGTCTCCGTGTGTGGTGGAGAGAGGAACAGGCGATGCAGAGAAAATGATGAGCTCTGTTCCCTTTTTTTTCTCTAATTCTAGTTCATCACCACAAGGACACATATTGGTACAATTTCACAGATTTTTCCTCCCCTGTGTTTAGGATTTCCTTTATTTTGGGAACATTCACATTTTTCTTGCTCTGGAAGGAGGCTTTTCACAGGTTCGTTTGAGGAATTAAATGCGCAAAACAGTGCAATTTGATCTATACGGTGTGTTTCTACTTTGGATTTACAAAAAAAGAAGAACAAAAAGCACAAAAACAAAAAAGACAAAATACATTCGGTAAGAAAGAAACATTTCACATATTGAGAACCTTTTGTTTTCACTGACAGTGGGACGGAAACATTCGGAGCACCAAGTTTAGACTAACCCACAGTATACGTATTTTATTGACTGTCATTTTCAGATAATGACAGCAACAAAAACACACTCAACTCCCCACTTCACAAGCAAAACTGGCAGAACCAGTAATAGCTTTACCATTTTTACGTATATTTGCGGTGTATCAGTATTTACTGCGTCCACTGTGAAGGCTGGTACATCAGGAATATGATATCAGAAGTGCATTTCAATCTGATGTTTTTCACCCACATGGCATCTCTGCAGGTTCACTCCTGCTCTTGCTGCTGCTGTTGCTGTGACCAAGAGCCTTCAGCAGCAGTCTGACTGTGCTCAAGACGCACTGATTCACTGTGGGAATAAACAAGAATGAAACTGTATCAGAGTATCATTTTTTAGGAATTCATAATGTCTGTCCAAGCCCACACACGGAGATCAATATTTACACGAGCTTGGCTTTGTGAACTTGAAAGGTCATGACCGCTGGCGAGGCGTGATGTTAGTACACTGCTCACGCAAACATGGTCTGGGTTTGTATTCTTATTTCCATCTGGCGCCGTGGAAGAAGACTTGGGCAGCTCGGTGTTGAGGATTAGGGTTAGATGATTAACTCAAGTTTCAACTTCATTTCTGTCTCAGTTGTTCTCGTAGCCCCACAATGTGCTAAGGGCCTTGAAGTTGCCAATGCTGAGGTGATATTTCCTTTTGCATCTTTCTGGTAGTTCAGTGTTCTTCTCCATCTGAACGTTTGGTCTGCATACAGCTAAACCACAGTGTCTGTGAAAGATCTCAGCTACCAGCTTCTTTCCAGGAATGGCAGGTCGATGTTGTGCAGGGCCGATGGCGACTACGTGTAAGTGGTTGGCCATTGTTGGCCATATGTCTCCTTACATCTGGAGAAGCCTTCAGTGCTGACTGACCCATCATTTCTTCATTAGGACTATGATTCAGCCACTTTGAGTCAGTGGATCGTGTTGCGTCTGTGTGACTGAAAAGTAATTTGTTTGGCCAAGTCAGTTGCCAATCCGACTCACACTGTAGATGCTGGTGAGAAGTGGGTGAAGAGGAGTAGACTGATGAAGATTAATTTTTCTGTTGTGCCTTCCTCTTCCCTCCAGTCATTACTCTTCTCCTGCTCCCTCGGGGTTGTGTCATCACGACATCCCTTTGACTGATCTGACACGGTCCTTGTTGTCTTACGTAACTTGAATTTATTCAGGACAAATATGAGAAATGTTCAACGAAGTTTATTTCAAAATGAAAACCTAAAAATACAATAGTGTGGTAATACTTGTTCAAATTGTTAACATCTGGATGGTAAAGCCAGGCTCGTAACAAACTGATGAACTTGACACGAGAGACAACAGCACTCCATCATGTTCTACTGTCATGTTAACTGTCTATTTTCAGCTACAGAAACAAACATCACTCCTGATGACAGTAAATTATGGCAATTCAACTACCGGGTATATTTATTTTGCAGGCTTACAGACATATTCCTTGAAACTGTTTTTGTCAGATAACATGTTTTACTTTGGAAAAATTAGCCTCAACCGGCAAAACAACTAAACTGACAGAACATCAACACATTTGTGATGCAAAAACACAAGAAAACAAACTCCGGGGGGTGGATACTGCCAGAAAAACAACACGAAGGTACTCGTCTCTTAAATCAATCAGCAATGCGTTTGTAAAAGGTTGTAAAACTGTGAGTTTAAACTGTCCTAGCATTGGACCACTTAAGCATTCTGTGTCTGACCCAGTTCAGAGATTAACATGCATCTTCAGTGACAGCTCTGAGGCATCACTTCCCACTTGCCATCAGAATGCATCTCAAGTGATGCGCTGGTCCTCACTCCCCTGCTCTATATGGAAATTATGTTTGTCATCTGTATTTGCAAAGATCAAATAGAGTGCTGCTGCAGGGATGGTTAGTATCGCCATGCACTCCCTCCACCACAAACCAATGGGATTTTTTTTTTTTACACCAGATTACAGTAGAAAATAAGCTCTGAGTCAAGCAAACATTTCTGAGATTTCCGCGTTTTATTCAGCAGTGATTTTTGAATTGCAAATGCAATCCCACAAGTACAAAGCTAACGTTATGCTATGAATGATCTATATTGGACCCATGAGTTCAACGTCATCACAGTAATGTTCCATACTGATGATATTTAATGTCCTCAGCAACTTGTACAGCCCTGCTGCGTGCTGGTAACCATGGCTGACGAAAAGGCTTCGGTATATTTTTGCTATTTGCTGATCTCATTGAAATCTATAATGCATTTTTTTATGTTCTTTCTGCTGAGTACAAGACTCTTATTATAACTATAATCTTTCAATCTCTATATGACTACAGAGATTGAAAGAAACCAAACTACTTCAGGAGAACAATATCTCCCAAATATCCGTTGATAAAGTTACTGTTAGTTAACATGGGATGATTTACCACAGTGTAATCTCTACTCACTGAGCTGGAAGATCAAGTTCCTGCACTGTAAAACTAAGCAGCATGAGTGAAACTTTTCAGTTAGTTATGAATCAGTTGAATTTAATTCTGTAGTCACTTCTGAGTTCATGATGGTTCTCATAATGAAAGATATTTTAAATGTTTTGACGCAGGGGAACAAATGAACGGGCTGCACGATGGTGCAGTGGTCAGCACTGTGGCCTCACAGCAAGAAGGTTCAGGGTTCGAGTCCCGGCTTGGGCGCGGGATCTTTCTGTGTGAGTCTGCATGTTCTCCCTGTGCCTGTGTGGGTTCTCTCTGGTACTCCAGCTTCCTCCCACCATCCAAAGACATGCACTTTGGGGACGAGGCTGATTGGATTCTCTAAATTGACCGTAGGTATGAATGTGAGTGTGAATGGTTGTTCGTCTCTCTATGTTGGCCCTGCGATGGACTGGCCTGTACCCCGCCTCTCGCCCATTGATGCTGGGATAGGCTCTAGCTCCCCCACGACCCTTACTAGTAAGGAATAAGCGGAAGATGACGATGGATGAAACAAATGAGCACTCTCCAGATAATGAAAGTGAATGCACATCCTCAATAAATGTCCCTCTGACTCTCTGATTCATTCTGTGACATATCGAAGAGGAGTCACCAAGACTATTAATCCCTCTTGACTGAAACAGACGCACCAAACAACGTGAAATCATCTCTGAGTGAACCAAAGAGGGAGTTAGAAACCATAGTTATCCATGTTACAAGGTGCTGATAGCGCTTGAAGACGTGCGTCAGAGACTCCACCACAGTCCCATAATGTACTGGGTTCTACCACGACCCACACCCCACCAGGTCTCATCAAAACTGCCCCAGTGGATTTTGTGTAACCATGCTGACGCCAGACAAAAACATAAAACACAACTCCCTCTGTGGTGTTAAAGTAGTTACAACACATCAAATCCGTCTCTAGTTTCATAAAGGTTGAAAGATTGAATTTCTCCACAGTTTTTTTTCCTCGAGTCTAAAAAAGAAATGACTGGAGCGATTCTGTCTTTGGGCCAGATTGGTCAAGTGTTTCATCAGAGGAAGCTGCCGTCTGCTCTCTGCGGGATGAGGAAAAATTACTCACAGCTCATTTAAGTGTATTTAGACTTGTATTTCTGGTTAATTGCACACTTCAAAGGACAGAAGTTGCTGTCAATACTTTTCTTTGGCAGCATATATAAATAACATTAGTACTAAATTAATCACAATATATGTGATTGCTCTGCAGGTGACAGAGTCTCTGCAACAACCAAGCCTGCAGCAGAGCCAATGGATATATTCCCAAACACAATCAGCAAAAACCTGGGAGGCTGAAAAACAACTCTGTCAGTCTATTACAATTACAATAATGGAGCAGCATGAAAGTGTACTGAGAAAAGTCTACTGACCCCTGTGCAAATTTATACCAAAAAATTATGAAAAATAGACAAACAAAGAGTTTTTCAACAAACAAAATATATTTGATTGACACCCTCTCATACATTTAGCTAAAAATAAACCACCATTAAACTCAGACAGGCTTTGTTTTCATAGTATTTCTATTTAAATAAAGTCTTCTCATATAATTTATATAAATTGGGATTAAAATTGGTTTGTCTATAGATGACATCCTGTGTGTTTGCAAGCACTGAGCTTCACCACGATCTCACTTTTTAATATGTAATTAAGTTAGCAGCGAATGTATGAAAACTATTGGTATTTTCAAAAAAGATGCACAAAAAAGAATGTTGCAGGCAACAAAGTTCTAAAATCCCACACGTTTAGAAAGTTCAAATCTCAATAGATATAATTACCTGAAAATAAAATGAAATTTGAGTTGTGCTTCTTCTACTTTTTCAGTTTTTAGAACATCGGCGCTTCTTTGATTTAGAATTCTATTTAGGATCAGATCTTTTAAGCTCAACTTCACCTTTCAACATACTTTGATCAATTATGGCTACCGTTGTAAACGGAGTCTAAAAAATGATTTTCACATGTTTTGTCACGTGGAGTCAGCTTCCCCCAAACAAGACAAAAGAAATGTAAAGTTGGACTTTAAAATTTTATATTTATGAACCACTGTGCTCTGGACTCATTTAGGCTCTTGTCCTCCAACTATGACGTCCTAGGTGACCCTCTGTGCATCATTGCCCTACCTACTTATATCTTATATTGGCTGTTGTTTTTGTTTGTGCAGCATGAACATGGAAATATCATTCTATCACGGCCTAAAATAAGAACATGCCCATGCTGGGAGGTGTTGTTCAGACAACCAGTGACGAAGAAGTCTGCCCCACAAGACGGTGTGTGTGTGTGGTGATGAAACACCGCAGTGGGGAGTTGATGTTGATTTAATTCGCACCTCCTCCCACACTGTCCAGGGCTCAACTGTCCATCCCTGCCAGAATACCATTTGAATGATATGTCACGTGGCACCCAACACTCCATACATATTGGTTGTGACTGATAAGTGGGCCAAATGCCCAGAACAGGCAGCTGTCAGAACCTTTGGGGAAAAAAAAGGACAACCTATAGAAAGTTCCATGAGGGTTGATTCATCAGTGGGCTTGGCTCGTCACGGCGAGGCATCCCACTCACATAGCCACGAGGAGTAGCTCCAATAGGGTGTCATCGCAGGAGCCGCTGATTACATTTAGTGTGATGTTTATCTGGTATTTCTCACAATTGTGAACCGGGGAGGATGACTCAAGCTCAGGGATCACACAGGAGGGACGAGATAGAATAAAAGTTTTCTCTAGACGAGCGTGGAGGTGATAAACTGAACAACAGGCAGCCTGGTAGACAGCGTAAACGGGAGGCCAAAAGCCTTCTCAATGAGAGTGAGAGTAAATGATCCTGGTGAGGGGCAGGCTAATGATTATTTACTGTGTTACGGTTCTGTAACTCCATGATGAGTTTCTGTCACAATGACCTTGAGCTTTTGACCAAAAACATTTTTCCAGGTCATCCATGCCTCCCAAAGTAGCAAGCAGCAACGCCATTCATGCTGTGTTTCGATTTATCTTGGAACTCCGTCACACCTGAGTCGACTGGTTTCAAGAAGAAAAAAAAAGTATTTTAATGAAAAACAAAAGTTGTTTGCGCCCCGGCTCTTTACAATACAAGGTAATGAAAATCAAATGGAGCACAGCATCAAACGCCAGTCTTTCTACTGCTGCCTGGACAGTTAAGTGGAAGCAGGTGCTTTCAGTGACCTTCTAAAGGAGAAGCAACATTCAGGCCGTAAAATAATTCGCAAAGCTACCCTGCTGCTGGCTGAAGGTTTATATATATCAGACTATACCAATTCTCTCCGCCAACTAACCAAAACACGTGAATAAGCACATCTCACAAAGAAATTACAGGCTTGAATTTAATTTAGGTCATCATTTTCATGTGTTTACCTGGATTTCTGTTGAAAAGTGGTTGATGCCTGCAGAGATACCCACCTGCACACCTCCACTTTTGATTCACCTACACAGACTCACGCATCCCCCCCTCCACACACACACACACACACACACACACACACACACACACACACACAATACACGAACACACAATACACGAACTACAAAGTAAACTTCAGTACTAGAGTGGAGATTCAAAGACTTAGTTTTGATTCAGTTGTTTTGACTGGGAGAAAAACCAGTTGGACTCAGCTTAGCAGTATAATCTGTTAAATGCTTTCGGCCTCTTCCACAGCTGGCTGCTCATATTTGCTGTCTCATCTTCCATCTCCATCTCTGCTTCTTGCATTACCCATTTCTTCCCATAATGATAACGGAGTGGATTTGTCTTTTTATGTTAAGCAGGAGGCAATCACATTGACTGAAGTCTGGAAAAATACGATGGAACTTTTACTTAATGGGCCTGAAAGTCAGACCTCTTCAAAAGCTTATCTTACTTTCACTTTAAAAACTTGACTTCTTTTATGTTTTTTGGAATAATTTTCAGTGCCTGTAACAAAAAAGTAACCTAACTGATGCATAATATAACCTCAAGACCAATAATTACCTTCATTTTTCAAGGCAGACAGGGTAGGTGTCAGTAGATTTAACGGTTTATGAAGGCGACTGCCTCAGTTTTACACCAAGATTACCTGTAATGATATTCCTTTTGTGTGCTTCAATTACAGGTCGTGGTTCTGATATCAAAACCTGTAATGACAGAAAACCTTGGCCCCTACTCTCTTCCAGACTCGTGACTTCTGTCTTTTTGTGATGCCCACATGCTCCTTTTGTGATAGAGTTGTTTATTTCCGAATGGGAATCACGATGCAATTTTCTCTGGGAAGTTGACATCTGCCTGTGGTATTAAATGGTCAGTTGTTTTGTAGTTCCTGCAGCGTCTTGTACGATAGTAGTAGCATTGATTATCTTTACTTTTTTGACACACGTAATATAAGAATATATAAAAACGGTGATTTATTGTAGAGGACTTCTACATTTAGAAAGATTATTACATGCACATTGTTCAGCCTCACAACTCATGATGTCCTCCATCCGGCCCCATCTGCTGTATTTTTTCCATTTTTGCAGTCAATGTGCCACCAAATCAACTTCCAGGCCTTAATATGTGACGTAGAACACCGCTATTGTGGCTATGATGTGACCTGTCCTATTCACAAAATAAGACTGTGCAAACAGGCGCTAATGAGGGAACCTAATGCAGCAGGAGCGAACATGTTAATGCGCCATCAGCCTCTGCCTGAGTCACTCACATCTGCTGCCACTTTGACTCATCGCTGTCCAACTCCACTCTTGATCTAAGGAAAATAAAGCTTTCATCCTCACCGTCTCGAAAATAATGCAGCTCACTAAAAAAAACAACCACAAACAAACAAACAAACAAACAAACAAACAAAACCTGCAACAAAGAAGATTTAACTTGATAAATCGCTTCACTGGACTGTGTTATTTAAAAATGTGTGGCTTAGTTACCCAATCATTAGGATATCAAAAAATATTGTACTGAGCAGTGTATTCCCTCATTACAAACATGACGAGTGTTGGTTGTAATTTTCCTGGACTAAATATATAATTGCAGTGTTTGTGTATTTGAGGTCTTTCTGTAGAGCAGCTGCAGATTTGATCAGTTAAAAAGAAAAACCAACATGTTTGGTCATTTAAAAACAGATTATGTCATGAAATGCCAGTGGATCATCGCTTTAACGAGGTCCAACTACATTTGGACGATGCCACAGATGGGGGTGGGGGAGCTGTGGCTCATGTCAAAGCGTTCATGAGCAAGATACTGAGCCCCGTATTGCTCCTGAGTAGGTTGGCACCTTACACACCATCTGTGTGGGAAAGTGTGTTTGTGATGAGGGAACTTAGTTCAGGCCCAGAAGTGCTATATAGCTAAATAGATCTATAAACTACTACAGAGTTTGCCTTTAAAGTTGAATATATCAATAAATAGCACAATGCCACTGTCAGTCTTAAACCATGAGCTTGACTACAGTTGTTCATCCGACGAAACTCATTTTAATTTGATTTATCAAAAAATAAAAAATGAACAATCATAGCATAGACAGGCCACTTGATGTCTACGGCAACCGTGGGACCCCAGACAGAGTTGAGTCAGAAAGTTTAGCATCAGAAAAATGAAAATTTCCCCAAAGGGATTTTAGAGAGCTGCATCTTTCCAGCTGGAAATATTAGGTCATCAAAGTTGCAGTAGCTCTTAAATTGTTCCCATCAGTTTCAGCAGTGACGATGGGAACATGACGTGTCAATCTGTTTATCATAATTAAATTGGGACTTCTAATATAGTCACATCAGCCAAATCATTATCAAAAGTGTCTATGATGGGCTAATTGCTCACAGTGGAGTTAGAAGTGTCAGTGAGTCAAGGAGGACCTGAGAACAAACACAGGGAGATGAAAAAAAGCTCTTTTGCTTATTTTCTCTTCTTGTAACTTGCATGTGGTTCATACCAGCAGTACAAGAATTCCCACTGTAAATTGTATGTTTCCATCCATCTCGACACATAAACAAATCGAGCGTTAGCGTTAGTTCTGTCAGGCCGTGGTCGTCAAGCGCTATTGGCTTTCCCGTCCATCAATCAAACTGATCAATCAGCTGCTCCGCATCAGCTGATCAAATCCCTCGCTTCTGATTGGCCCCTCTCAACTTAAATGTCACCCAGCCTCAACTACCGCTCTGCTAGCTTCTGGCTATGCTGCTCTGCCCGCTGTCATCTGCTGTCATTTGCTGTCATCTGCCCGCTGTCATCTGCTGTCATCTGCTGCTATCTGCTATCTGCTGCTGCTGCTATTTGCTGTACAGTTGCTGCTGCTCGCAACTTGCTACCCTCCACCTCCCCAGCTCCACCTTGTCGTGTATACATGGCATAGTTCGTTCCATGTCATGTTGCTGCTCCGTTCACGGGGGTATGTTTGCTCTTCCAGTCTTAAACTGGGAGAACCTTCCCTCACGCTGCTGGTCCCCTGTTTCATGGTGCTCATGAAAAATTATCAGGGGACTCCTCTGAACAGAGCCATCCTGCCAATTTGTGCTATAATAAACAAATCAAGCTCATTATCATCTCTTGTGTTTCTTGACGTGAATGGACCTGACAGAAATACATTAAAGGTCACACATACTGTATAGAAAGATATTAATAAACCTGGGATTTCATGTGTCCACCATGAAAGTGACTGTCTATAGCCATGGTGTTCCCTGTTCCCCATTTTGGGTTTTGTGGTTACTTGGTATATTTCTAAGATTTATGGGTTGAAAGCCTGCTTTTGGGAAATGAAAACTATACAGTATCAACTAATTTATCAGCTGGATGCGGCTCGTCTCTATGCAGTCTCACTGCGGCTCATGTAAAAATCACAAAAAAACTCTTGCATGCTTGAGGTCATTTATATAACATTCCTTTGTTTTCAGACTTGATGTAACAGTTCTTGTGATTTATCTGATACAAATACTCAAAATAACCTCTCAGGAATTCCTCCCCACACAGAAGCACATGCGAGTCATTCTGTTTTTAAAAGCAGAATGTGTGTAGGAGACTCAACCATACAAAGAGATATCCGGCTCACACAAATCACCCTCCTCCATTCATACATTTATCATGAGGTGTCTTTAGGTTCGTTGTAGGATTCGTCATGGATGGGTACTAACAATAATCTGTGTGTGTGTGAGTGGGTCTCCTTCACTTGATACCCACTATCAAGCATGAAGGCAGGCAAAGGCTTACCAGGGCAAAGCGAGAGGTGGGCGGATCGGAAAGAGGGCAGGTGACGGGGTCAGCTGGTGCACATGGAGCACTCAGGAAGCGCTGTCTTGTTTTGCAAGCCCCAAATACAGAATGCCAGTATTTCTCATACTTGTATGTTAATGTGTGGCGTTTGGGTTGTGAGTGAGAGGGAAGGAAGGAAGCAGCTAAACTGGCAGAGGGTGATTTGCTGATTTTCATGATGAGGGCCAGGAGGGGAACAGTAATTGCGCTGTGATGTTGCAATCAGTGTGGCGCGGCCAATACAGCTTGGAGCGCACTTGAAATGTGGAGAGAGCGAGGGACGGAAAGGTGGTGGGAGGGAAAGGCGACCTTTTGTAGCATGTCGTGGAATATCCTGATGATGTCATCTTCCACAATGACATCATGGTGAGCTCTCTCTGGTCTGAGACATAACAAGCAAGCGGAACAAGGGCTTCCTGGTGATTCACTCATACTGACCTCCCTCACTGGTGTAGGCCTCTCTGTTCTACATGTGCACCATTCACCGTGTTCAAAAACACCATCACATGTTACAGTTGATGTTTTTTTTTTCTGATGTCACTATGACAACATGTTCTGCGCATTTGAGAGAACTGGCAGGTTTACACTGTGAATTAATAAATCTTGGTCTGTTCTTGCAGCTTCTTGCAGCAAATTATTCAAAGAGGCCAGAAGGGACCTTTGAAAAAGCTTCATCTTATCATTCTCATGAATCACTGAGCACGTAAAGTAAGTGGTTGGCACCAAATTAATTTATTTAAAATTCTAATATTCGTCCAGGATATCTGGTCACAGTACTGGATGTTAACCCTGCATTTACACCTCAACAATTAAGGCCCTCTGCATCGGTGAGAGACACAGTGGACTGTAAAGCCACGATGGCATGTAGTTTTTGGTTGCGTTTCACTCACAATCTTTCACTTAAACTAATTGTGAAACATTTTTGGTACCAAAACTTCACACAAATTAACACACCATTGACAGGTTATAGGGATCTAAAAACATTTTATGGAAAATGTTGCTCATTTATGTCCAAAGTCGCAGTTTACAACAACGAAACTCATGGTGGTCAGCACAGCATTGACTCATTGTTATCAATGAGAAACAAATGAACAGGAAAGAAAGAAAAAGTACATATAAGTTGTAAAAGCTAGACTGGGACCAGGTCAGACATCCCCCTGGGCCGGCTGATATTAGTGAGGAATGACTGAAGGAGCTACATAATTAAACTATATTATTAAAGAATTTGCTGATGTACAGTTGGACCGACAGGGAAACAATGATAGATTGAAGAATCTAATCATAGCAATGATGTCGCTCGGGAGTAAGCACCAGGGAGCATTGAGGAGGGAGGTTTATCTCCGATCGGGTCCCTCGGGCTGCTATGGAAACTCTTGCCGTGAAGCGTTAGAGGGAGTTGCTACTGTGTACGGTTGAAAGAAGCAGAACGGCTGAAAGATGTATTTTTTATGAAGTTTGGGGATGAGGAGAATGATGTGAGGAGATGTGAAAGATCGGACACAGAAGAAACAGGTGAGGTGAATCGCAACATGGCCTGACGTTGGAGGCGTTGCCATGACATCACGACTGTCAGGTGGTCTGACTTTGTTGTGGTTGGAGTTTCAACGCCACTAATTAAGGCCCCAAACAGACCTCAGAACTGCGTCATCGTCCAGCTGTCTGAAGCATTCGATCAGCTTTGCTCATCATAAAAACCGTGTTTAAAATTAGAATTGGTGTAAATAAAGTTATTATGAGTTATCAATATATGAGTCATATACTTTCTTTGAAAATTTTTCTTTTCACAGATTTGGTTTGATGGACTGGTTGTCACAAAAGATTCATGAATTGAAACTTGAGACGCTTTAAGGATCTCATCTGGGGAGTTAAAATACTGTCTCTTCCTTGGCAACATCATAATGCCATTTTGGGAAGGCCATTAATAATAACTGTTGGATGTTATTCATAATCCCGTTGCTAAGCCAACCAGCTCAAAAATAAAGTGGATATAATACTTGATGACGAGGTGAATCAGCAGGAGAGCTTCCTGAAGCAACAAAGTTACAGAATAATATAAAAGGTCTACATGGTTCTTACCGCTGTGTATTTTAGACAAACATGATGGCTGCCATGTCTGACCATCTCCAGTTTTCCATTTAAAAAAGAAACATTTAAAAAAAAAATACAATTACTGGGAGCGTGAGGGAAAAATGGCAATATGTCCAGTTTAGATGTACATGAAAACAAAAAACTCAAAATACTGATGAAGAATTTAAAACTTCACTCAGTTTTCAACTTCTCTCTTCTTTGTCTTTTCTCTTGCGATGTCAAAGCACTTTGAATCAATTGTGCCATCCACAATCCCAACTCACCTGTTATAGACCCTTTCCTCATACGCCCTGTTGGTATTATGATTGATTTTAAGATCTTGCTTATCTACTTTGAGGTTGGTTAAGGTCTCGCTCTGGATTGTATTGTAGATCTTTTAATCCCTTATGAGCCCGCGTGTAGCGTAGGTTGAGATTCTTGGGTAGATCGTCTTCTGTGCTTTTTTTTTTTTTTGCTTTCGCAAGGAGTCATTTTTGCAGCAGTAATTTTGAAACGTCATGACGAGGTGAACACATTAACTAAGGCCAAGTTCCATTTAGTTGGGCCATCGCTGGTGTTGTTCATGCTGCCATGGTAGAATGAGGCTGCTAGAACAAGTTTGTTTAACCGTTCGATCAATCAACCTGTTTATTACATGTTAAAATGTTAAAATAGCTGAATTGTCCAGGGGAGAAGACACTGACTATCTCTAGTTTCATCTGCAGTGAGGTTGATACCATATTACTACTATATGCAGTATGTGTACTCATTTGGTCTGGCTCAACGTCATTTAAACCTGCCTAAATGGCTTTCGAGAGCAGAAGAAACAAACGTGCACCAGTGATATTTTTACAATAATTTCCTGAAAGCATCCCGATGTTTCATACCATCTTTTTAAAGACTGTTATTGAGAAATTATATTTTGTCATTTTAACTGGATGTCTAATTGGACCATTTATTGGCATTTAGTTTCCCAAATGTAAATCTGGAGAACTTTCAGTAACACAAATGGAGATCCATTTAGCGCCGTTGTGTTATAACTTGCTTTAAAACCTATGAAAAAAGCAAAACAACTTTGCTGTTTGACTGTTTCGTGACCATTAAATGGAGTTTCATGGTGTTAGTACACTGAGGAAAACAGATGAGAAAGTTCTTTACTTTGGAAAAAAAAAAATAAAGAAAAGAAGAGGTGAAGCAAAAGAACCTTTAATGAGAAGACCAGGCAGGGAGACAAGCCTGATATCTGCCAGGTCATTAGCTCCTGTGTTTGCAGAATAAATTGTCTGTGCCTGTTAGGTCGCTGAGAGGTGTTTGCTATCACAGTCTGGTTTTCAGAATTTCTGATCTTCTGGCACCAGGCGACTCGCTGACACCTACGCCCCAACGGGCACACTCACACTGAGTCCACAGCAAACAGCTTTGAACTTTACGCTCTTGTCTTTCAACACACTTATGCAATGCTCCCAAATGAGGCTTTTGCTCTCCTGTTAAATATTAATGGAAGTTTACAAAATAAGGGCAGTGGAGGAGAATGTGATTAGTCAGCAATTGCAGTTGTACGGCCTGGTTACCACGTGTGATAAGAGATCATCAAACGGGTGGATTTGACGACTGTATTTCTAATCTGATTATTCAGATGGACAATAACGAATGAATGACACATTAGAGACTCGTATTTTAAAGATGGTTGTGTCATCCAGCAACAACACTCACTGACTGCCATGATGATCCCCATTTGGTTAACGCATTCAAATGACCAAGGCAACAACTCTGAGCTGCTTGATGCCGCACGGCGCAGATCAATCATCCTCTGCAGACCCTCATCACAACTCGTGGCATCAGAACATTAACTTTTCACTGCAGGTACAAGTACAAAAATCAAGGAACATGATCAAATCAGCGAATCGACAAAATCAGGCGACACCCCCCCTCTTGTTTGCCGGGACAGCCCCTTGCACAATGCAACGGACGGACAGCGGGGGCTCATTGGAGAGGTCCTGTGCTTCGGATGATCACCTCTGTGAGGCAAATTACTCAGCTGTTCCTGATGTCCAACCGCAAGGAGATGCACAGCACAGAGAGAGTATTTTGGTGAGAAAGAAGGACACACATTAGGTTTAAAATTGATTGATCCAATGAAGGAAAAACAAAAAGGTGCAGCTGTAACAAGGTAGTTTACTCTTCTTCTTTTTTTCAAAATCGACTTCACGGAGCATTGTAGTGACTGATTTTGCCAAACTTGTTTTTTCATGGACCACACGCATGCAGTTTATAATGGCTTCACGTGTAATGCGTCATTTCAGTTGTTTTATGTTTTGATTATCAGCCAAAAAAGGGTTCCTTCAAGAGGTATCAGAGTTTGCAGCAGTGGTGAAAGACAAAATGTTCTTGTTATTTCACTGCTGAACCTTAAATCTTCAGTGGGAGGAGGAAAGTTAATGCATTCAAAAATGTTGTTGCTAACGAGATCACATTCCACTAACCAAGCAGGACCTTTCAGAATTAAATGTTCATTCCTGCAGGAGAATGTAGGAGGAGACTTTTCGGGGATCACCTGTGGAGGTGCAGAGCTTGCTTGATGGTAATGTGTACTGTGCTCAGAATGGTGACCAGGAAATCCCTTTATTGCCATGACAACCTCATGCACCTGCGTCGGAATGGCGTCAACAAATCCCTGAGTCTCAAAGCAATATATTTTTCCAGTAAGTCAACAGAGAGCTTGCTCTTCAGCTTGAGTCATAGTAGGATCTTAAAGTCAGGAACAGGATATGACAGATATAGAGTGTTTGGTGCTCTAACTGGACCACTAACCTGTGGCCTGCTGCGACATCGATGACAACATGCTACACTAACCTAATAGCTCAGGGCTGGAGTGTGCAGCCTCGCTTGATATTTTCCAGGTAATTCTGCTGGAACTTCAATAACAGAGGTGTGCGTTTAATTCTCCCTGGACTGGCCTGCTACTGACCAATCTCGAAACGGTAAAAATCAGCATAATTCCCAAAGATAGCATGATCCTGGAAAAGTCATGGATGTGTTCCCCATATCCAGTGGTTTACCATGGGCCACATGGAAAGGTCAAATTAGATGGTAAATATCCAGAAGCAAATGTCACTACATGTTAAACATTTTTATGGAAATGTACAGATTATGATTCCATGTTTGGTTGACAAGAGAGCAGCGGTAACGTGTTTTTACTCATGGAAGACGACTGCTGTTGTCATCACACAGTTTATTACTCAGAGAACATGTACGTCTACACACTGATGAATTTCCATCCAGAGAGAACACGCATTATATGACTGAAAGACTTGTAGAGTCAGACTTACGTCCTGTAACTCCTAGGTGGCGCTATGACATGACTTAATTCAGCTTGTAGATGTCTTCAGGCCGGAACTGTCATCAAATATTGACAGATTTTTGGTTTTAGGGCCACCTTTTGTGCTTTTTTTTTAATGATTACCAGATGATTTGTTTTGTTTTGTATTTGGATGGTATTCAATCTTGTGATTGAATGGAATGAATTACAGATGGATGGTCCACCATCCATCACTCTCTTCTCTTCACTCCTGTGACATGTCAGTTCCAAGGGTCCTCAGTACAATTACACTTGTAATCAGAGACAGTTCCAATGAGTTATTGTCTAAGCAGATGGCAACTCAGGGCATCTGCGGGTGGAGAAGAGCCTCTTTGATTAGATCGGTAACCCGAATCCTCGAGTGGATCCCTCTTAATCTGACTCTGCAATGGCACAAAGAACACTCAGCTCTTTTTTCTTCTTGTTCTTTTGTATTCATGCTAAGTTACCACTATCAAGGACACTTTTTGATTCATCTCCTTTTTCTATTTGTTGTTGAAACTGTGAAAAGAGTGACGTCTCCTATTAACGAAAAACAGTTCAACATACTTTTTGAACAACAGGTCATGTTGTTCGAGCCCCGGCTCCGGCCTGCATGTTCTCCCTGTGCCTGCATAGGTTCTCTCCAAGTACTCTGGCCTCCCACCCTTCCTCGCCCTGTCCCTGTTCTCAGGCGGTTGAGGCACTGGACCCATGATGCTTCTGAGCCCAAAGGGCGGGCTTCAGAAGGAGGGATACCCATGTCTATAGGAGGGGGGTCATCCTCAGGCCTCCATAGTTGGAGTCTGGTTTCTTCCCATGACGACATTATGGGCGGAAAATGGCTGAGAAAGCTTCTCTTGGACTTCAGCTGTTGGTCCAGGGGGTACACATCCGTAGAGCAGGTGACGTTCATCACTGGTGGCCTTGGCCATCTCTAATGGGCTGGCAACTTCCCACCTCACGTCAGTAGGGGCAATGCCAGCGAGGAGGTGCAGGTTGTTTGTGTTGGTGGGCTTCAACCTTACAGTGATTGAGCAGCAGTTGTTATTCAACGCTGGGTCTAGCTTCTTGGAATGGGATGGGCTCACCCAAGGAGGACATGCATATTCCGTGGAGGAGAAGCACAGGGCCTAATTGGGAGCTGTAGATTAGAGGCACTCACTGTGTAGTCCTCCCTAGATCCATACAAACCAAATGGAACATACAAAAGATGATGTATAATGATGTGATTTGAGCGCAATGCAAATGGCACGTTAAAAGCGACATCTGTCTCGTCAACTTCTCTTTTCTCACTTTATCAAACCATTGAAGTGGTGACTCCTTTTAAATCAGACTCGGGTGACTTTTATGTGAATGTTCCCGACAGGCTTATTCTGACACTGACAGAATCGACGGACGCTCTTAGGGAAATTGCCACATGTTTGTGCAGTCTGGTGGGTGAGAGGAAGTAATAATGCTGCTGGAAAAGAGCAGTGAGTTGAAAAGTTTAATTATAAGAAAGAAATGTTTCTTTTTGAGTCCTTTTCACAGGTAGCATCACTTATTATTTTCTTTATGTATGTTCAGGTATAATCACCTAATCGTATTGAAGGTGGTTTAGAGGATGCAAATATAAGCAGACAAGTACCGAACATGATCTTAATGTAATTATGTGCACAATAAATAGATGTGAACAGATAGATGGGAAGGGGTCTGAATATTTATTTTTCCACCTGATTTTGGTGCAAATGAACATAAAGAACCCACAAAAATGTAATTTCCCATTTCTGAAAACCACAAACATGTAGACTTTCCATGAAAGAACTAGAAATTCAACGATCAAGGGTGTATGCATGTATAATTTGTGTCTATTAGAGTGACCTCTGACCTTTGACAACTTAAATCTTTTAAGTTCAGCCTTGAGACCCAGTAGACATTCCTGTTATATTTCAAAAAATTCAATCAAGTCGCTCTGAGATGTTGCATCTATATGAGGTGATGGTGCGTTTGACCTTTGACAACCAAAATCCTTTCAGTTCAACCTGGAGTTCCAGTAGATATTTATAACAAATTTGAAGAAATTTCCTGAACTGTTACAGCTGATAACACAGATTTTCCATCCATCCATCCATTGTCTTCCGCTTATTCCTGTTAAGGGTTGCGGGGGGCTGGAGCCTATCCCAGCAGCCTTTGGGCAGGCAGGGTTCACCCTGGACAGGTCACCAGTCCATCACAGGGCCAACACATATAGACAGACAACCATTCACACTCACAGTCACACCTACAGTCAATTTAGAGTATCAATCAGCCTCGTCCCCTCTTGATGTCTTTGGACTGTGGGAGGAAGCTGGAGTACCAGAGAGAACCCACACAGGAAAAGGGAGAACATGCAGACTCACACAGAGAGATCCTGTGATGGAGCCGGGACTCGAACCTGGAACCTTCTTGCTGTGAGGCCACAGTGCTGACCACTGCACCACAATGACGCCTTAACACAGATTTTGGTTCTTGAAAATTAATGTTTTATAATGTGTCGCTATGGTTAATGTCCACCAAGGTTGAGACACCGAACACTTACGACTTCGATTAAACTTGTAAAACCCATGGATGAATCTGTCTCCGAGCACTGACTTTCTGGCTACATGCAGACATCATCACATTCATTATCGCCCTTCTGTCATTTTTATGACATTTATTTCAGCCAAATGTGCTGGTTATTCCTTTGACAAATGCAAATGCTTAGAAGACCTTTGAATGTCATGCTAGACTCAGTATTTGTTGAGAAAAGGGGGGGGGGGGGGGCTGAGAAGGTCTCACTGTAACATCTGGACACTCCCACAAGACCTTCACACTCAGACTAGTGACGGGGGTTTTATTGCATCAGTGTACTCACCCATCTTACTCACTCACTTGTAGAACCAACACCTTTAGTTCCCCTTCATTCTGATTGCCTTCATCCAATTTATCTGCCGTTTCTTTTTCTCTAATCTCACATCCGTCTGTCTTCACTTCTACGTTTCTGTTAAATATCCATGCATTTATGGAAATCCGTGCACTTACCAACACAGATTTTTTTTCCCAATCTCATACACACACAATAACTGTTTATATTATAACCTTGTTTTAATCACTGAAAGCTTAGTGCAAATCCTGCTCAGAATGTCGGAGCTGGGTGGAGATGAACGAAGAGCAGATGGCCTCAGCAGAGGACAATAAAATCTCACAGACGGTGCAGTAAGCATGGTAAACAAAGTTGGGGTTGCAGTGGAGCACAGAGATGCAAATGCAAGCAAAGTGGAAGTTTGTGCTGGTCAACGGGTGAGGTTGTAAAACAAAAAAAAACAAAAAAAAGGAAATTGTGACAAAAACTTAATTTGACACAAACATTGTTTTGTATCCTAAAAACTGTAATGATATCGTTACCGACAACATGTAGTTTAACAGTATATGATCTGTTTAGATTCTTGTAGAAGATCAGATCATCAGACTTTAAATACATGAAAAATCCCGGTTATTTACAGTGTCGTTTTTTTTTTATACATCCTCTTGTTTTCGATCTTTTTCCAGTGCCATTTCTCAAGTCAGTTGAGCAGCAGCAGCGACAAACAAAGGTAAGAGGTATTTTAAGAAAGGTCAGAGGTCATTGCTCTACTGTTTCCAGCAGGAGGGTAATCACACCAGACCAAAGATGTCAAAAAAGCAGCAGGTGGGCAGGCAACTGGCGGCAGGATACTCTCAGACAGGAAATGGTCACAGACAACAGCACACACATTTGTTGTGCTGAAAAATGTGTTTGATTGTGAAAGAGGAGCAGGCTAGTTTATGTGTGATTGAGTCTGGGTTACCTTCAGAGGAGGAGGAAGTCATTTCTGTAACCCAGTTTTTTTGGGGGGGTGGGGGTATTGTCAGGTTTCTGTAACTTAATGCACACCACTTGATTCCAACTTCTCAACAAAATACTCGACAGTCTCGGGGGCTTGTTTTGTAAGGTTGATCGTAGATGTGCCAGCAGGTGCAGCAAAGTGACTCGGTAATAGAATGGTCGTGTGCACACGTGTGTGGCGTGTTTGTGCAAGCAAACAAACCACACTCTGTGGCGCATCATGAGGAGAAAAAGCGAAAACTCAAACCATATCGAGACACAACAAAAAGTTATGTTATCTTCTCAGCGGTGTGGTGGTGATTTAGCCATTTCAACTGTGACGCACTGGCGTGAAAATAAATGCCTCTCCCGTGTTTAGTGGGCCAGAGAAACCTGGGGCCATGGGAAAATGGATGTGGGGAAAACTCAGGTCCTGACTTTTCTTTTGTTCTGTGCTTGAGTTCATACATTCCAGACTTTCCAAATATTATTTGAGAAGTATTTTACATCAGTATAGTGGGTCAGTTTATCCATAATGTACAAGCATAAAAGGCGCAGGTTCTACTGGTGACGAACATGCAGTGTAAGTTAACACCAGATCAACTGGAAAGTTCTCAGAGGCCACATACTGTACTTCCACTGAGGAGAGTCCAGAGATACAGAATATCGTCATAGTTTCATCAGAATCTATCGGTCTGTCTGGTCTTCCTGTTCACTGATCCAGAGCATGTTCCATTCCATCACCAAGTGTTTCATGCTTATCCATCTAATTATTGCGTCCAAGAATTTCAACCCAATATGCCCAGATTTTTGACCGTATTAAAAATCCCAAGGTTTTCTGGATTTACCTAGCAAGGAAAAGCTGGATTCATAAAATCATATGAGATTACAAAGGATGAAAGGAGATCACATGAGAATCCATCTCGTCCGGGTTTCAATTTTTTTGGGCTTGTGTCCTTTCCTGAAGCGGTTCAACCAGTAAACGTATTGTGATGGGGTAGGGGCGTGGTATAGGTGTGACCGCAGTGCGATTCTCTATTCAGAACAAAAATGGTGGCCTCTTATGAGGTTAGCCTAGACCCTCTGATGGAGGACTTCCTCAATGGCTCTGTTTAAGAAACCACTGGCGTGTCAGATGACATATCAGGTCACATATCAAGAGAAAGCTGAATTGCTCCATTTCACCTGGACTGAAGGAATTTGATTGAAATTTGTCTGTAACGGCCAGACGATGGCTAAAGTTCTTAAAGTCCGGATCCAGGATGTACAATTTGACCCACGTCCCCTCCAAAGGTCAATCATTTGTTTCATTAAATGTTGCTTACTCTTGACCCCAAATGTAACCAAAATGCGACTTTTTAGATATCCAGCTAACAAGCAAAACAAAACACAGAGTAGGTGCAGCTCTACTCACATCAATCAAACACCTATAGAACGGTGACTAAGTTCAGTTTGGAGCTGATTCCTATAGGTGCATATTAGGATTTAAAGTGGGATAAAGTATAAAAAGAGTAATATGTGAACTGATGCGAAATGTATTTGTAATCTGCCTTGATTAAGCTGCACAGAGAGTGCAAGTTTGTTGATGTCTCCCTGATTCTGACACTTGAATCAAAAAGAACAGGCTATTCAGTATTCCTCTGTCTGTTCAGAGGCCTGACAAAACATTACACTGCTACCTTTGTCTTCTTGTCATTATTGTGTGTCTGGTTAGCAAACAGTGTGTGGGATAGAGGGGCAGCCTTTATGTATCACTCTGCAATTTATGTTCATTATGCAATTCTTCCTCCCTAATTATGACTGTGACACAGAGGGCGCTGAGTGCCAAACAATTTGTGTCATACCTATTTCTCTCACGTCCTGTCAGTTGTGAAGCCTTTTATTTTCCATCGATCTTTTTCAATTTGTCACTTTTTGTTGGTTTCTCTTATCATCAGCGATTTTCCAGCCTGCTGCTCCTCTCACCCGTCAACTGTCTTCCGGTCAACACGCAACTCTGGAGCGAGCAGCAGGCTGCAGGTTGATTTTCTTGATCCTTCAGTTTGGCAGCCTCTCCATATGCACTCATGTCAGGCTACGCGATGAGTCAGAAGTGGGAAACACGGTGTCCTCAATACGGGAAAAGTACCAAATCGGATCGGACAAGGAACCAAAGAAGGGAACCAGGACTGAATCAATGGAATGTTCTCACCTGCATCGGTGACTTGATTTAGGAATATCAAAAATATTGTCAATAGAATAAAACAAAACAAATGAAAAATAGCTACAGAAAGTTTTACCCTCAACTTGTGCCTTGCTTTATTTAGTTTTCTCCCTTCAGTTCTCTTGCTTTTTTGTCTCTCCATTTGCACGTTTGAATTTCTCAAATATCCTGTGCTGTGTACTTGGATTGCGCTATAAATCATTTTTTTATTCATGATAAAGAAATGCCAAAATATGTGTTTTTTGTTGTTGTTGTTTTTTTTTTACTCGTTTATGTCATCTAAGCTTTCAAGTTTTATGTGACCCACAAAGTGCAAACTGAAAGAAATGGAATGTCGTCCCGGTTATGAGGATCATCAACGTTCTCTCTCAGCAATTCAGCTGAAGTCATTATCCTCATAAAACATCTTGTTTACTATTCAATGTCTCTGTAAAACACAAGCCGAGAACAGCACATAGTCCACATTTTTACATCACATACTCTCACATACGCACTCTGTATGATTTGTGACTGTAAATAGCTTCTGAACCAATTAAAAAAAAAAAATTAGGCAACCACTTGCAGCCTGGGAACCATCAGCTTGCCAAATACCCTGCTGCTAGATGCGTCACAAAGTGTGCTGGCTTGCGTGTAGGCAATTACCATGGTCCAATAATGATAAAGAAGACAGTCAAGACTGAAGTGAGTCATTAAGTCACATTATAATTAGGATGATATCAATGTGTCTTGGTAATTTACCCGGATCGTGTGAGACGCCAAACAATTAAAAATGTACGTTTCGAAGTCCGGTAGAAACCCTCAGTGCAAAAATCGAATCGGATCCGGCCTGGCACTGTTCATGTGCAACATTTAACATATAAAGTAATTAACAGTATGTGAAGCTCACTGCTACAATCATCACTCAGCTGCTGTAACGGAGGTTGTAATGGAGATTCAACAGTGCCTCACTGGTTTTTAATCTGCTACCATCACAAGCATAATATCTTCTGTCATTTTACAGCCTGAAAACTCCAGCTGCATTCACTCTCACCACAAATATCGGTTGCATGTTTTGGAGAAAAGCTGCTTTATTTTGTAATAAATTCAAAATAGTCCTCAGCGAAGCGGCGTTGCCACATTTAATGGGATTACTCCTTCAAAGATACGTATAAATATGCATGAATCACTTAGCGAGTGGGATACGGTAGATTAACTCATTGTTGGGGCATCCAAAATAACATAGGAAGGAACTGGATGTAGCTGACTGTATGACATCTTTGAAATCCAGGATCTGAAATGACACCTTTTCATGCCAATTAAGCTAACATCTCATTTATTTAATTGAGCTGGGTGAGTCATTCGGATGTAACTCGGAAGGCTCTGTGTTCTCAAACATGTTTCCTGAATGAACTACAAAAAGAAAAATATAGACGTGCACTACCTCCCTTGATGTCCATAAGAAATTCATATCAAGAGTGCAAAATAGAGTCAGTATTTAATATTTTGATGAGAATTGACCCATTATTTAATTCACACACACACACACACACACACACACACACACACACACACACACACACACACATATACTGTATATACTTTTTTTTAAACCGCTTCTCCAGCTGCTCCAACTGGGAAATACAGGTTTTGTACAATGGCCTCTGGTCCCCTTGATCACTGGTGTCCATTGACTCCACCACTGCAAGGATGTTGATGAAGAAATGTGAGTCCTTGAGCCTGTAAACTGAACTGACAAAACACATTCTGGCGAAAAGAATGAAGAGTGGCATTGTCTGGTCAAATAGCTCACAGTTTGAACAAAAACGACAAATAATCCTTGCAGCAGCCTCCTCATTCAGATCTGCAGAAAGAAAAACAAAACAATTTACTGGGTTCTTCCTTGGCTCGTGTTCCAACTGTCAGAGAAGTTTGATGATCGTCTGCGGTGTGGTTTCCACGTAATCCCGCAGTAACCGGATTGGCAGGAACAACCACGGAGACAAATGGATTGTATAAGAGGGACCGCTGTCTGCCAGTGTTGGGTTTGGGATTTGCAGTGTTTGATCCAGTGAGCTGGTGAAGGCCAGTTGTGTCAACAGACACTTGGCAGTATTTCATGCTCAGTCAGAGAAACTTTTTCTAGCTACTGTCTTCCTCAGAGCGAAGCTCTGTTCCCAGGGAAACAACACTGTCTCATTGTGTTTTTTTAATATAAGAAACTTTGGTCACTCTTGGTAACACTTAGTTGAGTTTAACTCCAGGCTATCCATCCGCAGAGAGACACTGAGTGGAGGGAGGCAAAGAACTACAAGTACTTCTTCTTTACTGCACTGGAGTACAGTTTTTCTGGAATCTGTACTATACTTGGGTTATATATTATTGTTTTCCATTACCCTTACAGTTTCACTCAAAAACTTGAGCTTTTTTTCGCCTTTAATTTTTTAAAAATGGCCTCTTTACTGTTTTCATACATTTCAAAACAGATTTCAAGCAAAATGGCAATAACACACAAAAAAGGCCGACCTTATTTTGGAGTGTGTGCATCTAAACTCTCCTGTTTAAATACATCTTATGTGTGTTCATGATCTTTTAAGTTCCATTGCTGACACTTTTACTGTTTTTTTGCGTGTTTTTTTTTCAGTTTTTATCTGAATGAAGGATATGTGCATTCTCACTTGCGCTGAGATGTAGCCAGAGGCTCAAATAACAATGTTTTTTGTTTATGTCTAAGGTCAAAGATTAACTGCGTAACAGTGGGTGTGACAATCATAGAGTTTGAAAGCAAAGTATACAGTAGGTTACAACTGTGTGAGTGTGAGTGCGTGTTTGTGTGTGTGTGTGTGTGTGTGTGTGTTTGTGTGTGTGGGAAGGACAGTATCATTACGTACCTGTCACACTGATGTGGGTGAGAGTGTGAGTGTTCTAGTTTGGGGTCTAATGGGGACAGAGACAGTGTGTGTTCCAGAAAAGGTGACAGCAGTGATGACTGGGGGGTGAGGGGAGGAGGGGGGTGTGGGGGGAGAAAAACGCTCTTGTCTCCTAGCATGCTGTCACTGAGTAACTGTTTGCAGCTCCCCGGCAGTACAGAAATGTATCGTATCCTTTCACATGGTTTTGTGTCTTAATACTAGTGGTACTACAAATAATATATTTACTGAAAAATAGACAATTACTTAAAGCAGTTGAATCTTTGATTACATAGAAATATGTCTGTAAAAGATAAAGTTATCTGCAGATGAAATAGTCCATCCCGCAGGTGGAGAAGTTCCAGGTGTAATGTGTTTCACTCTGCTGACAAATTCATTCATTATTCTGTTGAAACATTGTTTTTAAGTTCAGTTGGGAAAGTAGCAGGACGCCCACCACTAACGCTCTCCAGAGAAAGTCGTGCTAAACCCAACGTGTGAAAGCAACCCTGAGAAGGACTCGTCTGCCATTTATGTACCACCTGAATCTCACGTCGCATCAACTCAACTCAACATAAGTTTTCTGTGTCAGCAGGAGAAGCGGAAACATTACGATCAACATGAGAACAGGCACTTCAGATCTAATAAAGCCTTAATCAGAAGGGTCCCTTTCAGGGCTAAGCTGGGTCGTAATACTGGGAGGAAGTGCAATGATGAAACATCTCAATAACTTCTCATACGCACAAAACCAGAACCTTGAGTTTAGAATGCCAGAGTGAGGTCAACACATCAGTTTGTCTGCTCTGCTCACTCATCCTTAGCAGCAGCCTCAAGTTGTCAGAAGTACATTTAGTCAGAGTGTCAGTCTTCCCAACATGTGGGCGTCTGACGGAGACAAAAAGATCTTTGACATTTGAATATGCAATGTCTCAGAATATCGCAGAATATCATTTCAGCAACACATTGTTGTGACGTTATTTGTGAGACCTCTTTTGTGTGTGTGGAAAAAAAAGATTTTAAAACAAACACCGTAAAAAAGACTTCATACTGTGTTTGTATTTATCATGACACTGAAAAGGAATTTAGTTCACTTCAGATTTGAACAATATTTCACTCTGCGTGATGAATTTTACTGCTAACATTAGGCATTCCTCATATTATTAAAAAGGAAGCATATCTATTCCAAATTACTCTTCTGTGTTTTCAAAACTTTTTCGTGGGAGCTCTCAAGGTACGTGTAGCCTATGGATTTACAGCTGTTCTTGTGAGCTGAGCGTTGAATTAAATGAACATAAATGATCCATTGTTCTTACCTTATCACCAATTTGGTTTTAATTTACGTACATAATTGATCTCAGAGGGGAATCAGGAGTCTTGACTGACCCATCTGTAGGTAATGAACACACACACACACACACACACACACACACACACACACACACACACTAGAGCAGAGGGCAGCTGCAGTGCCTGGGGAACAGTCAGGGTTTAGATGCCTTGGAAGGGAAACTGCTGGGGGAGGGGGGGGTCTTTCACTCTTAATGTTTTTATCTGTTGTGACTGAAAAAAAGAGTGCAAAAAGTTATTTGAATGTTTTTCACAATGAGAATATTTATGATAGAGCTGGATGACTATCATTTTTTCACAGTCAGAGTATTGTTATTCAATGTACCTGAAATACAGAGTACAAAAACTTACTTACACCTATATTTATACACACAAATAGAACTGCACATTACTGGGAGTGAAGAGGCGTCTTGAGATTGGATGTATTATTAGTCTGGCAAATCAATTACAAACTATGGCCCATATCCAGACCTAAATTTAATATAGTCTGAGGTGTAAATTATTGGACGAATGAAATAGCTGTGGGTGTCAAATTAGATTCCACATATTTGGTATTGCTCACAGCACAGTTAGAACTCTTCCAGGTTTAAGAGTTATTTTATTGAGAGTTGGATAAGAGGTAACAGGAGCAGGTTTTTCAGTTCACAGTGAAGAAGGTTTACTTCTGATTTGACAAGACACACTTGAAGAATCTGGATACAACGGGAAAAATCTCTTTTAAACACACACAGACACACGCACGACAGACCATGTGTGTTTATCCTTTCAGGTGAGTGTGTTAGGGCCCCTCAGGGAGATCAATGTGTCAGGATACTTGCTACAGGACATGACACAGGATGCAGGACACTGAGTAACTGTTCTTCAACACACGCATGGGATTTCATAGATGTCATGATTTTCCTTTGATTTCCATCTGCAGATGAATTTTAGATAGTAGAAATAAAATATGTTAAGCTACTGCACACATCAGAGAGGAAAAATGTGCATGAAGATGTGTCTTCACATCTATGAAATGTGATCTGATATCCCAGGGTCTAGAAATATTGGTTGCAAAACAAACCATTACATTGTGTTCTTTGGAATTAACGCGGGGAAAATAAACCGAAAAAGATGTTGCTCACAAACGGAAATGTCATATCTTTTAGTGTGGAGGCTGAAGCAAAAGCTCAATTTGATACAAATACAAAACAGACTGAGGAGAGGAAACAGTAGACAGTGAGAAGGCAGACAGGCAAACTGGTGAGGTGAACAAACAAACACAGGCACGCACGCACACAGACGCACACACACACACACACACACACACACACACATTTCGAGGATCTGGCAAAGACCTCAAGAAAGCCACATTACAATGCCAACAGAGCTAATCACACAAGTAGGCGGGAGAGCTTGAGGGAAGGAGCTGGTTGGACAAGAGGAGCAGGGCAGACAAAAACTGGTTAACCAAGAAGACACGGGTGAGCACACAACACAACATAGGAGGGAAACGACAGAACGTAAACAAACAAAAACACAAAATTCAAGCGCATGAGTGATTATAATCAAATTCTTAAACAGAAAATCATTCGAGTCCAATAAAAGATGAGCTGCACAAGCAGCATAAGGGGACTTATTTAAGATGACACAACAGAGTGGGTGGGGCGGTGTGGCTCAGAGGTGGAGCACCCGTCCAGCAAGCGAAGGGTCGCTGGTTCGATCCTCATTTCCCCAGGTGACCAAGTAGAAGAGTACTTGAAGAGAACAGCAAAATACTGAGCTCCTGATAGCCCTGCAACGGATTGAGGTTCTACCCTTAACGGATAAGCAGAAAGAAAATGGATGGACAACAGAGTACAGACCCAAGTCTGGGTTTGAAATGTGCGTTTACTTCATTGTTGTGCCATACAGAGTGAAAATAGACCACAAACTCTTCAGTTCATTTTAGACTTTCCCTTGTGCAAACAGGACAACACATGATGGGTCACATTATATGGCGCTTATTCAACAGGTGCACCCAGTCTGCAGATTTGGGCTTAACTGAACACATCGGTGAAATTGGCGACAGATAAAACCATCACAAATTCAATGGACTGGAAAAAGCTCCCTCGCCATTGACCCCGTCTCAGTGTCACAAATGAAGATGTCAGCCGTACTTGCAGGTCAGCTCATTTATACAGTACAACAATGGTACAGTACATGTGCACTGTAGGCTACAGAGTTGATAAAAAAAGGTGAGTTATTGTCATTATTAGATCTGTTGCTATATTGGCTGGACTGAAATAGCAGAGGGAATCTTACTGACGTCAGCTGTGCTCAGTTTTCCACCCGCTGAGACAGAATGTGGGTTTTGTTCATTTCGAGAAAGTGGGGAACAGCAGAGGAAGACATTGGAAGTACAATCAGGAGGTGGCACTCATGACTCATCTTCAGTTGCTTTCTCGAAATAACTAATCATCCCCCTTCAGTCAGAGCGAATGTAAAGAGTAGCCCTAAAAATAAGCTTGAGTATGTTTTCATTCATTCACCCTACTGTAATCTGTAATCCACGGAGTAAAACAAATCACCCAGTAGCTCCATTATACCTACTCAGCTCACGTAAGCTCTCGATATCGTCTGACACCCCATTTAGCATCCCGGGAAGTGCATCTGTGTAATACCTTTTTGTGATCCATTAGGACATCAAAATACGACATCAGTACGTGAAAAAAACGACAAAGCCTGGTCATGCAGGCAGATGTATTCAAACAAAAGAGCATTCAGAGGATGGAAAATATGGCCAGGTAACTTAGTCCCCCAGAATTAAGCTGCAGGTTTTGATGTTCATCTAATGTAATGATATAAGAACGTAGTGTTAACGTGAAACTTTAAAACTTTACTCTAGAACATACAGTATATTCCTTTGACTGTAAAAAAAACGTTTTTTTTTTTTTTATTGATTCGAGTTTGGTGATGCAGCAAGGATTCGAGCAATAAGAAGAAGCCCTGAAGCTAAAACTTTTCAATGAGATACATTTCAGGCACTAGAATGCAGTGATCCTGTTTTATACTGAGAGTTTATGGATCATACAGTTTAATATATCATTTTCAGCAGAATTGCATGCATTTGAGACTCAAGGGGAACCGTTCGAATAAATCCATAATTGACAGGGTAAAGGAGGAAAAAGAGAACTGTCACGTCGTCGCTGTATGACGTATATGTGATCTTACTATACTTGGTGCCTGAAGAATACATGGAAAATGCACAAAAAGTTTAAGTTTACATAAAATGAACTTCAGTGTTCTTTTGTGTAACAGGTGGCAACTCATCCATGAAAGTCGGTGCCTCGGTTCTTTCAGCCTTTGACCGCCAACAGATGTGAGAGAGACATTAATCAGCTCCAGTTCCATGTAAAGCAGCTGTTCCTCTGACGGCCTCCGTGGCATGCTGCGTCATCATCATCATCATCATCATCATCATCATCATCTGCTGTCAAAAGTGAAACATTTTTTCATATATTGTTCTTTCTTTTTGAAGACATAATGAAGTGCACACTGACAAATTTCGAAAACATTTCCTGGGTTCTCTAATCTATTTGCTGCATGTACATTAATATATCTTAGGGGTGTGACTAAAAACGTAATTGTGTAAATCTTGTCTTTTTAACATCAAAGGCATTCCAGTTACATGCAGGCATGCAATTAATTGCTTGTTTTCTTGTTGAAATGGAACAGGATCATGTGTTGGTTTACTATCTGGAGTTGATGACCTTAATGCAGCTTGATGTGCCTCAGGACTGAGGGCAGAGCGTTTCTCTGGCAAACATTTAGAAGAAAGCAACAGCGAGAGAAAGAGAGAGAGCGGTCAATGTCAGAGAGACATGGTCAATGTCAGAGAGACATGGTCAAAGGCAGAGGGACATGGTCAAAGGCAGAGATGAGCTGTGGGCAGAAACCTAACAGCTTCAAATTATGCTGATGTGGAACTGGCTGTGAGACAGGAACCAAAGCAAAGGAGAGCCACACTGGGAGGGAGGGAGAGAGGGAGGGAGAGAGGGAGGGCACTGGGGGCGAGCGGAAGTGGTGGGCACGATACAAGCAGACAATATGTGGAATTTGTGCAGGGCTGATAGAAAAGCAGTGAAGAGAGAAATCAAGAGGTTATGCAGAGGAAAGGAGAGAGGGAGAGCGAGAGAGAGAGAGAGAGAGAGAGAGCAGCAGATAGAGACACAAACTATGTAGCGTGAACTGATGGGTATTTGGTGTCGAGGGATCAAAACAAAAAGCTCATCAAGGATGAGTGAGCAGCACACCGGCGGAGAGGTCATCGTCTGTGACAAATACATTATGCAAAGACATTCATTGAATAAAGAAGAGATGGGGGCTGTAATGATTTGCATCCATTAAAGTTGGTGCGTTAACCTGCACCAGACATCAGACATGCACAGGTTTTCATAAGGCTAAGACAGATTACATGATTCATGATCGGTGAGTGTGGATGCCGGCTGGCACACCTGTGTCAGAGCAGTAACATGGGATGGGCGATGTTATATTTTCAGAGTCACAAATGGTTGCAGCGATGTCAAACTGAGCACATTTTCCCACCATTTTTAACACCACACAAGTGAACAGTTGACCCTTGGCTTAGTGCTTGTCAGTTTATCATCGCCAAGGTTTCTCCAAAACAGTTTTAGCCTTCATTATTACGACTGGGGTTTTGCTTGAAAATTCAGAGATAGCTGTATTTGAGCAGTGAGACATTTCCAATGCTCCATCGCTAGCCTTCAGTCGCAGCTAAGCTAATTTGCGGTTAGTTGTCGGGTGGGGGTTTGGAGGAAAGGATCTGCTTGTATGGCACTAGAAAACAAGAGAATTCCCTAAAAAGTTGGCTGCACTGTAACAGAGTCTCTGCAAGTTGCATAAAAACCCCAACATTTTAAATTCATCCAACAAACAATTTAGGAATAACTGCAATTGTATGAGGAAAAAAGTGCCTGCATTTGTTTTTGCAGGATTTTACTGTCAAGCCTCACTCTGTTGCAGCAAGGAACCTGAAGGAATCACTCTGAACTTTGATCACGGTATTAATTTTAGAAAGTCTGAATTCCCATTTAATAAATTAAAGGCACCCAGGGAGAGACCAATGATTTCACACCTCAAACACCTTCACCATTCTGTCCCCTCTTTCTCACACTTCTCTGGCACTGTTGCCGTCAGCTGATTAGGTTTCCATGGGGACAGAGAACCATTCAGCAGGTAGGTAGGTGTCAACGACTTGTATTGGTGGTGGATTTTCCACTTCCAATATGTTAATCATCTCTCATTGGAAACAAAGGAAGCTGGGAGAAATAAAAGGAAAGTAGGAGGAAACAATTTGCGAACATTTATGCAGCGGCTGCCATTGCCTGTTCAATAGCTGATAACAGAAGTAAGCGCACAGACAGCAAGTGTTCAGCTTCCAATTTGTCCAATCCTTTACTGTTGGCTGGGTGTTTAAGAGCTAAGTAATTCTGTCCAAATCAATCCATTCGCTATTGTGCTTATAGCATTTGAGCATTGCAGTCAGCAAGAAGAAAGTCAAATGAACATTGTGTCATGTTAAATAAACAAGATCAAATTTTCGGTATTAGTCTGATTGAAATTAAGCAATACCCATGACAGATGGATGCATAAAATAACCCAGCAAGCCACCCAAACCTGGAGCTGTCCTCTCTGCACTTTTTCTTTGCAAACATCTTGCGTCCTTAAGTCTGCAATCAAAATGGGTTCAATACCCGACAGAGAATTCAATATCTATTGCGTGAAAGTATTGACCACGACGGGCGAGCAAGCGGGCTTTTGTATAATTCTTGTCCATTGACTTACCATAGACAATGTGACAGTATGCATTCATGTGGAAGGACAATAACTGCTCCATTGGTTCCAACCTCAAAGCAGCGAGGACGCACCCCTTGATGAAGTGAAATCATGTAAGGCTTTTTTGACTTTTATGTGATGCAAACAACCTAAAATTACTGTCAGTTCTGAAAATCGTTGATAAAGTTATCTGCATAATGATGACGGAGGGGACAGAGCACATTTATTCAAACCTCTTTGATGAGTGAATCGAAACTACAAGCTCAGGACAAATTGCTACAGAGAGACACAAGCAGGAATGTTTTCCTGTTTGGCAGCTTTGAGGATTTCTTGAGAGTTGTTGATTTAAAGAAAAAGTTACTTTTAATTACAGAATTTCTGAGATCCGAGAAACCCTCGTGCGCGCATGAAGAGCTTGTTACAAGCAACTCTGCAGAATCACAAGCCATCCTCTCCTTCTCCTCCCCCTTCCCTCCGCCGTCGACCTCCTTCACAGTAGAGGACGAGGAAACATCCCTCGAGGTATCGTCGTCATCGAAATAATTTCAGCTTTCGCTCAAGAAGATCAAAATGGCCAGACTAATAGGTTTTATTGCACCACAGGGCAATACTTCGTTGTTTGGCCCTCATCAACCCCGCTATAAATGATGAAATGACAAGGTGAATAAGGATATGCTTGACGGGAGGGATCCTTATCAGGGTTGTCAGATAGTTCCAGAAAAATGCTTCTCACCCTCATTTTTCTGTCTGCAATTAAATCTTTAATCCACCCTCTGAAAGAGACCACAAAATGGAGGACACGACACGTAATGTTGTACTTGGGTTTTGCATGTTTGTAATACGTTTGATTGAACGAATCGCTTTGACCCAAATGAGCTTAGATGTCACCACACACAAGCCACCCACGTTCAAAACCTCCTTTTTCTTCAACAAAATGACGTGATTGATTGTGACTGCGTGCTTCTATTGCCTCATTAAGAGTTTCTCTAAATGTGCTACACTAACACATGATGCTTGACTCAATTGGTTATTCGACTTCCTCTTTAGTGCCAGTCCTATCGGCCCATTTACTTTGGAACAGCGGCCTCGTAGCGAAACTATCCCTGCGACTCAGAGCGGCAGATGTTCCCGTCCACCAGTGAATTGCACAGAATTTTTGGACATCATACTCTACGTAAGCGTTTTGCCCCGAGCCAAGCATCAGACTAGTTTCCTACCCCCCCCCCCCCCAAAAAAAAGATGGTTGTTTTTGCTTTTTAGTTTTTGATTGGAAGCACAGTAGATTTAGATTTAGGTTTGAGAATAACCTGTCCACCATTAAAACTCTACTCTGAGATGAGAGATGATTTGGAACGGCTTTTACTTGAAACCACCGTGCAAAAAATAGAATTCATTTAGCAAAGCAGGTTGTACAGAGGCGAGGTTTATCTATCTATTTATTTATTTATTTTACATTTTTGACATCCAATTACCTCTCATCAAAGCGGCCTCCACTTTGAAGAACATATATATCAGCAACCTTTCTTTGAAAAATAGATTGATTGAGCCATTTATGGAGGCGCTATCCTGGCAGACATCTGTATTTGTTTTCATTTAGTAGGTGGAAAATCTCTGCTAAGATAAATGTAACATAATTGATTTTGCTCTGAAAATTGAAATACAATGTGGTACCTATGATTTAGGAGCTATTTTAGCCTCGCTGGTCATTTCAACGCAAATGTAGAAAAACAAGCAGACACGGTGTGTTTCAAACAGTTGATAGTTGCAGTAAATAGACATCAAACTGCATGTTGTGAACTGACATTATGTCTGTTATTTCTAAGGCTGTTTTCTTTATGTAATATGAGTTTGGACTTAACCTATCACTACATTTATCCAAAATTATTCCTTAAACAAAAGAGGAAATTAATGCAAGTCATCAAGGGTTAAATTTTAACTCCAGCCCAGGGTTGTTTATTGCAAATTAAAGTTTCTGAGTTGAGGAAAATGAATATTTCTTTGACAAATAAAAACACGTATTACGATAATATCAACTTATAAAGTCGACATGGTGAATTATTCATGTTCTCACTCTTCAACCACGAAGAAAAATGCTTTGCCGTGTTTTCTCAGTAACTTCGTGTTCCTTCAAACCAGAACATCGGCAGCTATTGTGCAGTTTTTGTATTAGAACCTTTTCACCGACAAAAATGGTCTTTTTTTTACGTGACATTTAATGACTGAACTAAACAGATAAATTGCGGCCTGCTGAACAAAACCACTGCTAAAGCTTTAATGAATAATGATGGTAATACAATGATGGGAGCTGCAGACTTGGATGGTTATTTTCTAAATGAGGCCATTTGAAATTGCATCCATTAAAATGGAATAATTCACCTTTAACATTTTTTATGTTTGTTGACATTCAACAGAAAATGAAAAATCTGTCAACAAATAGCAAGAATTATGAGAGAGACCTTCGTGAACTGAAGAACATTTGTAAACTTGAACAAGATTTTCATGACATTTTGGCGCTCAGGAGACATGTTTCACCTGTACTGAGGCGACTCAAAATCACATCTGAAGGCACCGGACATACAGAGGTGTGGATTTAAAAAATGTATATTAATATTTAATTGTATAAATGAAAGTATTAAATACTTAAAAGCATTTCAGCTGCGTATGACCTTAAGATGTACGCAGCATCTGGTCTAACTCACAGTAAACAGATGTCTTGGAGGAGTTGTAAACCATCTGGGCCCATACTGAGCTGCCTCCTGGCACACACTCATGAACCCCGCGCCCTGACACAGTGTATATGCACACACACACACTCGCGCGCATACACACACACACACACACACACACACACACACACACACACACACACACACACACACACACACACACACACACACACACACACAAGAGGGTGACAGAAAACTTCCTCTGATGCTCTTAATCCCCGAAGCTTTCAGAATCGGTGAAAACGTGTTCTCCGTTAAACTCTGCACTGTTGGAGTTAAATTTCTTATAATGCAATTTTAGAGAACCAGCGCAATCAAAGTTGCTCAATCACGAATTGCTTTTATTCACTGTGTAATTGTTGAATACGTTACTCAGTTCCGGTGCCATCAGAACAAATTCAAGTACATCTATTCGAAGTTCCTTTTATATTTGCCGAGTGTGAAGCATTGTGTAATTTCATGCACATAAAAGTTTATTTTTGACTTAGATGAGATATCCGTTTCTTGGGATCATGGCGACATGCAATCACATGAGTAACCATCTTCTCAGCTGTCATGTTCTTTGTTTGTATGCCTGAATCCATCCATCCATTTTCTAGTGCTCATCCTGTTAAGAGTCCTGGGGGCTGGAGCCTATCCCAGCTGCCTTTGGGTGAGAGGCGGGGTTCACCCTGGACAGGTCTCCAGTCCATCACAGGACCAACACATGGAGACAGACAACCATTCACACTCACAGTCACACCTACAGTCAATTTAGAGTATCAATCAGCCTCGTCCCCTCTTGATGTCTTTGGACTGTGGGAGGAAGCTGGAGTACCAGAGAGAACCCACGCAGGAACAGGGAGAACATGGAGACTCCACACAGTTATATCAGAAGTAGAAATTATTTCTGATTTGAAAGAAGAGCAAAAAGAAAGGCTTGTCTGAATGGTAACGATGTGTTTCACTCCTCTACCGACTCGGCCAGGCATGGACAGACAGATGGTTTGTCGCGCCAACAGTTTTTTGAAAGTGACTGCTCTTTTCCAAACAGTTTCGATGGGTGGAAACCTACCATCTGACACATCAGATTAGGGAAATTTGATCAACTACAATGTGGGAGAACATGGCAGTCAGAGCAGCTGTCCAGTAAACCTGAGGCCATGATTGTTCTGTGCTGCATCTGATACCCTGAAGTCAGAGTTATGTGTTTTGAGGCATCACATCTGCCAGAAGGCGTATTTCCTCATGAGTATAAGCAGCCACATGTACTCGCTCTATTAATCTCTAGACTTTTCAGTCCAGATAGATTGGCAACCTGCAATGACAATGTCATTAAAACAGCATCATCTTAAACCACATACCAGTGTGGAATGCACACCCTTTGTTGTTTGGCATAGTTTCCTTTGTCATCCTTACAACAAACCGTTGTATTTTTTTTAAAAATAAATGCTTTATTTTAATCTGGTACAGGGAGAACGTGAGAGAAAAACCAAGGATCGATCCTTTATATCCTCCTTCTAAGGCTGTGAACGCCTCAGTTACAACCTCTTTCACTACCTTGGCATCTGCTCCTGTAAGGTTCTACTGATGCACACTGAGCACATAATGATGTTTTAATCCCTTAGCCATCATTTTGAGTACAAAAACCCCCACTGGCACATTCACCAGTTGGTGTGAGATCAAATGCGTAGGGAAAATATGACAAAACCAGAAGTTTTTTTTTCCTTTTCGTTTTGATTATTGATCCACAGCTACAAATTGTGGTATGAGTAACTGTTGACACACAGTCTGCTCCCACCTCAAGTCCGGTTGTGGGCTGTACATGAGGCAGGCCTGAAGCACGAGGCTCCCAGGCTAAAAATGATTCCATCCACCTGCTGCCCAACTCTGCTAACAGCTAATGCTGCCACACACCCACATAAAGACAGAGCAGAGCACTTGGCTGCATCAAACACTCCTGGTTCTCCTGCTCTTCACATCAGATGTGCTTTGTGTGTGCCCAGGAAAAGACTGATGTCAGCAAAAGAATCTTTGGATTTGGGTAGATTAAATGTGACATTATAGGCAGAACATTTCTGCATTCAAGTCTCCAAAAAAGTAAAACGATGAGTTCTGTAGTAACGTTATCCCAAGTACTGGTGGCACTTTCAGAATTTCTCATTGTTATTCAAAAATCAGAGCCGTATTCCTCTACCTCTGCAATGTTCAGAGCAAACACGGCTATTATAAACTAAGCCAACACACAAATTAAACATCCTCAAATAGGAATGAGAAGCTCCAGTGATGCTGACAAACCCGAACCCAAATTACAATCAGAAAACATTCATTTTAAAAGTTGTTTGCCCATGTCAGCCTTGTGATGTGACATTATTTTAATCACTCAGCCACCATGAAATGACTAATTACCAGGTTAGTTGTGGTAGTCGGGAAAAATGCAGCAGATTCAACCTGAGCCTGCTGAAAATTCCCTGACTGAGCTGTCTGTGCTACCCGATGATGTATCTGAGACTTTCACAGGTACAGGGCAGCAATGAATTAAATTTTTTTTTTTTTTTTTGCCATGGTTGATGACGAAAAGAAATGGCGCGCCCACACAGAGGTAAGCCCCTGCTCATCTCCTCTTCTCCGGATGAGAAGTGTGAAAGTCACAGGACTGACAGGAATTTGTGTTTTATATTTAAGATTTTGTCATCTTAATAGAATCAGACCCACTTACAGATCACGAGCCAGCCCTCAGGAAAACACTAGAATATTATAGCAGCACAGTGTGCCGCCATGTGTAATGCAAAGCTGTTCAATATGCTATCTAAAGTTTGTTTGTTTGTTTGTTTGAAATGACACTTGAATGTACAGTCAATCTATGCAATTACTGAATGGTAAATGTAGAACATGTCATCTATCAGAGCAGCAGAGGACCGGTGGGGAAAAAAACGAATGATAAAGTGAAAGACAGAGTTTAATGATCATACAGAATGTGGGTGAGCACAGCGATGCTCCATGTGTGCCGACAAGTCGCTTAAATCTAATCTCCGCTTGTTTTTCTTGCCTGATTATTGAGAACAGGATATTATGATGTCGCTATGGAGATGGGTGTGACAGATAGTTCTGATCAGAAACATTTGACTTACAGTGCGAGTGTATGAGCATGACACTGTTAGGGAGGGGGCAGTGAAAACTTTTCACTCAGTCTTTCAAAGATTTCTGTATGGATTTTTTTAATCTCTGCAGGTATCAACAATTGTATGTGACTTTGAGGAAATAACCAGAAATGGTTTTCGAGCTGCAGACTGCAAGACTAAACATCTGCGACGTCCTGTAGTAACCCCTCTTCTCTCTCCGGCAGTGTGCATGATCCTGGCTCACAGGAGGCATCCCCAGCTCTCGTCTGCCCCCTTCAGGTTTAAGTTGGAGTAGCAAGACTTCCGGTTGGCATTTTCTTTTGTATTCCTCCGGTGGTGCAGACCTCCTCCCTGTCTCAGTTTATAGGTTTTATATTGAACGGCCGTCTGTGCAAACAGACCCATACATACTTAGCAAGGTTACCAAAGTCATTCTGTACATTCTGTTGTAATATTCTTGCAAACAAAGATTTTTGATGTCACTCAGTCCAACACTGAGAGAGAAAAGAGGATTTATGCAACAACTAGACAGAATTCTTACATTATTGACAGGAATGAATGAACAGTACATAACAATGAGCTCCATGGGTCAGATATGCAATGCAGATGCTCTGCAGATTCTCTCTCTCTCCCAGGAAGTGTTGTGCAATCTGACGACACAAAAGAACTCCGTGTGGCACCTTTAGGTAAAAAAAAGCTGAGTCGGATGTGGATCCATAGCTGCAGGTTACCATTGTGGTTGGGTAGGGGAGGGGGGAGTCTAACCTGAAATTTACTTTAGTTTGTCGTCATCTCCTCTGTGCTCCTATGCCCAGAGCAGACAGAGAGCCACTTGCCTGGCTGCCTCTCTCTCGTGCATCTGCCTCCAAAGCAAAACATCACACCAGGCTCGATGTCACCCACTGCCGAACAAACAAGACCTGGGAGACAAACTTGTGTTCATGTTCACGTGCTTAATCCGGTACGATACCTGTACGCTTATCATCTTCTCCTCATTGAAGCTGAAGTGCGTGGAGGAAATAGTCGTAAGAAGTCAGCAGTGTAAAACATATAACAGGTGAAAAACAGAGTTTAAATACAGAAAGCATAAATGACTGTAAAAGAAAGATTGGAAAATATGAAACAGTTTGCAAGCATTCCAAATTGTGACAACAAAATGGCATGCCTGTCACGCTTCCAGATAAATAGGAGGAGAAATCTTTTCTGAGAAATACAAAGACCGCATCATGACTGAATGCCTCCTCGATGAGTACCTGTCACAGTGACCTTAACCTTTGACAGTCAAAAACATTCCAGCTCATACTGAAGTCCCAGTGGACTTTTTGAGCCAAATCTGTCTCTCTCGAGTTATTCTGGAGATTTCACACAGACAGGAACAGGTCTTCTGGACGGATGTATGGAAAACCAGGATATATAATATGATATAATGATACCTCTGGCTTTCATGAAGGCAGCAAATGAGATCTGAAAGCTGCTGCAGATGGACTGAAGTTAATGTTTCAGCTATTGTTTTGACCAGGCAGAGTTCCTCATGTCCCTTACAATGTTTGTCCTGTAGGATTTAACTTCAGCCTCCCAGACTGCCCTCAGCTCCATGCTCCCCTGCCCACCTGCTCTCAGACTCGGCCTCACTTGAACCTGCTTAGTTACCCTTCACTTCATCCAGCCTCCTGCTTCTCCCTGTGTAACCTTTAGTCCCACACCAAATCAACTCTTCTGTACTCCTCTTTGTCTGCGTCTGTGCTCACAGCAGTTGTTCCAGGCAGAGTTTTATTTGCCTGGTTAAGTGTTTTTGGAAGGGGATCTTAAAAAGATTAAATCGAAACAATCCTTTAATTCCACAGTGGGGACTGTTGCGTTTAAAAAGAAAAGCCTCATTTCAAATGTTCTGTTTGCAAATATTGATTGTTACAACAGATTTAATCCCCAAAATAAACATTCTGTGAAATGGTGTTCCACAGGTTTACTCTCCATGTACCAGTGAGGCAAACATTGAAGCCAATTAATCAATAATGAATGAAACTGTCTATAATTAATAGTTAGTCTGACTCAGCGATGGAGTGAAATTGATTACTGACCGATTAAATAAGCGTTATAATCCTATGAACAGATATCAACATTTAACACAGCAGAGAGAGAATTAGCACTGCAGCTGTAAACGAATGACTGCAGATATTTTGTGCTCTGAGGCATTGAACGTCCCACTAACTGCCACTTTAATCAATAGGTAATTATCATAGCTGCACATTAAAGTGTTAACAATATCCCATGTTATGTGTGGACATTTAAGTGTAGAAAGGAAGGGAGTACAAAACAAAACTAATGACTTTTTTCCATCTAACTGGCATTATTTTTGATTATCTATTTATTTAATGTTCATCTGCTGCTGTCACAGTTATAATCATCCCCCTGACGACTAACAATTATATCATGTACGCAATCAGGTTTATATGAGTCATTGCTCTCAAAGTGAAGTTCGGTCAATGTGACGTGTGGCCGATTGTCCTGGTGTCAGACATCAGCAACAAGAGGAACTCTTCATGGAATTCTCTATAAATGATTAGAAATTTCTAAACATGCAGGGAAATTTGCATATTTGTCAGAATTGCAGGATTAACTTTCCAAATCTTTGTTGGTATGATGCACATCATCCCCATCCCCCCATTTGTCAGTGATGCGATATGTGTGAAATGCTGTGAGGGAATTTCTCCAAGCTTGGCTCAAATGTTCACAGTGACTCAAGGATGAACTGAAAAGATATTGCTGGTCAAAGGTCAAAAGGTCAGTGTCATTGTGTACAGCCGCCAATAACTCTGGATTTTCTCCAAATCCAGCACGAACATCCTTTAGGACTCAGGAAATGTGAGCGTTTATCCATCCATCCATCCATCCATCCAACCATCCATTCATCCATCCATCCATTTTCTACTGCTTGTACTTCTACAGCAGGCTTTGGGCGAGAGGCAGGGTTCACCCTGGACAGGTCACCAGTCCATCACAGGGCCAACACATAGAGACAGACAACCATTCACACTCACAGTCACTCCGACTGTCAATTTAGAGTATCAATCAGCCTCGTCCTCTCTTGATGTCTTTGGACTGTGGGAGGAAGCTGGAGTACCAGAGAGAACCCACACAGGAACAGGAGAACATGCAGACTCCACACAGAAAGATCCCGTGTCCTAGCCGGAACTTGAACCCGGAACCTTCTTGCTGTGAGGCGACAGTGCTGACCACTGCACCACCGTGCCGCCCTTGAGAGTTTATCATTCCCCTGAAAATACTGTTACAAAAGAAGTGTACATACGGGATTACAGGAAGTCTTTTCAACCTTGCAAAAAATGTTGATATATAAAGCCTCTGTAGTATCTTCAGTCTTCCTCCACCTTTACCACCTTCTGAGGTCCACTGTTTAATTTTTGTCGTCCATGAGAAGACTGACTTTATGTCACAATAATGCAAAGCTGTCTGGGCCAACAGAAGAGTTCCATAAACTAGTCTTCTCTCTCGACCTTGAAAACACAATCTCAACACTTGTGAGGCTCGTACATTCTAAATACAGTATGTTCTTGCATATTCACATAAATACTTTTGATCAGCAGAAGTACTGACGTTAAAGAGCGTCAAGGGCTATAGGCAGGTGTGAAACTATCAAACCCATAAAAGACTGAGCTGCTGATCGATTCGAACGTGTCCTCTCTGTCTGAATCATTGAGTCATCACTGAGGACTCCTTTTTATACCCCGCCATCACGTTTTCAGGAAAGAGTTCCCTTTGCACATTTGAGAACATCTTTAAAAGTACGCCATAAGTACTTGGAAGACATGAAAAGTACTGCTGTCTTTTATTGTTGTTAAGGGAACAGTGTGCATTGTATTTGGTCGTGTTTTGTAAATCTGGATTCTATCCTGGATGCCCATAAAGGATCATTATGTAGTCGTTTGATCACAACAATCATTTCAAGTTAGCATCATCTCACAGTCACAAAAATGAAAGAATTATGAATTATTTTATTGTCAAGTAAAAATGGGACTTTAATCCTAAGAAAACTGACTAAACAATGGTTTATTTCTGTTTTATTTGAACAGAAGGTTGAAATGTCACGTGTTCCAAAATGCTGATGCAGCTGATTGAAAGATAAATGAAACAAGTCGGACGAAAATGACGTCCTGCCATATGCTATGATGGTCAAAGTCACGACTATGGGAAAGAAAAATCAAAACAATCAATTATGTATGGATTTAGTACAATTTCTGACCAACAATGCTGGTATGAGGTCAACAGTTAGAATTAAATCAGTCAGTTAACTCATTAATAACTCCCAACTTTGTAGTGACCCACGTTCAACCGTCCATCCTGCAGATAACACACGTCATGTTACGGAGCTGGAGACAGAGGAGTTACCGAATGGACAGATGTTACACATCAGACACGCGAGTTCACACTGACATGGAATGACGACAAAACACAGAATTTCGTCTTTTTATCCCGGAATGTGAAAGAACGAGTTGACGGCAGCTGGCAGCAGCAACAGGTACAGTCAAGGGCTCTTGACTGAACAGAGAGAGGGCAGGAAACTTTTCTGCTCCCACGCTGGCAAAACTGAAATCAGAGTCAAGAGGTGGAACCGTTCAGCTGAAACTCAATTTCCCCAAACTCGTGAAGGCTGGTCTCGTAATTTATTTGAGAGGGATCTATCTGCAAGTTCACTCTGCGAGGAAGCTTCCAGTGAAGGAAACACGCATACCGTATGCATACACACACACAAGTTCCAAACAAAACTATGTCGAAAAACTGCAGGAGCCTGTGCGTAACTACCTGCGAAACACAAACATCTCAGTATTTCAACTGATTCTTATTGACTGTGTAGCTACTTCTATGACGTTGATTGGAGGATGCTATGAGACAGAAAGTAGCTCTGCAAAAACAACTGAGAATGCCTCCCATCTCTGGGAGAGACTGAGAACATCAGGAAACCTTTTTCTGTTCGTGTGGTACGGTACACAACTCCAGGTCTTATATGTGTCATGTGTCTTTTTCATATTTCACCTTACTGGCCACTGATAAACTGGCGCAATGGCAACCGGCTCTCAGTGAGATAGCAGATAAATTCAACAAATGCTAAAAACTAACAATCTTGTTCGGTATTTCTTGGAATAATACTCTGTATTTAAGAGTAATAAACAGCAATGAGGTGTTTTTGCCCCAAAATCCCCAAAATATGTTTTAATCTTGTTCAAACAGGACTTATACGTATATATGTACTGAAAATGCAGAGTCTCTTGAAGGTTCAGTTTAAAAGTGGACGTAAGATTTGTGACATCACAGCTGGTTTGGGGCGGATTTCAGTCCAGTAAACAACTTACATAAGTAAACTTTGAAGCCCTCATCACGAGATGCATTATTGTTTTCTGAAGTTGAATAAAGTCAAATGAAAAAAATTAACACGAGCATCCACATTAGTATTATTATGTCAAGCATCACAATGGTTTCCTTTTCAAAAAAAAAAAAATCATCTTCAACAATCTTCCTTTTTTTTAAAGGGCGTAACCACCTCTTCTGAAGATTTGTTTTGTCATTACGGTACATCCAATCACCTCCCACGTGATTTGTCATCGGCATATTTTCTGCTGTCACCATGTCAGTCACAGAAGAAGTGACACATGCCAGAATGTCTTTACTGAATGAATCATGAACCACAGAGAACCTATTTACAGTGTTCGTGGAGGATGAGACGCTCACTGGCTTTTCTGTGGGTCGAAGATATATAATCAGCACGTAATTAGGTGCGGTAATAATTGCAGCATCGTGATGGACACATCAACAAGAGAGAGACTTTGTGTAGAACCCAAGGTCAACAGATAAAGACTTCAAGTCCAACTCCACACAGAAATCTTCAGCGTTTCAAGGATGTTTTAATGCCCATTTCGACCTGCTGCAACATACGGTTGTCCTACCTTTACATTAGTTTTCATTTTTGAATAATTATAAATCAATTATATAAAAGAGGTAAATCCTTTCACACAGAAGCCAAACATCTGATCTTTGTTGTTGTTGCAGTTTTATGTTTCTATCTGCAACAGAAGACTGAGAAATCACAAAACGCATGTTAGCAATTCCATCATTTTCAGGTCTGATTGGATGAGGTGCATTGATCCCGTCATGTACTGCCTTGAAGAAATAATAGCGTTCAGAGTGACCCCCCTTTTTCCTAAAATGGCTTTTGTAATTTACCCTCAAGAAATGAGCCAGTATATGTATGGCCTTTCAGAAGGTATTGAGAGATGGGGGGGTGGCAGGACAGTTTTAATGGGGTCTAAGGATGTACGTCGTGGAACACCATTAATTGCTAATCTTACTAATTTAGGGAAAATCATCTCATTATGCAAATCGTGTCCTGAATCAAAATATTAAGTCTCCCAGAATCGAGAGAGGTTTTTTTGTGATTCCATGCATTCATACTGCAGCTTTCGTCAAGAAGCTTCCGTGTAACGGAAAACTGCGTCAAACTCTTGTTCTTGCAATGACGTGTCTCGAGAAAGAAAGTGGCTGTTGAGGTGGGTTTGGTGTCTTTATCATCTCGTCTTACTCACTGAATTCAACTAGTAGAGGAAGTGACACATCAAATGACCTTAACACTCCCCCACAGGCTCCTTCATAACCTGAAATCTATTGTGGATGAACCGTTACAGCACATTTGTAGGCTCCGAATACGGAGCAAAGCCTGTGTACGGAGAGACGCGTGTGAATGCACTCAAAGCGGAATAACAGCAACAAAGCAGATTGCATGGGAGATGCAGCTTGGAATTGGGTTTGCACTTTCATGAACAATGATGCAAATGTTGGAATGATTAGCATAAGTGAGTCATGTGCCGTACGAGGTTCACGCCCACGTGTGCACACAGAGGTCTCCGTTTACACAAACAAGCTCTGAGGAGTAGAAAACTCAAACACCACACGATTGGCTGTGAATGGGACCTGCTCGCCGATCAAATACAGTTTTTCTCAACCTGCGTCAGCATCAACGCCGCTTAGCGCCGTAGAGTTGATCCGCCGTGTGTGACGTATTCACTCGGGGTTTCAGTTGAGGCCACAGTGAGAGGTGCTCCTCAGTCAGAGGTGACTGAATCACTAATGTTCTCAGTGGTTGTCATTACCGGCTTGAGTGTCAACAAGTGTGTGTGTGTGTGTGTGTGTGTGTGTGTTTGTGTGTGTGCGTGTGTGCGTGCGTGTGTGCGTGGGACGGAGTGGGGTTTGGGTGATTGTTTTTTATCCAATAGAAACCAGGAGGGGTGTGAGAGAAGGCAATCACATAGTTACATCCACTGCAATTGCCTATTCATGGTGTGTCCCTGGAAATGAGACAAATGTAAAATGTATTTTGTTCAGGTTTTTTTTTTTTTGGATTTTCTCACGCCTGTAAGCAAACAAACTACCAGTGGTTTTATTTTGAGCCATTAAGACATGGAGTCTATTCATGCAGATGTGGGATTACAGACTGGCTAGGAGTCTGACACAAAATGCCTGCAGTAAGTTTTTTCAATTGTAATAAAAAGGTATGTTTGTGTGAAAAATGATTTCTTTTCATTATTTTTTTCTTGTTTCCCTCCATTTCTACGGATCAGCACCCGTAGTTTAGCTCCTGCCATGGACCACAACCTATTCATTCATGCTTTCTTAGTGTGTCACCGTATTGGATTTAAAACCAATTTTTAACCTCTTGTACTAAAATGCGACTTGTTTAACTTTTGCAACTTTCGCGTAATGTTGGATTCATCAAAATAATGACTTTTGTTATGACTTTGTGAAGGAATTTAATTTTTATCAGCTTTTCTTGCTGACTGGAAAAATCCAACATCCTGCTGTTTGAGGACTAAACAATTCCAACATGCGGTTCAGGCAACGGCCCCTTTGAGGTCCCTCTGCACACTGGCGTTAGACTTTTTGGTTGTGAAAGACATGTTTGAGTTATGTATTTCCATTTTAAATCATCACTCTTCATAGATATATTAAATAACAATCAGGTTCTGCCCCCTCCCTGAAAAGGTCTATGTGTGTTGACGATGAACCTGATATTCTCTGTATTTCATAAGCTGACCTCCTACATAATTGCTGAAGAGCTGATCCTCTGGCGGTGTAGTGGCTCTTGTATCTCACTCATCCAATATTACTCCCCAAATCCCTCTTCACTAATAGGTAAGTGAACCAAGTGCAGTGCCGCTTAATGAAATGCATGAAGGCAGTTCATGTAATCACATATGCAGACCTCTGTCCTGAATCTGATTATTTTGTCCAACGACTGTTCTACAAGTGAATTTGTGGGACGAGAGGGAATGCAAAACACATTTTCACAAAAAGAAAACTCCAGAATATAGCAACAAGCTCATGCAACTGAAGGTCGGAGTGCAACCAATAACTATCAGATTGCAGACGATTTAATCAAATGTTCCATGTGAGTTTGCCGGGTCGATCCTAGTTCTTCGCCTCCGTAGACAATAACAACCCACTGGAAATTAAGAAGAAAAACAAAAAAATAAAACGGCATGCAAATAAATATGCAAGATTCAAATGTTTGGTCCTCACGTGTGGATTTTTATAATATTTATTGATGATTGTAATCTTTGTTTAATCTCAAACTTTTCATAAACAGTCAAAAAAAAACAAAGGTTTGGAATATTCTTAATGTATTAGACGAATAACAAAAACCTCATTATGCAAATGCTATAAGTCAGATATCAATGTTGGAGAAGAAGCCGAATTATTCTCTCCATTGGATCGTTTGCAGTGGCTGGATAGTTTGTGGACTTTTATATTTTCAACAGTCATTGACTGTCTGAGACAGCTTTGATAAAGATTAGACAGAGCCTGGGTACCAAGGGAGAGAAGGAGCAGTGCTGTCCTCCTTTCTCAAGTGCCCTTGAGCAAGGCACCCATAACCTCATTGCTCCACTGCTGCATGGCAGCTGCCCACCGCTCCAGTTTCTGTGAGTGCTGGGTTAGAATGCTGACTGAACTTACTCCTCAAAGCAGAGCGATAAGAAGCAGAGACGGAACCCGTTTCCCCTGACCTCTTCACCAAAACCAATTTTTCTGATTTCCTTTTAAACTCTGTCCTGGACGTGTGTTTTATCCATTGTGTGAACCTAAGACTAATTCTTCAGCCAATTAGTCCGTGAGATTGAAATGCACATTTGAGGGACCATTCGATTTAATGGACACTTAATCAAACGCTTCCCTTGCCAACCCCCAGAGCCGACGTGTTAAAAGCATTCCCTGACTAAATCATTAATGCCTCCGAAAGGCTGTTTTCCTGTCTTCCCTTTTGTTCATAAAGCCTATTTGACGGTGTTTATAGTGTAATTTCAATACTTTTGGGTGAGAGGAACTCACTTGACCCTGTGCTATCCAGCATGTGTAATATGCCAGATCTATTAGACTGGATCAGCTGGCCGATTTGTGCAACTGAATAAGAGACTAGCGCTGTGTAATTCACCTCAGCAGTTGATGGCGTCTGCGCTTGAGGAATTCCTCTGGCATTTTCATCTTTGCACAGTTGAATAACAACCTGGCTTACACAACTAACGCTATTACCATTCTGTCTCAAATTTGCATGAAAAGTACGCAAGTGGTTCCTTTTACATTTCCGATTGACAAATTTGGCTTTCTGTCAAAGCCTCCCACACTCACTTCCTGTCCAGTCGAGTTGCTGTCTGTCCATGTGATGGTGCTCCAGTCTGTGTCAAACTTTGGCTGATAAATGCGTGTAACCCAAACTTATTTTGCACTCTTGTAGCCCTTAGTTCACTTTTCCAATTTGCACAGCAGCTACCAGCTAGTTAGCATACACTGCGAGCATAATACTGTGTGTAGCATCTGTGTATAACGACAGCTGAGGTCACCCTGAATGAGGATAAAATGAATCTCGCAGCTCCTCTGGACTTTACAAATATTATTGGACCAAACGGATCACATGACGATTGTTAAACGAGTCATTTCACAGATGTTGTGAAAAATGTATCTTACACTGCAGGCTAAATCTTCAGCTTGTGCAACATCTTGACCTCATAAAAATAAAAAATCCTCAGTTAAATAAGCAACACTGAGATTATTCAGAAATGTGCCGCAAGGCTGTACGTTAATACCAAAACTGGCTTGAACACATTCAGCAGAGATTTTTAAACCCAGGGTGGTTCAAACTCAAAACTCCTCCGTCTAATTCAAACAAGAAAAGGACCGGGCCTATCCTAACACCATCTCCTCCATGAGTCGTGCACAATTACCGTTTTAATTGATGCATGCGAGGAGATGGGGAGATTCATATTAACATGCTAATATAAGGTAATTAGCAAAGATATTTAAGTGTTTTTTTTTCCAGTTCCCCTGTGAAATTCTGAAACAAGATTTGTTTAGAGGAATGAGGGACAGTTAACTCAGGATGTAGGAGTTAAAAGACAAAAAGAAATCCAGTAAATCCAATGTCCACCATGCTCGCTTTTACTGGGACAACTCTGTTCCTTTTGTCAAGATCCTCTCATTTCTTACTGGTTCCACTGGTGCATTGTTTTCCTCTCTTCAGCAGTTTTGAATGCTCAAGTTTTCTGTGTGCCACCACTAAAAGCACATAATGCTGATTGATGTAAGCAATCGAATGTTTTCCGTAGTTAAATTTAGTTTTCTTATGAAATCAAAAGGATGAACTTGTGACTACCAGCCACTCTGCTCAGGTTGTTGCTGCTAACAGGGAAATGACTGTTCCTGCCCTTGGTGAGAGCACATTTTATAAACTCTAAGATAAACTGTAGGAAATCCACCTTGATACATTCAGTGCTTCTTTTTTTTGTAATTTCTTCTCATTTGGTCTTTTTAGCAGAAGTGAACTGGTTTCCCTTTAAATGCATCTCATCGTTTCTATTATCTTTTGTGTGAGGTTAAGTGGAAGGGCAGCAGTGAAACAATTCCTTTCCAACATCGGCCCAGCCCAGTGCACCGCCGTTTGTCTTAGACCAGAGCGACATCCGGGGGGGCTTGTGGGTTTGCTCAAGCTGGGCCTTAATTTCACAGCACACCAACACCTGTTATTGCACGGTCAAGCATTTGCTGGCTCTTTTTTCCTAGAACTTTGCATATTTTTAGGTGTGTGTAATTGAACCCCCTTTTTTTTTTGCAGCTGCAGCAGGTCACTGGGGTAAACAGTCTTGCAGCCAGAACTTGATGGAGACGGAACAAGTGGAGCCAGGTGGGTACGGCTGCAGCTGCTAGCCGGGTAGGCGGAGGAGCAGTAGGCAGCTGGCCGGGTCAACAGACTGCCAGAGCGAAGAATCAGCTACATCAGGAGCAGCTGTCCAGCTGCAACAGCAGGAACTCAAGTCAGCTGTGGAAGGAGAAGGGAGATACGGGAGGCAACCACTTGATGAGAAGTTAACTGTTGAATCATCGTGCACCACAGGCAAACGTGTTGATGTGGGCATTTGTGTGTGTTGTGTAGAACAACCAAAGGTAATGCAGAATTATGGCCATAACATTTCTCTATTATATAATTTATATGTAATTGATGCCAATGTAAGCCCCTCAGCTTAGGTGGTGGATGTTTGTGTACATGCCATTTTCTCAGCACCGTGCTATGTGTTCCTGCACCAAACTCATATGCACTCTGTCTTCCGGCACCTTCTGATTGACAAATTAAGCACTGATCCCTTCTCAGAGGAAATGAATAAAAGCTTTCAATTGTGGATTTGTTTGATATTAGAGCTGCACTCTGAGGAAAATGGCTCGGGGCCATAGTTTGGCTCAGACCAGCAGGTTCATGCCGGCACCACGCAGTTGCACTGGTTCACTGTCCTATAAGGAAGCTCACATCTCTCTGAACAAACTACCTTGATCTCACTTCACCTGCCTGCAACTGTGTCAAACAGGAAGTGGCGGCTGCTGCGTTTTTAACCACAAACTCTAATGGATACCAACATGATGATGCGTTCATCTAACCCATTTCACCCTGGAGAATTCCTCTGACATCTGTGTCTGGAAACCATTAACCATAAGCTTTTTCCTTTTCCCTTTTTTTTTTTTTCTTGAAGGATGAGCCCTCAAGGAGAATAACTCACTGAGGTCATAAAAGACCTCAGTTGAGCTTTTGCCCTGACACACCGCTGTTCTGATGAACTGAAGAAATCAATGAGCTTCTATAAACCTTTACTTCCCACGGAGGATCTTGCGTCTCACTTCCTGCATGACATGTAGGAGTAGTTCCATATGACACATGTTTAGGATGAAAGAAAACAAAGAGAAAGTACAAAGTTGTAGATATATGATAGAAAAAAATGGCATGGTGTTCTTTACTGACAAGACCCCTGGTGTGTGTGCACAAACATGAATGCCTTCTGTTGAACATTTCTACCTTCTGTCTTCAAGGGAAGTATTTCAGACCGTGGGATGCTTGACCTGGACACAGAGTTCTGCGTTAGACAGGAAATCCTGTCACATAAGCAAAGGCAACTCTGACAATTACAAATCAAATCAAAGGAATTCTTTCATTCTAGCGGGCCATGTTCTCAGCACTTCTCTCTAATTGCTGTGGTGTTCACCTCGGTGCTTCCAAGTGATTGCTCTAGTGATTGCTGTAGGTGTTCATTTTGATCGCTGCCACTCTTAAAATGTCATTGACGTCACTTGAGGTAGAAAAAAAAAGAAAGAAAAAAGGCTAGCCTCAACAATTTCACTCAGATCCTTTTCATTCAGATACAAATTAACAGCGCACACAATCACATACAGTCTACTGAGAGGCAGCGGCGAATGAGTGGGTTAATTGCAGATTGAACACAATGACAACATGAGCGACAGCACTTGAACAGCCTTAGATGAGACAGACGTCATTGTGCTTTAAGACAGAGACGCTGCTTGACAAAGGAACCAAAACAAAATGAGAATTTAAGAGCGAGAAAATAATTAAGCGGGGGGAGGGGGGTATATACAAAGGAGGAATAACGTCAAAAAATGAGGGAAAAGTTTAAAAACTGAGAATGAAACATATTACAAAGGTGGCACGGTGGTGCAGTGGTCAGCACTGTCGCCTCACAGCAAGAAGGTTCTGGTACCGGCTCGGGCACAGGATCTTTCTGTGTGAGTCTCCATGTTCTCCCTGTTCCTGTGTGGGTTCTCTCTGGTACTCCAGCTTCCTCCCACAGTCCAAAGACATCAAGAGGGGACAAGGCTGATTGATACTCTAAATTGACCGTAGGTGTGACTGTGAGTGTGAATGGTTGTCTGTCTCTATGTGTTGGTCCTGGGATGGACTGGCGACCCGTCCAGGGTGAACCCGCCTCTCGCCCCGAGGGCTGCTGGGATAGGCTCCAGCCCCCCTTGTCCCTTAACAGGATAAGATGTAGAAAATGGATGGATATATTACAACAGAATAAAAAATCATACAACATTGAGGAGCGCAGTGAGTTAATAGGATAGGCAGGATGTGCTGTAATTGTGTTTTCCATTAATAGCAGTTGGTATATACTGAAAATACACATGCCTTACGTAGACTTGTGTGCAGTAAAGGAACAGGACAGGGGGTGATGTGGTGATGCCTTAATTGAGATCAGGAAGAAGGAATAGATGTACAGTTACGGAATGAATAGTGTATGTCATGGATGTTACGTTTGATAGAACGAGTCTGTTCCATGTCAAGTGTTGGCTTCAATTTCCCCACAAAAAAAAAAAAAAACTTCCAGAAAGTATGATAATATTTTTCTCTCTCAGGAGCAGGGTTGTGCACAGTGGGTTTATTAGAATGTTTTTGTTGAAAACGGCTCCCTGTTGTGGCTGAAAATGAGTTTGATGAGAGTGATGAGTCTGCATCAAATGAGGGAAACAACAGCAATGAGCATAAAGATGATTAAAAGAGATGAGGGGAAGAGCGCGGGTTCAAAGGGGGATTTTCTCTGAGTCACCGCTGCCTTCAACTGCTCTCAGGTAGACCATCAGTCACTTTAATTGATTAGCGGAGCTTGAAAAGTTTTGTGCGGAGGCAAAAGATTGAAGGAGTGCTTTGAGATTTAAACGATGAAACCGACGTGATAAAATGTTGTGGTGAGGGAATGGAAAAGGGTAGAAGTCCGCATCACTTTTACCATGATGTATGACACCAAGCGCCATGCGGATGTTGAACTCTCCGTCTGTGTATTTTTTTGTTCCTTCACCAGATTCAGACATATCGTCAGAGTTATGGCATGTTGTTGTGGAATTACTTTTTTTTTTAACTTTATGAATCAGGGCATGTCTACGCTGTAAGACCCCACTTCAAGCAAATGCATGCTTCAGCGGTGGCTTATAAGAGGTTGTTTTGAATGCAATGGCCGGCATTTTTAAATGAGCGTGCATTAAACTGCACACCGCAATTGAACCACCCTGTTTAAGGCAGACAAAAATTCTCGGTAGACGCTATAACGCGTGTCTGGTGTAGATTTTGCAGCACAGCCTCATAAATACAAGTGCCACATTATTATTCTCCCTCATTAAAAAATCCTGAATATATTAATATTAAGTGGTACCAGGCTAAAGTAGCAGATATTTCTTGTAACAGGCATTCACCAACAAGACTATTCTCACTCACACAAACTGACATTACTAGGACCTATGAATTTAAAATGAAAGCTCTCAAAACGTTTTGAGAGAAAGTTGCAGGAAATTATGTCATTCAGTCTGTAATGTAGCAATGTACTCGAAATACAAAGTGTTACCAAGTGCTGAGTAAAATACATTTATAGACTGATCTCATCAAGTCAATGCAATTGCATTTATTGAGAATATGACGGCAAGTTAAGTGATAATACAGTAGAATGTGAATTCATTTCTTTCTTTCTTTTTTTTAGAGGCCCTCTCCAAATAACTTGTAGCTTTAATATCTCTGTCAGTTGTCTTGACTGACAGCTGTCTGTCACTGTAGCCCCGGTGAATATAAGACCCGCCTCCAGGAGGAAGACAGCAACTGGAGCACGCTGAACACTTTCTATCTTTGAAGAATGGATGTGTCTGTGTAATATTTCTTATTTATAGATAGAGTATGTGTTTCCTATCATATTTGCCGTGGGTGATTCATTGAAATCATGAAGCTTCACTTGACATTCTAACATGGCAGCTACAATATCTCATCTGTCAGATCAGTATTTTTTTTGCTCTAAAGGGAATTTATCTTCTATCTGAACTGTCCACATATTGGGAATATAAACGGTCTGAAAAGTTAATAAAAATGACATATGAATAGTCATTTCCATGAATTGGAAAAAAAAAACAACAACATCATTTTAGCTTTGGTCAAAATCTCTACCATTGTTGTTGGTTGGACACAGGCTACCCAGGTGACATGCAGCATGATGATGATGCAGATAGTTTTTCTCAAAGAAAAAGGAACCAAGCACTATGATTGATCAACTACATTTAGAACTTGTTCAAAAAAACGCGCCTAGCTGTGCTAAGATAAAAAAAAAACAGCCTCATCTCTCCAAATATTCTCCGCCATTAACTGAAACACACTTTAAAATTGTTGCTTTTTATATTTAGGAGCTGTGTTGCCTCTGCCAGCACTGCACGGATTTAACTGCTAAACTCGTCATGTGAATTCTCAGTACTTGCATCATACTTGTATTTGCAGAATATTGGACCATGACCAAGCGGCTCCCAAAAATATCACAGATGTCATAAATCCTACTTGTAGGATAGAGACAATGTATAGTGGTGACAAAGTATAGTATGTTAGTCATAGGACCCTGGTGACTGCTCCTGAAAAAGGAGAAACATTGCAGAGAGATCAGTCTCACACTGTCCTAATGACGCACATCAACCTGGAAAAAAAGGAACCCGGTGAGGATGGAAGGCAGGTACACAGCAGGAACATGAAACCCGTGCTATGCTGGATCGGTGCTTTTCAGTCTTTTTTCATCACACAGGAAGACAGAATAATTGTGTTCAAGTTAGATTAGAAACAAATAAACCCAAAAAGATATTCTTCTGCACCTTTGCGCATGGTTAATGTGTGGAGCAGCGAGCAAAGAGCGCACACCTTAAACCTGCAGGTTATTTATGTGCACCGTTCATAAACAGGAAACAGATCCTCTGTGCCACTGAACATCCGACAGCAGCTCTGATATATTTTAATAACTGCCCACACCAGTGCACGCACCCTCTGACATGCATGTATCCACAACACACACACACACACACACACACACACACACACACACACACACACACACACACACACACACACACACACACACGTGACATCTTCTACTTGCACAGACACAGTCAGAGATTAACACCACACAGAGAATAATGTTTTCCACACAAAAGGTTGCTCTAAAAAATTGCTCTTTTTGGACTTTTCGAAGTTTTCTTCATTAAGATGCAGGGAGATCCTCAGCATTGGATCTTCACCGTGGAGGATGTTGTCACGGTAACTGAGCCTGAGCTATGGAGTCCTGCAGCTCACGTTGCTGTGGTGATGTATTTTTCTTAGAATGTTAAAGGAATCTAACAAGAAAAGTGTGAGTGACATTCCAATGTGACCAAATAATTTCCAATTCAAACACATGATTTATATCATTAATTATTCTTTTATATTGCTACACCAAATAGTCTATCTGATTTCTATCTGCAAAGCTGCCACATGTGATATGGCTCTTGAAGGCTCACCTTTTTTCTGAATCAGTCGTATTCAAAAGATATGTTGAGAAATATACAGTGATGGAGCACCAGCAGCAAGAGTAGTGCCACATGCACCAGTACCATGTTCGTGCTAGAATTCTGAAAAAGTGGCATTACTTGTATTTTGGTAGCAAAAGAGGAAAGGTGGCGCCAGGTTTAGGTGCACGGTTGCAAGGTTTCTCAGCTTGGATGAAATGTTTTGGGTGAGTTACTACCTTTTGTGCAATAGAATTGTATTATTCTTTGAAACAGACGTGACAGTTGAATTTACACTTTAGAGAATGATCCAGAAAGCCAAAAGCCAAAGTAATGTAGGAAATGAATGGGAAATAACTGATCACAGTCAGACCGGAAGCTGTGCCTGTTGAGAGTACAGGGGGTCTCTGCTGTACTCATTACAATGACTTGCACTGGCCATCGATGTCTGCTGGAGCCTCAGCTTCCGGCTGCAGCTCAGTGTAGAATACTTAAACTGTAATTAGTGTAACCCAGCAACAGGAAGTTGAATGCCCCTGAGGAGAAATGGGAGAGCTGAGCAGAATATATCACTCTGATCGCGACAAGCTCTGGTGGCTGCTTTCAGGTGGCTCATGCTGTCTACTGAGATCAGACATGAAGGCTGGTGAATGGATTCGCTGACCAACAGGGGGAGATGAGAGGTGTCTGTGAAGGTCAAGAGATTAAAAACTACTTCTGAATGTTCCCATTACTCCTTAAATGCTTTAGTGGGAAGGTGTGATCCTGCGTCTGTGTTCAGAATATGTTTTCTAATCACAGGTAAAGCTCTGGAACTGCAGAGAGCCGACCAAGTTCAGAAGCACTGAAGCAAATCTGCAGAGGCTAAATATTCAAAGCCGGTTTTTGGTGACAGGAAGGAAGTAGCATGACCTTTATGCAGCCTCGTGGTTTAGATGAGGTTTGGACCCTGACTTTCACATTAAATAGCTGCCTGAGGTCGCCTCCATCTCACAGAAATCAGTGAAATGACCATTAAATGGAGGGAGCACAATAGATGTTAATGAAGTTGCCAGACAATGTACAAAAAATTAGTGTTTAAGTAACTTAAAAGTTTGTAGAAATGTTCAGTTCTGACATTCATGTCTAATTAATGAAATTCCATCGCCATCCTTAGAATATTTTACTCATAACTTTTGTTTATGCTTATCCTCCTAAAGTCAGGTAATCAGGCTAATTTGCCTCTTGAATACAACTTAGGTGTGAGCCACATGGCAACCCCCCCCACCCCCACCCCCACCAACCATGACATTCATATGTGTATCATGTAATTACATTGCTCCTCTGCCGCGTATAAAGGACTATTGTGAATAAGTACCTGGACAACAGCCTGAAGTTCCTGGATGGATGTTTGCTAATTGTACTTAATGGTACCATTTCTGACTCTGCAGAGTGCATCAACGCAACCTGCTCGTCCTCTCACTCACATCTCAAGTGGAGGTAGACTCTACGCGTCCTGCATTCTGATTAACCTGTAGCTATGGAAACTTGTCCTCGAGTGCTAACTTGTTCAATACAACACACTCAGAGCATTGCACAGCGTTTCCACTCGAGTGCAGCTCTCTGTCTTGACTGGCATCCTTGCACAAGCCTTACCTCTGCTGTTGTTGACTGGCAATGAAAGGATAGTCACAAAATCTGTTTTCAACAGTTTGATGCAAGATGTTCCTTTTTATGAATGAATGAGTAGGCAAACTCACTGACAGTGCTCGCATTGCTGAGTCTCTAAGTCCATTCATGATCTATGTCATAACACGAGGAAGCGAAGGGGACAAAGCAGTGGGACGTTTACAAGTTGTCAATCATCTCACTGCCAACACATTTATTGCTGATTGTGAGCTGTTTTTAGATTTGGTGGGATGACAGTAAACACAGTCCACGCTGTAGTATTATTCGTTCAACCTAGGAGCAGGAATCTGCCACAGGACGTAGTTAAGCAAGAGCAATTCATGAAAACTCTTTGACATTCAGGAAACTTTTTAATAAGATATATCAGAGTGCATACATTTTGCTGTATAAGCTGCCTGATCGCTGCTACTTAAGGCTCCGTGATTAGAGCTGAGATGAGCTTCAGGCAGCAGCGGTCGGTCATGCAAGGGGACGTGATTATTGTCCAAGACCTCTATTTACCGTATCATAAGTAGATCAGACACACCGCCAGTCAACAGAGGACATATTCAGAAAAACATACATACAAATAAGCAGATGCCAAGGAAAAAAAACAGCCCAATATTTACAGCTGCAAAAAATATGTTAACTTTCTAAATATCAACATTAAAATGGGCCATGATAACTATTATAGAAATAGAGGGATCGAGGGATCTTTTAAAAAAAAAAAGGTGATTCTGATGAGCTGTATGTCATCATTTATTTTGATTCAATCAAGTATTTATTATCTATTTGATATCAGTATTGGTGGGATTGAGCGAAACTGTCACAATGTAAACAACAGATGATTGTCCAGATAATAAATAATAACAATTTTTTTATCGGTTTAAAAGTCGCATTACTGCTTTGAGTTAAAAAATAATAGCTAAGTACTTTATTTTTGTTGGCTGTTGAATCCTACCCCACTCAGATTCTCAAAAATAGAAGAGAGCTGCGAGACTTGCTGTCGTCGTCTCGCTTGTTAAAAAAAAAAAAACTGTATGTTAATTTTAATTTAATACAAAACATCTTGTGTGAAAAATAGATCCTTTTAAAATGTCTTTATTTCCAGAAGTGTTATCTTAATCTAAGCTCCACCTCCAGGCCTAAAAATACATGTCTTTAAAATGAGCCACTTGCACCACCACTAATTATCTTTAATGCTTAGGAACAGATTCCAGGAACTATTTTTAGTCGATGTACTGTAACTACTAATTTGACTGCGTGGGGAGCCGTTTGCCATCACAGTTCCTCTGCCAGGACGTTCTTCCCTGAACACCTATTGTCTGCTGAGAACACTATTCAGGGATTGTCAGGGACCATCAGGAACTCACCAGAAATAAAACGAGACTGTGTTACGCCCACAGGTGCCACATGCATCAGTACTGGGCCCATAGCAGTTCTACAGCAATCATCCTGCATTTGATGTAAACTAATAGCCTTCCACAATGTAATGCAGGATACAACTGTGAATATAAGTGCATGGGCAATTTATCCTCCCACTTTATTCAATCATCAGCACTGGTTGCAGCGGGGAGGGGATTTTCTTTAGCCTACAATTGACCTTTCCTAATTTGTACATCTTTCCTTCCTGTGGGCACTAACAGAGAGGAAGATTTGAGTCATGCTTTTTGTCTGATGGCCTTCATTCATCCTCTCTTTTAGTTCACACACAAGGAAAACTTGAGGCTAACGGTGAGTGCACCAACAGAAAATACCTCAGTTGCGTCAAGTTACCTGATGACTCACAAGCACTTAGTAGCCAGGTGAAACACAAGACCGTCGATGTGCAGTCACCAAACCGTATGTGCAGCGATTATGCATGTAGACTGTAATGTTTAAATAATGCAGCAAATAACATCTCTTCCTTCTTTCTCCCATCACACACACACACGTACACGCACACACACACACACTCACACACACACACACACACACACACACACACACACACACACACACACACACACACACACACACACACACACACACACATCTTCTCTTTATCAGGAAATCTCTTTATGGTGCTCCAGCAGATAGGAAACCTGTTTCCATGGGGACTGTTGGACCGACTAGACGTATGTACGTAAGACAATCCTGCAGCTCTGAAAGAGAAGTGTTCACTTTGATATACTTAGCTATTGACGCAAGATGAATGGCTGAGGGAAATGTCTTTGCAGTTAATCACTGACCCTGCGGAATGGGATCAGATTGAGAGTAAAACAGTAAGACTGATTGCAAGCAGGGGCTGCGGGCTGCGGTGGTTCCATCAGACAAACTTGGGGTGTTTGTGCGTGCATGGAGGGATGACTGCAGCTTCCAGCTTAGCTTTGAGGGTGCACCGGGTTTCCTGCAAAAGTTTGTCACCAACTTAGAGTTGCATTTAACACTTGATATGTTTGTATGTTTCACACTGTATATTTTTGCCTGATTTGTATCAGAGTGGAGGTGTTGGTGCAGGAATTAAACAAATACTGCTCCTAACAGCCACTTGATTTGAGTTTATAAATGAATACACACTGCCACCCAGTGTAAATGACAGGTTTGAGGAAAGGTGTGACTCATGAGCAACAACATGAGTGATATTTTATGATCGCTGCAGCGCAAACCAAACACGGGGTTTCTTGTTGTTTGAGATGTTTACATTGCAAAAGTTAAGCAATAAATTCATAATAAATACCTTATCATGTCAGCGTGCTGTTAAGTACAGCCATCTATGTTACACTATGCACACAGAGAACATGAATAAAATGGTGAGTCATCCAGGCAGCAGGACTTTCACATAATGGTCTCAAGCAGTGAAGACGCCTGACTTGATCATCATGGCAAATATGCAGTGAAAGCTTCTTTCTTTTCCCTCTTGTGACTGGTTCCACACCAGTGACTCATTAACTGTGGGCTCCATCATCAATTACACAGAGGGGGCTTAAGAATTAGCACAATACATATGGAAACACAAAGAAGGCATTGACAGACACGACCTGTTGTGACTAATAACGTTTCAAAGGACAAATGTCAAGAAAACAGCAAAAAAGCTGCAGCCTCCTCAAAAGTCTTGAGCAACATAGATTGTTGGATAGATAGATAGATGGACAGATAGATAGATAGACAGACAGACAGACAGACAGACAGATAGATAGATAGATAGATAGATAGATTGATAGATAGATAGATAGATACTGTAGATAGATAATAAATAGATAGATAGATAGATAGATAGATAGATAGATAGATAGATAGATAGATAGATAGATAGATAGATAGATGGACAGATAGATAGATAGACGGACAGATAGATAGATAGACGGACAGATAGATAGATAGATGGACAGATAGATAGATAGATAGATAGATAGATAGATAGACAGATAGATGGACAGATAGATAGATAGATAGACAGATAGATAGATAGACAGACAGATAGACAGATAGATAGATCGACCGACCGACCGACAGACAGATGGCTAGATAGATAGATGGATAGATAGATGGCTAGACAGACAGACGGACAGACAGACAGACAGACAAACAGATAGATAGATAGATAGACAGGTAGACAGATAGATAGATAGATAGATAGATAGATAGATGGATAGATAGATAGAAAGATAGATAGATAGATAGACAGATAGATAGATAGACAGACAGATAGACAGATAGATAGATCGACCGACCGACCGACAGACAGATGGCTAGATAGATAGATGGATAGATAGATGGCTAGACAGACAGACGGACAGACAGACAGACAGACAAACAGATAGATAGATAGATAGACAGGTAGACAGATAGATAGATAGATAGATAGATAGAAAGATAGATAGATAGATAGAAAGATAGATAGATAGATAGATAGATAGATAGATAGATAGATAGATACATACATACATACATAGATAGATAGATGGATAGATAGATAGATACACTAGATAAAGACAGGTCACCAGTCCATCGCAGGGCCAACACATAGAGACAGACAACCATTCACACTCATAGTCACACCTACGGTCAATTTAGAGTATCAATCAGCCTCGTCCCCTCTTGATGTCTTTGGACTGTGGGAGGAAGCTGGAGTACCAGAGAGAACCCACACAGGAACAGGGAGAACATGGAGACTCACACAGAAAGATCCTGTGCTGGTGTCTGTTAGACTGACAAAACGTTAAATGAAACACTTTCTTTGAAATCATCAGAACTTGAGGCTAATACCTAGCTAATGTTGAGGAGACGGTCCTTGCTAGCTAGTTGTGTGTTTGATTCTAGAAAAACATCATCTTGTCATGTCAATAATTATTTTATAGTCATGCACCATTTTACTGATACGGGCAAAGATGGTTTGACAACTTTCAGAAGAGGTATGCTAACACTTCCTGTTAACCACCATTCGTTATGCTAAGCTAACTAGCGACGAGCTTCTCGCTGTCGGTCACCAATGCATACACAGGGGAGAGAACATATATCCTCTTATTTAGCTCAGAAGAGGGAGTGAAAATAAGCAAATATTCCCAAAAGTTGGCTTTAAAGTCTAAGAACTAGTGCTGCTGCAGCATGAACCTGTAGAACAAATCTGAAACAACAGTTTTTATTTGAAATGATCTTTTTCTATGGACATGGATGAACACATCAGATTTGCTGTCAATGCTGGCCTCATTTCGACCCCTTCCACATTTTAACTCTCTAATTTCCGATATTTTCACACACACACACACACACACACACACACACACACACACACACACACACACACACACACACACACACACACACACAGGAAGGCTGGAATGAAAGGGATTGGACATCTCTAATGCAGTGCCATTAAAAGAGACGTGAAACTCTACGGTACATCACCTTGTCAACATGTCACATCCTCGAAGCCATCGAAGCTGTCAAAAAGCATTATCATGATGGACATCAAACAGAAAGTGCTTCCCAATGAAAGACGCTTCTCTTGCAGGAAGTATTTATATGGTTTTGTAACTCATGAGAGAAAAAAAATCCAAAAAAATAATTATTCAGGCGGATATGATTCATGATGTTTTCATTCTCAAAAACCTTCATAAAATTGTAGGTTTTAACAGCGTGTGAAGAACAGATAATATGATACAACTAAAAAGCAGCATGAGGTGATCTTGTTCAAGAAACGCATCCATCCATCGAGCTCTTATACTGATTAGTCCTAATTACAGGCCCGGTCCATATAGATTCAGTCTTATTATGTGTGTTTTCTCCAGGAAAACTAGAACACCTGGATGAAATCTGGGTCAAGACGTTTGAGGTTAAATCAAAAAATGAGTTTCCTTCCTACTAGTGTTCATCAAGAGTGTTTTATTTGTCACCAAGGGATCGAGCCCAAGGTGAAATGCATTACAAACTCAAAGCCTGATACAACTATCACAAGTGGTCACAATTATTACAGATTGAAAGTAATAATGGTACACTTCAGAAATTTAACAACAGCACATATACATTTGTTGTGTATGTACGCTAAACTTGAGCAGTCCGTTGACCCAATGGAGGCAAGTGAGAGTGAGGCGTCGCAGCAGGGCCGCGCCACCAAGCCCGGGCAGGGCAGGCTGCAGTCAACAGGCACTGCCGCCCCAAGGGAGGTGGAGAGGGCAGAGGCGGGGGGGGGGGTCAGGAACACACGGGGGAGGGGGGGATAATACGTGCCATTTGCGTCACCAAGGCAGAAGGAGTTCTCCTGGAGGATAAACAGTGGGACAGATGACCTTCAGTAGCCGATAAGGAAGCTGTGTTTGGGTTTGGGCAGAGGAGCACACATTCCAATCCGTCTTCTCTTTCAGTCCAATCCAAATTATAAGTTAAAATTTTCTGGTCTTCAACATCACTCTCCTCTTCGCAAAGCGGCCAACTGCTCCGAGATGGTTTCCATCCTGCGTTTCAGTTCAAGAGTCTGTTGTTTCAGTTCAAGAGTCTGTTGTTGCCCCGCTTTGCCAGCCTCAATAATTGCGTTGTAAAATTCTTGTTATTGGTACTATCTTGTCCCCTCTGACCAAGGTAAAAGCTATGAAATCTACCAAGGAAAATTCAAACCGGAAACATTTGAGTTACACAATAGCCAGCAAGGTCTCCTGGTTTTATTAATCAAGCAGAAGTGGACTAAACCATTTTCAGAGCAGATGGAACAGATAGTTTTTCAATGAAGGTCATGACAGGCCAATTCTGTTGAACATTTTTTTGGAATTTTTTCAAGAGCAATCCTGTGTAAATATAAAACTAATATAAAACCGTATTTGACAAGATTTCATAACAATGACTTGTTTTCCACCACATAAGAAAATCAGTTCACGTTGCCCTTTTCCCTTCCTTTTTCTCTTTACTTCATGTAGATCATAAACCATCGTCTGTGTAAAAATACGACCGTTTTCACATATTTGCTCGCAGATGGGGATCATGGTTGGTTTTGACTTTTTAAATTCATAATCTTTAATTAACATTGGAATATTCTCATTATGAATGTTATGTTTTATGTTGATTTATTTGTTTGTTTAGCTTTTCCATTTTATTGTTCTTTTTTTTTTTTTTTGCTTGTAGAAATTGTCTTCCATAGCCAAACTAGAGAAGGAATTGTGTTGCAATGACCGGGTCCTTCAGTTTTAATGAATTCCCTGTTGTTTTAATAATAATAATCACATAGATAAATCCAAACAAAGATCGTGTAAAGCATCCAATCATCCATATATTGTTTAAGTTGCATCTGCATTTTTTTTCATCCGGAAAAAAGATTTGTTATCATTTCGTATTCAGTAACCTTGTCCTCATTTCAAGTGTGTAAGCACCAGCTCCGGTGTTCTGTGCGTCAACTGCCACGTCTTTCCAGGAGGTGGCGATAATGAGCTCATCTCGGTTTCATATCTATTGAAATGTGATTGACAGAAGCTTGCAGTCTAAACTAATAAATTAAAAGAAATATAGATAAAATAAAATGAATAATATTGATGTTATCTCAAGGAAATATAGCATTTACGTGAAGAAAATATTTCCTAAGGCATATGTCTGAAGCAAATATGATGACAAAATATAGAAATGATATTTGTCTCAATCAGATTTCACAAAAACTCATCGATTTATAATCCTGATTACCGAATTAGCTCCATCTCGTCGTGGCTACTCAGTGCAAAAGGATGGCAATTAAATTCTATGTTTAACCATTGGAGGGCATTGCTGGTGTTTCGCTCTGTCCAGTCTGCCAAACACAGACGAAGAAGACCAAAATATACGACGACGAAGAAGAGGATTTTTAGCCTGGGCTAAGCAGGGCTGGAGTTACAAATATCGGTCACTGGGAGGAGTAAAAAAGGAAGGTAAATTGCGTGTAGTACCGTTATCACGACCCAGAGAAATATCTTTATAATACTCGGTCATGTTGCTTTAACTCGCCAAATAAGCTAGTTTATGACACTCGTGAGTGTTAAACCAAATAGAAAAGCTATAGAGGCTAATGCTAGCTTAGCTCTAGATAGCCAGATAACGTTACAGAGACAGGGCATAACGCTAGTTGCTCTCAAACATGGTTTGATACCACAAATACCGTTATATTACTGCTCTTTTTATAAGCTGCCCGTTACGTTGTAGTATCACGGTGTCATCAGTAATTGATCTTGCATAAAACGTGAAGCTCCCTGCACCCCAGCTGACTGTTGTTTATTAATAAAACACTTTCCCCTGTGTCCTTATCTCGTAGTCAGCATTACAGGTTCTTTCTTCCAGTTGCAGATGAACTTGGGAAAGCTCTGATGATAGAGACCCACCAGAGATCCTGATCATCTATGTGTACTATTGAAGACAAATGGTTTTGAGTCATGGATCAAGGTGTTGTGGACAGTCCTGTTACCCTCGTCATCAGGGCTCCCAACCAGAAGTATGATGACCAGACCATTAACTGTTATCAAAACTGGACTGTAGAGAAACTCAAAGCCCACCTGTCAGATGTGTACCCCAGCAAACCGGTGAGTGTGTCACTGCAGCCCTCACAGTGAGAACGCTCTCCGAGGACCCGTTTGTCCACATTTTATTGATTGATTGATTGATTGCTTGCTAGGAAGAGTCACATCCTGCACGTTTATTTTTCACTTGTTTTGTTGTCTGCATGATGCCGAGGCAAAGGAGAGAACAGAAATGCTCGTTACTCAATATACACTGTGAGCAAGTACCCCCAAGTGATCCACTGCAGCTGGGTCACCGGTTTAAATCCAGGAAGTGAGTTGTGTGAGATTAGATCAGGGTTATTCAGTGGTTTAAATGTCAGACTGACACTTCCCTTTAAAATAAGTGTTTATCAAAGGTATGAGTGTGTGTTAATTACTTTATATGATCGCTGTTTTTTTTTTCCCTTAAAATATGTTTTTCTATAATCTACAACAATATTGTTGAATAACCCCCCACCCCCATCCAAAAAAAGCCACATTTAAAACATCGATGGGTTCTCTGTAGTGAAAGTGGATTTTCATATAGTAGCAGAGAAATCCCGAGAGTGTGTGAATTTTAATATCACAGTCAAAAGAAGGCTAATCTGACTTTGCCCCCCCCCCCCCCCCCCCCCCCCGCTCAGGACTGATGCAATCATTGTAAACAACCTGCAGCAGGGTAATGTCAGTCGGGGCAGTGTGCTCTCAGCGTGCTGCACAGGGCATTCCTCTCGTCTTATGAAACAATGAGACCGGAGATGGGCTCAGTTGCACGTTGGCAGGGATTTAACATTTAAATTCCCAAAGGCTCCACAGTGAAACAGTCCGACCTTGTTACGCTGCAGGTTTAATCTGCAGTTAAGACCCACTTATACAACTGAGGTTACTATGATCTCATCCTCATTACTTGCTCTCTCACTTACAAAGTCTCTGCTTGTTTTGATCCAGCGATCCACATTCCAGCATTTGGTGCTCTCCTGTGACCGTGCTCATCATTAATAACACTTTCATTTCAGAGCTCCAAAGACCAGAGGCTGGTGTATTCTGGGAAGCTGCTTTTGGATCACTTAACCTTAAAAGATGTGCTCAGAAAGGTAAGTTGGTCTGTTTGTTGTTGGGTTGGGTTTAAGTCATATCTGTGCAGTTGTTTTATGCTATATGGGCCTTTTTGTTGTAAAACTCTTGAGTCAATAAATGAGAGAAAACCCTCCAAACTCAATCTCGCCTTTGGGACGATGAGGACGGTGGGGTGGACTAACAGCAGTGTCTGATTGTCTAGTGCGTCATTAATGTGCTGTGTGGTCTTCCACAGCAGGATGAGTATCATATGCTCCATCTGGTCTGCCCTTCACGAACCCCTCCCAGGTCCCCAAAGCCTCCCCGCAGCCACGGTAGCAACCCTCAGGAGAACACGGCCGGTACCACGGTGCGTCAGCCCAGCGCTGCTTGCTAATTATTTCATCATCACCACGTTTTTGTTTCATCAGCCGCTAAACAAAAGTTACCTGACACCTCTTTTCCTTTTTCTTCTTACAGGCCACTCAAAACTCTAATAGCCCCACACTTCCTGGTCAAGATGGCCACTCGTCTGCAGATGAGAACGTTGATGGGCTCAGGCAGCGAGCAGGAACCTTCCCTCAACACCACATGTATCCACCGTATATGCACAGGTACCAGAACCTGCAGGGGAGTGTTCTCACGTATCAGACCCGCACAGCGAGGTGTCAGGCACTGATTATTTAGTGAACAGTCGTGTGAAGGCCAGTCTTTAGGTGTGAAGGGCATTTGTTGTTATGTCAAGTATCCCAAGTTCAGAGAAACCCTCAGGATTAGGGGGTTATTGCCAAAAATGGCATTTGTTTTTTTTCTGCACAAATAAATTAATAATCACATGAAATATTAATATTAGTGCTTTTCCCCTCACAGCTGATTTACCAAATACACATAGTGGCTCGATCTGTGTGTGTACATCTAATGTTACTGTTTTTTCCAGCTGGGCTCAGAACCCTCCACAGACAACCCCTCCCACCAACATGCCCCCCTATTACAACCCCATGACGGTCATGTGGTGGCAGCAACTGTATGCCCGTCAGTACTACATGCATTAGTAAGTCTCTCGCCATCAATCACTTCCTGTATCCGGGCAAAACTGCTACTGTCCCGTCTGTCTTTCCCTCCAGTCAGTTCCTGGCCGCCTCCTCTCAGCACCTCAGACCAGACCAACCCCTGACTCAGCCCAACCAGCCCGACCCCCTGAGCCCGCGACCTCAGGCGGATAGAAACCCAGAGGTTCAGATGAACGCCCAGGGAGGGGAGATCCTCAATGAGGAGGAGCTAAACCGGGACTGGTTGGACTGGGTGTACACATTTTCACGCGCCGCCATCTTACTCAGCATTGTCTACTTCTACTCGTCGTTCAGCCGCTTCGTCATGGTGATGATGGCCATGCTGGTGCTCTACCTGTGAGTCACTGTGCTCAGTTACGGATCTGTTTCAGTGAGAGAGGTTTGTCTCACACCACAGTCGCATCTAGAAGTCTATAAAACATGAAACTCCTGGTTTCCTCAGTAGACTTCACCACTATAAACCTTACTGGGATCTGAGTGAAAGCTATTAAACAGTTAGGTTTCACTAAAAAAAGTTTAAATTCCAGCCGTTTACTCAGTCCAGGTTCTCGCTGTCAATCATGCCTTTGCTCTTTTAGAAATGACTCCAGGTTCTTTTGAAGGTCTTGCGCTGTCGAGACAACTGACCTAAAGCCGCTTTTCTGTCTTGCAGGCACCAGGCTGGCTGGTTTCCATTTAACTTAGAAAACGAGCTGCAGCTCCCTGGAGACCGAGCCAATCAGGACGATGTGGAGGGAGAGCTGCAGAACCACGACTTGCAAGAAACGGTAGCTGCCTTCCAACCCTCACAACACGCACACACGCACGCACGCGCACGCACACACACACACACACACAGAGTGAGAGCTTTATTAATAACGTCGGCCAGTACTGATGGGAATTGAAGTGCCAGTTTCAGACTTTTTAGGACAACAAAAAGTAGAGCTCTGCTTAAAATGACCTTTATAGTAAAGTAATGCAACAAAACAAGAATCACATGGTACAGTCACGCACAGGTGAGGTTGAAAAGTGCCTCAAACAGATTTAAGTTGTAAAAAATATTATCAAAACTGCTCAAATTCAGTCTCGTGTCTCACACACCCTGTCTTCCTGCTCCTCTCTTCATCCGTGACAGGAACGAGTGATGGACGATGGCTCAGACGATGATGGGGAGAGTGGGGAGGAAGCAGCAGAGGACCCCAACAGCGTCCCCAACACAGGCTTCCTGTCTTCTACCTGGTCCTTTATTATAACCTTTTTCATGTCACTCATCCCGGAGGGTCCGCCAAACGCCGCTAACTGAGTTGACGTTTAGGGAAACTGTTGCGGTGCAGTGTATCCCGGCGAGACTGCACGATATGCAAAAAAAAAAAATAGTCCACATTAATTATTTTGATATGATTTTAGTGGGAATGTCCTTTTTTTTTTTGCATTTCATTTTTAATGACAAAAAAACTCTAACAAGGATGTGATTTCTGCTGAGGTCTGTATCAAACTAGCATGCTCGCCTCCACGTGGGGACTCCGATTTGTAGGCACCACAAGGCTTCATTTCTGATGTATGTTGGGACACATTTGACCCACAACAAAAAATTGCAGCTCATGCGATTTGCACTTTCCGATATTTTGGTGAAGCGCGCAGCTCTGTTTCCTGACTCCACGTCTAAGACGTAGCTTAAAGCGATACTTCACCACCTCACAAACAGAAATCTTGAGTTCACGCAGACACTTTTTCCTTCCTGCATCACTTCTTTCTGACTCCACAAGGCAGAAAGAGCCGGCCACGTATATTTAGCTTCACGCTAATGGAGACCAACTACTCAAAGCTGTTAAAGGTCAAGTGAAGTATCGCTGGAAGAGTGACTTATTTGACATGGAAAGACTTCAAATGGACTGTTTTTGTTTGTAAACAGTTAAAATGTTTGCTGCTGTATGCCGGGTCTGATAGAGGTCCCCTGTATAGAGAGTAGCGTCTGAATTGTTTCCGTAACGTATGAAATAGAATCAGCAGGCACATTTATGACATGACACAATAATAACAGCACTACCTGTCTTTAACAACCTGAATCTGTTTCTTTGTAAGATGCTGCAACATGTCAAAATTGTTTGGTTTGAATTGTAATAATTTTTTTAAATGGTGGTTGTTGGATTAAGACACTTTAAAGGGCCGCTTGAGTTCCAAAAGCTGCACTGCAGCAAATAATCCAGAATCACGGAGCATTTTAAAGTTGATTATCCTCTGAGAGATCAAAGCCGTGTAGTGCTGTCAAGTGTGTATCCCAGTGTGATGTTGGCTTCTGGAGTGTGACTCTTGAACAAGAGGGTTGATGTACCCCCGCTGGTTCTATCGGACCGCTTCAAAGAACTGATCTTTGACAGCTAATGGAAAATCAAAGAGGCGCGTCAAGGTCATGATGCAGCGGGCTGACCGCCGTTTAAAGCTGCCTCATGTTGGACAGATGACTGCTGGTGTTATGTATACAATGTATTGTGCATTTATAATATTAATGTTTATTAAATCTACATTCATGATAATGTAAATATGGTTTAAGATGAGTTATTCGCTATGATCGCAGAAGGGCTCCTTACAAATGGTGTTAGGTCCCTTCATCTTTTTAAAAAAAATCTTAAATATTTATCCATCCATCCATCTTCTATTGCTTATCCTGTGAAGGGTCGCGAGGGGGTGGAGCCTATCCCAGCAGCCTTCAGGCGAGAGGCGGGGCTCACCCTGGACAGGTCACCAGTCCATCTCAGGACCAACACATAGAGACAGACAACCATTCACACTCACAGTCACTCCTACTGTCAATTTAGAGTATCAATCAGCCTCGTCCTCTCTTGATGTCTTTGGACTGTGGGAGGAAGCTGGAGTACCAGAGAGAACCCACACAGGAACAGGGAGAACATGGAGACTCACACAGAAAGATCCTGTGCTGGAGCCGGGGCTCGAACCTGGAACCTTCTTGCTGTGAGGCCACAGTGCTGACCACTGCACCAGTGTGGCACCTCTTAATATATATATCAGCGATTTTTGTTCAAAATAAAGATGGCATCAACATGAAGAGCGTTATTTTAGCCTGGGTTGATGTGTCGTCTGAAGCTAGCACTGACCTTAAAGGGCCGTCTGTGCAGGTTTGACATGACCAGACTCATGAAACATTACAACAGAACTTAGTTAAAATAAACATTACGACGAATGGAAATGTTTGAAGTGAAGTAGCCGGAATCTTGCGCAAGCCTATCATAACCGTGCTGACACATCACCAACATGTGACCGAAAGTACAAAAATAAGGAAGTGATGTTCTAGCCAAGATATTCATCTTATTTATTGCTTGGCTGTGTTGTAAGACCAAGGCCTCGTCATAAAGAATTGTTCAACCAGACCGCTGACTAAGCCGGTCTCATTCTTTTCGAAGGTCTCAGTAGAAATAATGACTCAGTATTTTCCTTCACAAGAACAGACCAGGGTCACAGGTGGTGTGTGGGTGGGAGCCGGGGTTCACCCTGGACAGGTCACCAGTGCAGGGCCATCAGGAGCAATTATGGGCTCAATGTCCTGCTCAAGGACACTTGGACATGGTCACTGGCGGAAGTGAGGATCGAACCAGCTACTCTTCAGTTGCTAGACGGCCACTCTACCTCTGAGCCATGCTGCCCCCCTAGAACAGACTTTCGGGGGAAAAGTAGTCCACAAGAGGCCACCAAATTCTGTGTTGGAGTCACGGCTGCAGCCACTTGTTGCACCACCCTGATCATTCAGATTGACTTTATCCTGCCGATCAGAACTGATCTCAGGTCAGCAGGGCTTTGATAGAATTAACAGGAGTTCAAAAGGTTCAGACCAAACTGCCGGACAGTGAGGGAAAAATATATCAAACAACTGCAAAGGTTTAAGAAAGTGAGATTACATGACTTTAAGAGGGAGAACTATTTGATTCTGCCTTCCTGCAGTGTAGCAGCCTGTTCCCAGACTTCTACTGCCGCCATCTGCCTGTAGCGTGAAAAGCACCGCAAAGGAACAGAACCTCCATCTTCATGCATCAAGTCTGTTTCCTTTTCTGCTTTGTATCCGTTTAAATCAGGGAATATGGCCAGACATATCTGTTTACATCATGTGACCCCATTATGGCAGTGTAGGAGAAGAAAAAAAACAAACATAAAAGCAATAAAAATAGATCCAGTATTCCACTGGCAGTCATATTGTTGACAGAATTACTAGACAAAGAAAATCTAAGTATCATAATTGTGGCTTCCTTGTCTCCATATTTCTACTTTCATCTCATTTATCTTAGTCATTACTTTTTCAAGGTTTGGTTTCTGTATTTCAGCGTCATGTGACTTCTCAGCTGATCTATCAAAGACAGGAACAGCAGCCACTACTCATCTTCTGTCTATATTGGAGGGGGCATGAATTTAAAATCTACGTCATTTGGGGTTTAGAGATGGAATCCAAGTTGAGGACCAACAGGATTTCGGAAGTTCAGTAAAGGTCACAGAGAGATGAAGGCAGAGGACGGTCACCATAGAGTTCACTTTTATTGCTTTGCACCATGACAGGAAAGTCATCATTCAAGCTAACACCAGGATGCTGTGGATGCCTCACTGATGTCCCACGGTACTAATCCATGTTTATGTAGAGATGGGAGGAAAAACCACGAACAAACACAGGATGTATTCAGACTCATGAGAAAATGGGCTCAGTTCCGATCACAATCTATTCTGAAAGTACTTGTTGGAGAAAATGTTTGGGATGATTCCGCGTGAAGTGGAAATAAACGGTTACATGACAGTCATACTTGAGAAACAAAGAAAACTCCCAATTAAGATTGAACTTTTATGGACTTCGTCTTTGACAGTCGAACAAATTGACATTCATTAAATATCCAGAAAACAAGTACCTCAGTATTACTGGGCATTTATGTTGTGAGCAAATACAAAAGCAGTGACATCAGTAAACACACACACATACACACAGAAACAGCACTTAGAGATGGAAGATGAACAGAGTTACGTGGTACTTTCATAGACGTGGAGCAACAATACAACAGACGGAAGCAGATAAACGTCTCACTCCTGTCAAGTGAGGATGGTGTCTTTGGCGTTTGTGTGCCACCATGTGGGTACCAGTACGTGTCCTCAACACTGACGCTATCAGTACAAGACTTGCACATTTAGAGCTTTGACAAGGCACGTAAGCTAATGTCCGTACTGTCACGAGAGCTACACACACACACACACGCACACGCACGATAGCACGCGCGCATGCACACACACACACGCACGTATGAGTCTTTGCCTGGGTCCATACGTAACATATGGAACACTTATTGCTAAAACAGAACCGCACTTAGCAAAATAAGAACGACTTTGTAGAATATAAGTTTATACATTTACTGTAGAAATGTTTTGCATAAAATGATTTGCAACACTAATTATCTGTACACCACACACTATAACAACAACAATAATACAGACAGTATAAAAAGAGGTGCAACTATCACCGATAATCTTTTTGTTTTTAACCCTGCACCTTACTAAGCCTATAAGTTATGTTTTTACAGCATTTAATCAAATAACTGTGACACCAGCGATGACAGGAGGACATGTGACATTCTGCCTTGTGACAAATACATTGACCGCCACAGTCAGAAACCCTTCGAGATTCCTGAGTTGTGTAAACTGACATTTGAACACCAGCTCTATACATACTGTAGGAGACGTAACATTTGTATTAATACACTCTAATAAGAAACTATACTGGCAAAGTGCTTCCTGTACAGTACAGACTTCATATGGCCTCTGTTTCTAGAACGATACAAATGAAAGAACACAGTAGATAGACATGCACTAATATTCAGCACATATGAGAAGTGAACGTTACAGTGAAAACTCAGTTGGAGCAGCGATAATACAGGGTGGGCTTCTGAGTACCGTGACCTCAGCGGTACTAGTATGATGTATTGGAACTGTAGTAACATACCTTCGTTTTGGTTTGTATCCTGTACAGTGACAATGACATTTATTTTGAGATACAATCAGCTGGCACTGAGATCAGCAGAATGGCTTGGAGCTGGTGTGTTTGAACGAGAGGTCACGGTCTGATCCGGAACACGAGGACACAAACAGTGCAGTAGAGGGTGTGTGTGCCAGCTAGAAGAAGAATGGTCAGATTTAAAAGATTAAAGGTTCTAAAAACAAAGTAACACAGTCCAAGATCCCCACCAGTGAGGCCCCTTCCTTTGGCATCTGTGCTTTAAAAAACATGGCTGACAACAACTAACAGATCGTTCCTAAACAGTGAGCGACGGTGGGCAGTAGGATCTCCTCGTTCCTCAGTTATGTGCGTTCTACGGTACATCATGCACACACACACACACACACGCACACGCACACACGCACACACACACACACACACACACACACACAGGACTTCAAGACTCAGTCCTGAAGAGGGGAGCGGTGCAGGCTCTGGTTCTACACTCCCACTAAGATGGTGCCCCTTCAGTCGGGTGAAGTGTGGTGTGGGGTGAGGTGTCAGGAGGGTAAGAGAGAAGGAAGATGGCACCCCTTTATCACAAGAAGGTCTCCGCAGTGGAACTCCCTCCTGGTGTGTCTGGGCTGATGTCCACTCTAACGCAGGCCACCTTCTCTGGGCTGTTGTACAGAGAGAGAGAGAGAGAGAGAGACGAAGGAGAGGCGATGAGCTCTAAAGCAGAGGTGTCGAATGTGAGAACAAAGAGGCAACTGGGAGATTTTGTCAGGTGAAGGTGGAGTGTGTGAATAGGTAAAGCTCTCAGAGCACCTGCTCGGTTGAAGAACACTGATGTGGAGACGGAGTTAAAATTTGCAGCTTTTAATTTAGAATTCTGCAGAAAGGTCAGCTTACGTTAACATTTCCTTGACGGAGTCCAACCGGTGTGAATAATTACTTTATAAGAATGTAGAACTCCTGCCAACAAGGTACAATAAACAGCTCCACAACAAGAAACCTTTACCTCTTCATCAGAATTAAACCTGTCATGAGTTGATACTTTAACACTCATCTTCAGTATTACATCTTTCTTTCAGGCAGCAATTAGCTTCACTAGTTTTCCAATCACCTGCCAGTGGTACTACAGTCTACAGGTGTCCTCTGTTATAAATCCAAGCTGTTTATAACATGAAGGGTAGGTGGGAGCAGGAACTCTTGGTTAATGGCATATCTACCTTCCTCTATGTGTCACGGGTTGGGCACCCGAGTCTGCATTTGGGTTCACTGCTTTCCACGCCGCGCTTTTGGTCATTTCATCAGAGATATTTACAACCAAGGGGTCAGAACTACACGCCAAAATGCAAAAAAACATACACACAAACATGAACACACACACACACACACAAACAGAAGACAGGCATGGAGACGTTAAATCAGCAGGAGTGCAGGACACAAACATGCGGTTAAATTAGACAGGAACACACAGACAGCACAAAAGGACGCACATATGTAAGGTGTGCTCCATGTTTACACGTATGAACATGTTGGAGGTTAGGGCCAATGTGTATGTATTATTGGTTAGTTAAGTCAACAAGACAGATTTTTCATTACAAACACTTTACGCCTTGTTTCCACATAGTTTTGTCTAGTGCCAATAAATTTGTATCATGTACCAAATACGCCCCCTGCTGTTATATACCAGCAACTGCATTTCTTTACTGACAGAAACATAACCTGCTATGTAACAGAATGCTATTCAGATTCACAATATGTTAAACTATATATTTTCTCAATCATACAAACATACTCGCGAATCAACAGAAGCAATGGATTTGAAGGAAATTGCCAGTTAGCTACTAGCCTGTTAGCACAAGGTTCAACACACTGTACTTGACACATACTCAGGACTGAAAAAGAGGAAGAGAAAACACAGAAAAGCTAACAGAAGGAGGAGTTTAACAGACACATCAGAGAAAAGTGACTGAACATCCAGATGACTTGCGTATGTATACAGAGCTACATGGAAACGAGGCGTTGCCCTCAAGACTAAACAAACAGAAAATAATTAAAACAAACACAAAGCATTGTGGGTTATAAACCCGGTGGGTCTCTTTCTGACAGATGTGGCCATGCACTAACTGTCTGAGTATCAGTGAGAGGGGTTAGAGGGCAGCCATGTGGGTCAGAGTCTCTCCATCAGACACACAGCCCTGCTACCTCTTCTTCCATTGGGGTGCTGTGGGTCACTACTCCTATTCTGTACGATCTGTTCAAGATGGACATAAATAATAACAAAGAGCTGCCTTCAAGGGTCAGTGTTACTTTTACAAGCTGAATATGCCAGCATGGTTCATCTGAAAAGGTGTTTACAGCTCTAAGAACACCACTAGTGACTCTTCAAACCGCTGCAACTCTGACTAATGATGCACGGATAGCAATGTCAATCTGGCTTGGGCAGATGAATTATCATTCTAATGCATCACAGATGGTGTAAAGATCCATAATGAACGGGCAACGTTTTCTTAAGCAGCTTCATTTTTTTGTCACATTATGATTGGACTGCTGAACTGTACCTGGGGTGGGGCGACTTGTACGCCTTTCGGGTCCACTCCCATACCCTGCTACCGCATCTTTCTAAACAGCCTTTCCTTTGATGTACCCACCAATGATAGAATGATTCTTCTTATTTCATTATAAAGTGCCAAAATAGGAGACCAGAGAACCAGAGAACAGTCTATCTACTCTTGCTCAAAGAAACAGCAAAACCTTCTTTTACATGATGCTCTTAAAAAGTTTGTTTTTTTATCCATCTATCTATGCTGCTTTGATGACTATTTTACAGATCATTTTCACTGTGTATTTGTGCTGAGAACCTCTCACGCCAGCTAGACTCTCATGTGCAGCTCAGCATCATTTAAAAAGACGATAGAGAGCCAGAGCGAAATGTCCGTGTGGGTTAGAAATGGAGGGAATCCTTTGCTGGGGTGGGTGGCGGCTGTGGATGGTGGGTTTGGATTTGATCCGTGCATCACTAGTTCTGACCTCTTTATGATTTCAGCTGTAAAAAGTTTAAATTAGGGAGCAAATAAACATTTTGTCAAGACATTTATGTAGATACCTCCTACGAGTTATCATTTTATGAAATGAATAATGCATTACAACCATGAAAATATGAGCTTTTTGGTGATAGAGAATAATTAACAGGAGAATACATGATTCTTTCCTAGCTTTGGAGAGAGCACCACTCACCTTCCTGAGAGAGATTTTGTTGGGATGTTGAGCTGACTAGAACCTTCATAGCCGACCTGCAGCCCCAGCGTCTCCTCTTCCTGCAGTCTGGACTCTTCTTCCTGAAAGAAACAGAAGAGGAAGCCAAAATCAGACACCTGCCAAATAAGGCTTTTAAAATCTGTCATCTTTATTTGCAATTATGGCTTGAACATGTTTTCTCTAACTGTGCCTCATGATGTATGTCTGAGCCAGTGCCAAGTTACTTTGAGCATCAGCTTTTATTACTTTTTAAATTTTACTGCTTTTGTTTTTTTAATAATCTAACGGAAAGATTTTAACTGTCAAGACTGTTGAAATAAGGCTACAGTAAAATTCTCTAATACACCTACAAACTTCCTCACAAAAAAACAAATGAGCAAAAAAAGAAAAGTACCAGCTTTTCACGCGCTTTCTTTTTCTTGTCATCCTCTTTCTTCTTCTTGCTTTCAGGCATCAAGTCATCCAGCCAGCTCAGTTCTCTCTTGGTGAAGAAAAGGTCTAGAAGCTTTCGGACAAAGACCAGTGCCAGAACCTGCGAGGAAGAAACACATTTACAAGGTATTTGTCTCAGTTACATCACAAACGTGTTTCAGTAACAGCTGAGAGTCTAACATGGTATGACTGCTACACTGCAATACATTGACGAAGTAAAGATATTTATTGTGCGTGTGTGAGGTCATCACCATCATGGGGAACACAACTGCTGCAGCGGAGGCTTTGATGACCCAGAGCAGCACCAGACAGGTGAGCTGCACCAGGGTGAAGATGTGGACTTTCCACAGTGGCACATAGCGCAGGTAGATGAGATCGGGCTGGTGCTTGGCCGGCATGCCGAACAGCTTGATTCTGTCAAAGAACTGCAGGGAGAATGAGACAAAAGATTCAATGAGGGAGATTAATATGCAAACGAAAAAAGCCGAATAGACAAGGGTGAAATTCCATCCATTAACCAGAAAAAGAAACTCATTAACAAAGGTTGTCATGACACCAAATCAGGATCAACTGTTCGCAACTACTAGGAGAGAAGCAGCAGCTCATGACTGCTGTTGGATATTCCAAGACCTGCAGAGCTCACCTGAATTCCTTTAAGAGAGGAGGCTCCCATGTAGAGGAAGACGCCATACAGCACCGGCATTGGGATAAACTGTGAAGAGCAGAGGAGACACAGCAGTAGAATGATTAACTTTAATTACAAGGGGGCAGACTACAGGAAGGAAGCACCATAGAGCAAGTTACAGATTATCCCACACCCTCTCATCTCACCTTGAGCACTGAGGTCATGAAAACTGAACAGCCCATCAGGGCAAAGATCATGAACCCAGTGACACGCTGCTCCCGGATACCCAGAAACTTGGGTTGCTCTCCTGGAGCGGAGCAGCCAGACTCCACCTTCAGACTGTTAACATGTGAGATGGAGAGGACTGTTGCAGCGACAAACCAGGGTAGGCCCATGATGGAACACACTCCCAGCATTACTGACACAACCAGCAGGTCCAGGTGATAGCCACAGCCTTTCTGCAGACAAGAAACACTAGAGTGAATCTGAAGGCCACTGAAGCTAAAATATGGGTTTATCAAAGAGGAGGATTTGTACTGTACAATAAAAAACAAGGTTTGGCAGCATAATATGAGTTGAAACATGAATTCGGGTTGAATTTATTTTTAAAATTGCAGTACTGGAGCACTAAGAAATAAAAACGCTGCAGAAACAAGCTGCAAGGGATGATAGTCAAAGTGTTTCTATGAGATTAACACAGCGGAACAGACAAGAGAAAATGTTAGCTTCAGCCTTAATTAAGGATGACAGAGAGAAGGAGTCAGCTCCAGAACATCAGAGACTTAGAGAGGAGAAGTGAGTGTTCAGATAGACGGAGAGCAAGCAGGAGGCGGTGCAGCTGAAGACTAAAACACAGAATGGGCTGAGAAGACAGAAAGATGACAGAAACAAGTTGGTTTCAAGAATTTCTGTATCACATCATAAAGTCTTGACACCTGTTACACAGGCGGAATGGCAGGCCATCAGTTCAGGGCAAAATTTGCTAATGACTGACTGATAGCGCAATCTGACACTCGTATTCAAATGCTGGTTTACATGCCGACAATCAAGCAAAATCAATCTCTTTACAATAGTCCCCCCCCCCCCCTTGAAAATACCTGCATAAATCAGATTATGTGTGCATGCTTTTCTATCAAAATGTATTCAAAATCTATTACAAATGCTATAATCCAATAAACTGTAAGCATAACTGCAATATGATCCAAGAATTATTTTTCCTAGGGGTTTTAGATTCTGCAATGTGAGTCTCTTATGTGTAAAACAAAACAAGTATAAGAAAAGAGCAACTCCAAGGTTTGCCACTTTAAGAACAAAGATCAGATGAGTTTTGACCTTCAACTTGTGCTCTTTGCGGTTGATGATGACGGCAGTGATCTGCTGGTCCATAAAAATGAGGATGGTGCAGAGCAGGGCAGGGAGTGCTGCCACGAGGAGTGTCCACCAGGGATTCTCTCCTAAAGGATCCATCAGCCAGCCTCGGTTCTTTGAAGTAGGCTGCAGTGAAAAGGCAAGGATGTGTCACATTAAGTGTATACAAGTGTCGTTTGACAAAATTTGATATTTATAAACCTACAGCGGATACATATAAAGCTTATAAGGAGTATTTACATTGGAAACCCTTGATATATACTATGGATAAATGGTTTCTGTACAAAGCTAAATATGATCAACATGTGATTTGAAGATTCTTACACACAGAAAAAAGCTGGAAAAGATGCCTACCTCAAAACGATCAGGAACATTAAGCTTGGGAGAGGGAATCCCCATGAGATAGTCCACCAACACCATGATCATGATGGTTATGAACACAGCAAAGTCACTGATAGTGGACCGCACCTACCACACACAAACATATTAATTCACCTTTATAATTAGCTGAGCTGAATATACAATTTAAAAAAATTTTTTTTTTACTAGGACCTATTCATTTATTGTAGGTTACTGTCCAGATCCAGCAAAGAAATACATATATTTGTGTTGAAAGCAAAAGCTTAACAGTTTTGACAGTACCAGCACATCTTGCCTACACAGAACCCCACATCATGAGTGACTAACATGTTCGTGGTGGGAGGATTAAAGAGATTCTCTTGCAGTATGGGAGGCTGCTTCTGCATATTAAAGACTGATGACTGAAGTAAACATTTACTCAGTGTCAGGGGCCTGCAGCTAAATTCACATGTAGGAGTGAATGTTTACATATTCAAAACATTTTTAAACTGCACCAAAAAAGACTACTGCCTTTTATCTTGATTAAAACAACAAAAAAAGAAAGGTTAATTGGTGGTACGACAGACTCAGTGGACTAAATCAAATATGAAATGAAAAAACCTCACCTTGGTTGGGAAGTATCTCTCAGTTTTGAACTGCTTGAGGAAGGAGGACAAGAAGAAGGTGGTGAAGAAGAGGATGATGGACCAGAAGAGAACATCTGGGATGTAAGGCCCATGGCTACTGCAGGCGGTGCCCATAAACTCCCCATGTAGCTTTTTACACATCTAGAGGAAAAGCAGGAGTACTGTACTGTGAGGCCTATTTTGATAAGCTGCTGCAGAATATGAGTAGTGGCAGGTTCTTTGGCACTGTAGTATTAGTGGCCACAGTAGTAGCAGATCTGTATGAATCAGTGAGTGAATGTGACAGTAAAAAGTAGGCCACTGGCTGATGGTAAGTGTTTGCTTTCCATATCCCTCAGATGACAGCGTGGTTGTAATTACTGCCTCTAACACTGGAGGTCAGTGTGTGTCGGCCTCACTGAAACGTTGAGGTTGCTCCAGGGGATGGAGTCTGGGGTGTATCCTGTCTGGTTCCACTTCTGCAAGAGCTGGACAGAAGCATTAGCTGGTGGAGAGCACTGACACCTAAAGGGCAAGAGAACACACACACAGCAGTCTGTATCCTTCCATTCAGGTGAGAAACAATAAAGTGAATTCAAATGACAGTCAGGAGCAAGTCTGCTTTAGATTAGATTTTATTTCTTCTCTGCAAGAGAGCCCCTCCAGCCACAAAAATTATAGCTTTTCCCAACAATAGTAATTTGCTCTTCAAATGATGCTATTTATGTGTATAACACACAACTATTACGATAACCTTCTAGCATTGACCTCTCATGCTGAGCGAAGCAATATAATATTTAAAAAAAAACTGCTTTTTTTTTTTTTTTTTTAGCTCTGAGGGACTTACATCACTAGTATGAAAATAATAACATCTACTGCTAAGTTGTTGTCAACTATGTAAAAGCTTAAATAATATTTCATAAAGGCAACTTGGAATCCTAGCTTCATGTTACATTCTAACACTACCGTTTCCTGCTTTTGGCCTGTAGCCCTATAATAAATTTCAGTTTCGGTACTCAAACGGAAAAAACTCTTGTGCACCTCAAAACCTAAAGCTGGAAATGTATCATTTTTTTGGGTTCTGTAACCAAATCTGAGCTCTTTGCTGGATTTTAATCATTGTTTTGGTAAAAGAAATCCACATCAAAATCCACATATGAAACTTATTTTAGATTATCAGTACTTACGAATACAGCGTGAGGTTGTCCAGGTCGTTGTGGTTGTTGACAGGGTAGTGCTCTCCCAGGTGGAAGAGCTTTTCTAGAGCCTCGTAGATGAAGATAATGCAGATGAGTGCAGCAAAAGCCTCTTCTGTGAAGCGGGTGATGTAGCAGACCAGGGAGCTAGCATCTGTGGCCACCAGGACAATACATAGGAAGGCCGTCCACAGACCGATGCTGGTCCGCAGCGACAAGTAGGACAGGTCATAGTCACTAGGGGAAGAGATGAATCAAATTAGGTGGCCTGAGAATATTCGAATAGGTAATAGAATTCTTAGAATTATATTAGAATTAGAATTGAAATAGAAATGCTGGATGCGATAAAACTTACCAGCAGAACTTGAAAAGGATCTTTTCAAATACTAAAACAGGTCCTGTGCTACCAAGAATAGTTAGGGGCTGGCCTGCAAAGAGGGAGTATGCCACTCCAGTCAGCGACGCCCCAAACAAAGACTCAATGGCACTCTGTGGAGAGAGAAGAGGGAGGGAGTGAAGGAATGAGAAAGGGAGGACGGGGGACTGAAACCACATAAAGGAGGACAGAGAGGGAAAGTCTGAGAGGGAAAAGAGGAAGGTGAGGAAGAGACCTCGGACGAGAACACAGAGTTTCAATTAAAGAGATATCTTTGGGGCAAGATAAACTGCCCGGATTTTTCCATCCTGCTGACTTGTCCTAAGTCATATCTCTGTGTAGGCTCTGCCTACAGAGTTTAGACAGCGGACGCATCACACACACCAGCACACAGACTGAGCCTATGCCAACAGTCCCTGTCTCATAGGAGAGAGGCACACAAAGAGAGAGGGAGCGATGAAAAGACAGACACTGTATAGAGTCGTTTCAGTATGATAACAGAAAAGTGCAGGCGACTGGATAATCTTCACATCCTAGTTAGACAGTGAATGACTCCACAGTACAACTGGACATTTGAGCTGTTGGCCATGATGGGTAGTAGGAGGACATGCACCTTACTTTAGAATCCAATGACATGCTCATAAGGTGTATTAGAGTTACATAATGTACTTAATGATGATGAAGTTATTAAACATAAATGAGTTTAAATGAGTTTAAAATAAACAGATATTGTTGACAGTGGTTGATGGGTAGAGCAAACTCAGATTCTTTCTTTGCTTTTAGTAGGATTTGGTAGAACCAAGGGATTCACTCAAAGTCAGTCATGATGTGAAAATCCCTTTTAAGTACCTGAATGAGAATTATAAAATAATTTGTGTACCGACATGTGCAAAGTAGTTATGTTAATTTGAAACACTGCACTTAAGACTAGATGGGGATTGGGGTTCAATTCCCACTGAGATCATGAAAAGCTTTAAGAGTCAGACTCACTATGTTGTCTTTGGTTGCCTCTCCAAGCAGACCTCCAAATGTAATGACAGGGGACATACAGGCGCAATAGAGGAAGAGGATGGAGGCTAGACACTGCAGGCTGAGAGAGTCTCTGATGTCACTCCAGTAAAATGGTGCTTTCCGCTTGATGTCCAATATCAGACCTCCGAATATCCTGGAAAAAGACAGAAGTGGGAGATGGAACAATTGGTTGAATCGTTAGGCGATAAATCAAGCAATGTAATAAGATTAATGGGGATTTTTCACTGTTTTCTGGCAGTTTACAGATCCCAAGATTAACTGTGAAAGAAAAAAAGGCAGATTAATCAATAAGCAAGATAATTAGCTACAGCAACATGTTTGATGTCTTCATTTGTTAGTAGCTTTGTGCAAAACGACAGCCAGACAGTGACATGATACACTATAATTAATAAAAAAAATAGTTAATGAACAGAAAGGCAAGAGGGAACCAGGCAAATAATTAAGTGTCACAGTGACTGGGAAGCTACCATCCATCAACAGAAATGTCGTTGATATATTTTGAAAGACTGCAAAACTTTTAAAACAGGTAAAAAGTAGAAGCTGTCCAAACATCTATATGTCTATAGGTAAATCAAATTCATCATGGGAGATCTGAATGACTCTGCTGCCTGCTTAATATTAACATTATAGCCATCATGAAGTCCTCATTTAACTGAATCTTCCTCTTGTTCTTTTCATAGCTGTGATTATTACTTCACCACACACACACTCCTGTATTTTTTTGTTTTGTTTTAGTTTTTTTTTTTTTTTTTTTTTTACGATAACCATCCATCCATTTTCTACCGCTTATCCTGTTAAGGGTGGCGGGGCCTATCCCAGCAGCCTTCGGGAGAGAGACAGGGTTCGCCAGTCCAACACATACAGACAGACAACCATTAACACTCACAGTCACACCTACGGTCAATTTAGAGTATCAATCAGCCTCGTCCCCTCTTAATGTCTTTGGACTGTGGGAGGAAGCTGGAGTACCAGAGAGAACCCACACAGGAACAGGGAGAACATGGAGACTCCACACAGAAAGATCCTGTGCTGGAGCCGGGACTCAGCATTTTACTTTAATTCAATTAATTGCATTACATTGTTCGTCAGTCTTACTGGATGTGCTATTACATATTTTAAGCATTCATTATTTGTATTGTCTTATTTACTTCTATATACTGTGTTTGAATACTACAGAAACTACTGATTAATAACTATACTCTTATGGTTATTATAACTTTTACTGTAACACACTTGTAGTCCCTTTTGCTTTGTTCTGCATTATTGGATGAGCTGCTGCTTTGCTTGATTTTTCATTTTGTTTGGTTAGGCTTCACATTGTCCTGTGTTCAGTGAAGCAGCATTTGTGAACAAATTACACACACACACATGCACAAAGGCACTGTTGGCCACAGTGACAAAACTGCAGTATAATGAGATTGTTTTTATAGCTTTATCTGCACCCACTACAACATACTATGAAGAAACTATGTTTGCGCCCCTGCAACTACTGCCACTCATTTCCACGCAGTTGCTCAAAAGCAATTTCAGAGAATGCTATCAATCTTTGCATGTCTCCACGGCAATATTGGATTACTGATGTTCCAAGTTTCTATATATTTCTGACATGCCATGACAGATTTTGTGGGCTATGACATGTTGGACTTTGACTGGTGAGCAAGGAGGGGTGGTTAAAAAAAAACACAAATAAAACAATGGGAAGACATGCATGCTACATTCAGCAGATACCCTTGGCAGCTGTGGGCAACTACATATGTCTATTTTTAAATCAATTTCTCAACTTGAATACTGTTGTTTTTTGGTTTTTTTTAATTTTTCCTTTCTATCCGTCCAACTGCTGACCTGTGAGATCTTCTTTCCTTTTCCTGCCTCCACATGCCCCACTGTCTCTTCATTTTTGTTCTTTACATTAGCTCCTCGCCTCTCTCCCTAACTCTCTTCTGTCCCCTAGTCTCTCCCTCATAGCACGAGTCTTTTATAGAAGCAGTGAATAGGAGTATGAATTTGTAAATAATACAGTGTGCAGGGTTTGCGTACCTATCTGACGTTTTAAATAAACACATCTCCACTGTAAAGCCTCTAGAGAATCAGCATGAGCTACTGGTTCATCGACAACACAAAGCACAGTTGAGATCATATTTTCCATCTCATCAGTTTTCACCGAACAAACCTGATTGTTTTCTTATGCTTAACACGACTGAAAACACATACAGAATCTATTCATTACGTCATGCAAGTAGTGTAAGATGCCTATTTTATACACAGATAATAATAACACTGAATAACGTGGTTCTTTCTCCTGCAGCTCTCTAGAGGTACTTCAGCTGCCTAACGCCCCAATCGACATAACATATTAAAGCCCTACTAATAATAAATTGTTTACTGATTTGCTCTCATGTGGTCAAAGACATGGTTTAATTGTGCAATACTTCTTTGCAAACATAATTGATATTAGAAAGAGTTAATGCTGGTAATGGTAAATAAGGTTCATTTGAATATATAATTGTAGTAATTGTAATTTACTGCCGTGCCTCAAAACGATGCGAAACTTACCTGCCAGTCCTCTGCAGCTCAGGTCCAGCATGATGGTCCTCTTCCTTTTCCAACTCTCCAGCTGGAAGTGCAGTGCCATTAGGCTGAGACGGGCGCTTCCTCTTCAGCTGTGGGTCAAAGCACATTTACATTTAATATATAGCACAGTGACATGCTGCATAAGATCAAAACAAGGCACTCACGTTGTCTTTATATCAATACAGAGTATAGAATGGTATACCCATAAAAATATCTATCAAAATAGGAAAAATAAAAGTACTGCACACAGAGCAAAGATTTACAATATCTCACATTGTAACACTCGGCAACAAAGGCAGAGAAAGACAACAATCTAGACCGCAGATGAAACACTTGTCGATGTTTTTGATCCTCAGACACTGTCAATATTGCCTTGATTTTTGCAGTTCACTGTTTTGGATGCAATATACTCTTAATGAGGTCAAGACAGTGAATACTAAGTAGCAAAGCTGAGTAGTTTTCTCATAGCTGTAAAACATAATATGGATTATATTTTTAAAAAGCACTCATCCGTATGTAATGTCTTATGAGCACTCTTAACCAAGCTGATGAAAGATGAAGCACTCACCTGAGATGGGACATTTTTTGGGGGGTCGATACGGATCGTGGGATCCCATTCTCCAGGTGGCAGGACAGTCACTTGATCAAGGAACTCATCGATACCCGAGAGGAGATCTGTTCGGTCTTTGGCCTTATATGCCACATCATGGAAAATCTAGATAATGTATAACATTTTTATTATTGAGAAGTTCAAAAACCTTTATAATAATTTTGTCCCAACAAGGCTAATTTCACTTCATGTTTAATAGAAGTATTCATTTTGTAGCATTTCATGTCCAAAAAATCCAAACTACAAAGAAACAGCCTTAATAACGAAACTGTGTTTCTATTATTTCCACATTTCCTTCTTTTACCTCATCTGTCATCAGAGTGGCCATGGATCTGCCAATCTCATGGTACTGTGGCCCCTTGCCATGAGGACCCAATAGCAGGAAGAGAAACCTTTGGAAAAGAGGTCAAGACACAAAAATGGACGGAATAACTTTAATCACAGAACTAATCACAGACATATCACACTTAACAATAACCCTGGAGAGGTTTTGTTTCTACTAATAGATGTCAAAAACACTTTCAAAATTTTCTTTGACCTACATTGTATAAATTGAAGTTTGCATGCTAACAGCCATCCCTGCTGTTTTGTTCATTTCCCCATTTCTTAATAACAGGAAATCCATCAACAGCAATACGTATCCTATTTCCTGTTTCCTTATCATGTTTTGACCAGACTTTTGTCACACTATGCAGGAGTCCAGGGTTTTTATTTGTTGAGTTACAACAATAAGGAAAATTAGCCTCCATTTCCCCAAAACACACACTGATTTCTGAACTTTAATACGGATCCTAATCACAACTTTATAGGAATACATCCATAACTACAAACATTCATTATTATAATTTCTACTAGTACACAGATATTGAAAATTTACACACAGTTTTGGAAATATTTGGTTGTTTTCAATCATAGATGATCCCCAAATTACTTAAATATGATGTGAGCATTCCTGCATTAATATATCATATTTTCAGAACAAAATAACAGCTAGTATAAGCAACTGCTTTTGAAACTTATGAGTTTTAGGAGATTTAAGTCATTTTCAGAACATTATTTAGCTCGCAGTAATCAGTGTACCTTGTAGGCACTGGCACCTCAGTGAGACCAGTGATAAGGACTGCAGGGGACAGTCGTACAAAGGCAATTATGGGCTTCTCCAAGAAGTCCACTTCCCCAACCAGCACATTGGATGCCTCAGCCCCTGGAGGAATTTTCTTCATAAAATTCATATCCACCTGAAACCAATGGAACCAATGGGACTGAGGATTCAGAAACACTCATGAAGAATAATAATATACAGAGGAAAGGGTAGAGTAAGATGAGGAAGTAATAGATTACAAGGACACAGAAGTGGCAATAGATGAAGACAAGTGTGCTTTGAAAACAAACTGGTTAAAAGCTACAACTTTGCAATAATGTAGTCCTGAGCAGAGACTGTTCATTGCCGCGATTCACTTCTTAACATAGTGCTGAATTAATATCTGTTATGCAATAATAAATACAAACTGGTACATTGTATTTCTTTCTTCATCTTTGTGTAGAATTGAGAGTGCCTTCATCCCTCTTTTGTGTACTCTGCCTCATAAACCCTTCACCTTATTTTTGGCCGTCATAATGGACGGTTTTACAATGTTAGCTACTAATGGCAGCCTGCCACTGTAACTAATGGAGGAGGACTAAAATGTAAGATGAGGCAACGCAAGGCAGGAAATTTCCAAAATGTAACAATTGATGGTCAATTCTTAATCCATTACAGCCCCAATGAAAAGTCTAATGGGTGTGTGATAATGCCACTCAGAGAGGAAATGCTCAACACAATGTCTTTGAAGGTCCAGACATTGAGGGAAAAATCATTTCATGAACTCATGGGCATCCCACCATGATGGACTGTCTCTGTGCTCAGAACTATGGTTAGGTTACCTTGCTGAAGTCCACACTGCTGCTTTCTCTACTGACCCCTGGTTTGGAGGGCCTCCTCTCCAATGTCTTGCTACCATCCAGATTGTTTGGGACAGAGTTCTGAAAGGCCACAGGTCCTAGTGGAGGGAAAGGTGGAGGGAGGGAGGAGACACAAAGTGGCAATGGACACTGTATGAGTACTCAGGAGGTAAAGACTGCTCGCGAATAACTGAGGTTTATCATGAAATGCTATTTGCGACTGTAACTCAATGTCTCATCTTTCACTTTTATTTCGATCCCTTTAAATTCTGAGCAAAAAAACAAGTTTTTGCCATTTTTCTCTGATAGAATACTTTATAGCATTGGGTCAAAAAATGGGAGGCAGTTTCACAGGTGTTCTAATTCCTTTGGAGGTGAGAGCTTAGCAAACAAATCCGACACACAATCATGAATTCATACTGTAACCCACAGAAGTTTGTGATGTAAGTGCCCCGTTTTTCTGGGATTACTGCATTCGGTTTTGGTGATTAACCACTATATCAAGCATATGCAGTCACATATCATTGTTGGTGATATCAGAAAAATTCCATGAAAAACATCACCTTGAATGTGGGGATGCAATAATCTGACCTCTTACATAATAACGATACCTGGATTTTGGATATTAGCTGAGTATTGATCCAGTACAATGCGTAATAATACACGTGGCAAGAGAAAAGTTTGTCAAAACTGCTGAGCATTTGCTTTTACCTCTCACCAAACTTTTAGCTCTTCATTTAAGATATTGTAACCTACAAATCTATAAATGCACTGCTGGTAAAGTATATAGTGCATGGACATACATTAACTTACACCACATTTTCACTGATATCCTATCTTACTATGTGATTTAGTACTGAAAACAATGCTTAATGTGCACATTAGACCAGTGTACACTTACTTGGATTACTTTTTCTTTTTATACATATTTGAGTAGTATTTGAAGTTAAAATCTTAAATTCCTACCATTAAAATTAAAATCAGAAGTACCTGGGATTAACAGGCCCACAGAAAGGAGTGCCTTCTACAAAGATTAAAAACTTAAGATAAACAGACAAGTTTTGAGGCTGATAAAAAAAATAGTATTACAAAATGGGAACAAGCACGTAAGTGCTTGGAATTTCTGACAAGTTTGGCTGCAAACGGAAGGACTACTTTGACAACAACCACTACTTGCGAGATGTAATAATGAGTTGAGCACTGCAAGACTAATGGCTCTGCACAGGGAAGATGTCTATTTCACAAGCGCTCTTGCTGATTGCTTCCCATCTATAAAGCTCATTAGTTTGGTGCTTAAGACCTGTCCTGTTAGCTAGAATTAATGTAAGCTTTGAGCAAGAGAGAGTGAGTCAGTTTGACATGCCAAACAGATCACCTTCTACAGCCTGATGTAACTTCACATGTTGAAGCTACATTATTTCTGTGCATCTGTGCGGACTTCAACATTTCTAATGTCATTTGAGCCATTCCAGATACAGAAACGCTAGCACTTCAAGTTGACATGAGAGTGGGGTGATGCAATGATGGAGGGATGTATCTGACTGAAAGAATAGCATATGAATACTATTCTTTTCAATTCTGCAGTAACACTTCTTTTACCATCTTCTTCTTTAATGCCACACATTAACTTTTTTCCTGTCATTAAAATTCATTAAAACCGTCTTCAGAAATACGCCATACTGCCATCAAGAATAAATCCCAAATCTAAATGAGCATTTCTGCAGGTATGTGATTCATACCCTTGAACTGTAACCTGAAGTAACCTCGGTGAATGCTGGGTAGCTGTGACTGGCGAACAGGAGCTTGATTCCTCACATACCCAACAAAGCCTCTTGGAATAAGGGAGGGATTAGCTAAGGTTGCATCCACCAACACTCTTCATTCAAGGAGGCTAAGCCCTGGAATGCTCACCCATACTGGCCTTGAAACTGTGGCATCGCCACACACTTGTATAGAAAAGAATACAATAAAATATCTAAGAGAGACAAAGCTAGAGCTGGATTACTGAGTCTTTCCATAACTATTAGTTCCTATGCTGTATTACAACAGGAATGACTTTGGAGGTACTCTGATATCTATGGATTTTTTCATTATTTGTTTTATTGTGTATAGACTTGAAAATTCAAAGTTGTAACCAGTGAAGCAGTTAGTTCCCTGTACTGACCAAATTAATTGAGATCAGAATTTTTCCCATTATCAAGGGGCCTTAAAATAACAAGAATTATTACATTTTCTCCCCAATTGACAGGTGAAAAGACACTGTTAAAACAGAAGGTGATTCTATACACTGGCGGCTGATAGCAGGTTTGTAACACAGGATGGTGATCCTGCTTGTGTCTTAGAAGGCTACAATTTCAAAAGATAAAATTTAATTTTAAAAATGTGTCACAAGCCTAACTCTGTTGTATCTCTGCTTGATACCGAGTTGTGCAGTTAGCAATTCAAAGGCAACTTTATTTCAGTGCCTATTTCTACAACCTACATGATTCACAAAGGTCCATTTATCAGACAGCAATGACTCAAGACTTGAAACCCCTGTTGGACTAACTCAATGATGTCACGACATTTCCCTCTTGGGAAATACTACCCATTTTCCTTTAAGGGGGTACAATTACATAAGCTTGTCAGCTATAATAAGACCACCCTTTCCCACAGCCCTTCAGCTTCAACTCCAACCAAGTGTTTGCTGGTTGTAATGACCCATACTTTGATATGGAGCCGTTCCCACAAAGATACAAGCACAGACACACACATGCATACACAGTCAAATAACAAGCCAACAAGGCTTATTTAGAGAACAGAAAGAGAACAGAAAGTCTCTCAAGGTGCTGATGTGATAGAACATACAGAACCAACACTCATAGCCTGGTCTTATATTTAGCTATGCTGTTGGCACAAGTGTCCCTCACTTCATCTTTAATAGGGTAAAAGAATGTTTATACTTAGGAATTGATGAGGACAAAAGGCATGGGTGCAAAATGACGCAAGAGGAAAAAGCACAAGTTGCATGACCTTTATAACTGTCGGTACTCAAACTGGGACAGCGACTTGGAAATGAAAGGTTACAGCTGGTAAGACTTAGCACTTAGTATGCCACTTTCCATATCATACATAATAAAGACACCATATGGATGTAAAAATGACAAGCAATGACCAAAGTCTAACAGCCAACAGATATACATCCTAGTCTTGGCCTTCATTTTCAAGCCAAAAAAATTCAACTGGGCTCTTCTTAAAATTGCAACATATCCAAATTTCCTTCTACACTTTACAAAAACAACAAATAAACCTATTCCTACAGCAGCTTTGGGAGGGAGTAAACAGTAGAGCAACAGGAAAACAAACAGCAGCCAGCAGTTGGTAGTACTGATAAAGAGAGTCACCAAATCAAACCATACAGCTTCGGGTTAGAAAACACCTGCTGCATCCATTCTAAGTAATATTTTGCATTTGTATCACATTATGCTCACTGAACCACATTGGAACGTTTCAAATAAACCCTCAACCTTGTTTATGGGGGAACTGCAAGTCTGTGAATTAAGTTACATCACTTCAAGGACACTAAGTTGTCCATTCTGCATCCAGCCAATATAAAATGTATATACTCTACAGCTGAATCATGTACCTGCATTACAAATAATCAGCACACACCACTGATTTCTGGGACATTCCTATTAACACATCTCACACAAAAAACTTTGATTCAGAGGAGGGATGCTGTATAAATACAGTAGCCAAACAAGACAATAAAATATCACCAGGCACATGATGCAGTGTAGAACAAAAAACAGACAAGACCAAAAAATTTTGGCAAGCAGCCATGAAAACCACAATAAAGGTGAACAGATGTGGTCAAGCAAGGCAAAGACGCTGAGGAATGTTGTAAAAATGTGTAGAGACAGAGACGTTTAAGTAGGCTTAGCAGTAAGGTTTTTGTTTTAAGACACTAAGAAAGAGATTCTTAGATAAGTAGAATGCGTCTGTGGAATAACAGTGATCGTATCATATGAAAACTGATAGAAGAGAAGGGAAGCATGAACCATAAGAAGTCAAGAGGAGTGGTGTCAAAAATGTGGGTAAATAGAGTAGGAAGAGTGCCTTAGCGAGTGAGCCTTGCTGTGGGTTATTGATGAGATGGCTGCAGGTTTGGAAGTTAACAGGAAGCAGAGCTTTCATGCTAGTGCTAGTGTTCTCTGTTCAAGCCGTGACTCACACTGGCAGGCTACACAGATATTTGCCTTCTAGGGGCAGCAGCTCAAGTCCCTGGGATGCCGAGGATGTTTGCCGGCTGAGCTGTGGAGATGCTGCTTCTTCCTCTGCAGAGTTTGTCGGGTCGTCATCCTCAGGAGGCGATACCACCACCTCTGGGATACCTTGAGGCCCAAGGCCTCCTCCATGGGTATGAGGGGGGCTCTGGGAGCGCCTGAATGATGTAGGGGTATTTTGAGGAGTGGTGAGGGGCGAAGGGCCTGGGGAGGGCCCAGTGTTGGAGGAGGAAGAGGGAAGGAGGTGGTTGAGCAGGATGGAAACTCTGGACTCTCGTCTCTGTGACAGGTTGGAGACAGAGGCTGCTGCTCCGGGCTTGTGGAGAGAGAGACGTGAAGAGGACAGGCCCTCTCCTAACAAAGGAGACAATGGCAAAAGGGGGGAAAAAGGGAGAGAGAGGGTAAGGAGAAGGAGGCAGAGGAAAACGGGGTGAGCAGAAAGGAAAAACATATGAGGTAGGAGTACATCACAGGGATGGTATCTGGAGAAAGCCAGAAAGGGTGAGCAGCAAGACAGTGGCAGAGATGTAATTAGAGACATTCATGCTTGAGTAAATGTGAGCATGGTTCTGTGCAGAAGACCCCAGAATGAGTCCACACAAAAGGCCGAACAACTTCTCCCATTCAAGCTCAAACATTCCACTCACACATCAGAAGTGAGGTACGGCAAAACTGTGTTAGCACAATAACAGTGCACCACAACAAACTGGTCATGAATCTTAAAAACAGTGCATATTCATGAGGTTGAGACCACACGCATTTTTCACACTCCAGTGTTTACAATCGCCAACTGTCAAACTGAGATAAAATTGCTGAACTTTCACATTTTCAGGTCATGTTCAACTAAATGAAAATGCAAGACCACAAAGTACCACAGGCAAAGAAGTGGAGACGGTGATATTTCTTTCATTATCAAAACACCAGGCCGGCATCCAAGATCTTAAAACGCACACCATATATTTACATCCTGAAGCCATGCATCAAGGGAAAAAAAGTAGAAAGGTGAATCATTTCCTGAGTATCAACCTCAGTATTTCAAACCCCACGCCAGGCCAGCCATACAGGTTAGCATAAATATTGGCACCCAGATTTCTCTTTCACCGTGGAGGACTGATCACAATAAAGGTCATTCTCTAGATTCTACTCACTTTTACCCTCCACCTTCTATGCAAATGGACTTGAACATTGTATCTTCAGCAATACTTCCCAATGGTGGAGCATAGTGAGGAAAAAGAAATGCGAGTGCATGTAGGATCTCACCGTTTCTTTCAAGCAAGAGTGGGTCTGAATGTTTCTTGCCTATGTCAGCAATGGAGCGCACCAGAGGGATGCGATTGCTGAGCTTTCTTTCATTCTGGTGGTGGTGCTTCTTCAGCATGGCTTCTCGTACCTTCTCACGCAGGTCCTCCTTGAGCTGGCCTGATGCCACCATGCTGTCTATCACCATGTCTGAATCACACAAACATTTGTACATGATTACAAACACAGTATTTAGGGGAAAAAAAGGCAAAAAAATGGATGAAAACCTGAAAAAAGCATATGTATATGTTATATATAAAATACCTTTCATGACTATGAAACTTAAGAAATTTAACCAAAATGCAATCAAACATCTTTAAAAGCACAGTGAATTTTACCTGCAATTTCCTCAATACTGTTGGCCCTCATATCCAACATGACTGTGCCGTTGAGTATGCAGCTACGCAGTTCAAATAAACTGTGTAGAGACAGCGTTGCCACGTAAGGTTTACTCCACCGCTCTCCGCCATCTTCTACATCCTCCTCAAACTTTAGCCATCTGTAGACAAACACAAGGTGAAACACAAACACACGTATCAAAATGCTTTCAATGATGTGTGAAATTTAGTGAATTTTATCAGTGATGGAATCAAAGTTGCTTTTATAATAATACAGAACAACAAAGCTAAACTACCCTTTTTTAAATATAATTTCCTTCTATTCCAACTGGAGGGTTCTAAATATGTTTCACTAGTATGGATGACATGAGAATTGCGATTAAATCGGTTAATCTGCACTCTGTCCAGAAATTAACATTCTGATTAGTAGTGGATGGGCCAGGGGCGGCAAAATAAAACATCATTAAAAAGGGGTAAAATATAAATTAACTTCTCGAAAATGTGAGCAAAGCAAAGCTGAGCTGTAGAGCTCGAACCCGCTGAAAGCTTCATTTTCATTTTCCGCTTGGGCCCACTGCTAACTGTACCTATGTGACAGCTAACTGAGCATCGCTGCTGCAGAACTAATGCCAGTGCCATCTTTCTACACTGACTTTTGGTCTGATTGTGGTCATCCAGTGTGGCCAAAGGTGTGTTCCCAAAAAATTATTACATCGTTTTACTTAAACTCATCCTTGAACTAAATTTAAAAAATTAAATAAATTTAAAAAATATAGATTTTTTTTCTTTTCTTTTTTTTTCATGTCCAATTAGATTCAGAAACTGACAGTCTGTCTTCAGACAATTATTAATGTATACAGTATATCAACTGAGAAACTGGTGTGTAATATCTCGGTATCTTGTTCACAAGTGAGGGTAGGATGGAGTGTGAGATTGACAGGCAGATGGGGCGGCATCCGCAGCGATGCGGGTGCTAAACCAGTCCGTTGTGGTGAAGAGGGAGCTTAGCCAAAAGGCAAAGCTCTCAATTTACCAGTCAATCTAAGTTGCAACCCTCACCTATGGTCATGAGCTCTGGGTAATGACTGAAACAACAAGATAGCGAATACAAGCGGACAAAATGAGTTTCCTCATGGGGCTGGACTCTCCCTTAGAGATAGGGTGAGAAATTTGGCCATTCGGGAGGGACCCCTCCATGTTGAGAGGAGTCAGTTGAGGTGGTTTGGGCATCTGGTGAGGATGCCTCTTGGACACCTCCCTCGGGAGATTTTCCAGGTATGTCCGACCGGGAGGAGGCCTCGGGGCCAACCCTGCTGCCCTCAGGTGAGAGGCGGACTTCATCCTGGACGGGTCGCCAGTCCATCGCAGGGCCAACACATATAGACAGACAACCATTCACACTCACAGCCACGCCTACGGTCAATTTAGAGTCTGGATTAACCTCGTCCCCTCTTGATGTCTTTGGAGAGTGGGAGGAAGCCGGAGTACCAGAGAGAATCCACACAGGCACAGGGAGGACATGCAGACTCCACACATAAAGATCCTGCGCTCGAGCCAGGGCTCGAACCCAGAACCTTCTTACTGTGAGGCGACAGTGCTAAACACCGCCCGGCAATATAGATGTGGAATTAGATGCAAATGCAGACAAGTGCATGTTATAATCAGCAAAAGCTACTCATTTGGGTGGGGGCAGATGACTTCAGCATAAATGAAGTTACAGTAGGTTTCCAGAAGGACTGAATAAGGGTGGGTGCATTATGCAGTGATCAAACTGGAGTGGAGAAAAGGATGAAAATAATTTTGGAGGATGCAGGGTTGAAATGGATCGGACAGACTCACTAATTAAAATCTGGCATGGTTGATTCATGTTACTGTCCCACTTAATTACAGAACACTAGAAACAGGGACCACTGATGGGCCTGGAGTCAGGAAAAACCATGGAGTGGGATTCTTGACTGTGGAACTTTGCAATGAGCTCTGAAACAGCCATTGTATAGCTGCGAAGATCAGTGTCTGAAAATTTTGATTGAATGATCTGAACTTCTTGGAAGGAAGGCGCGACTGGAGTGTAGCTCTGGGAAATTCCAAATCAGGCATTGCTCCCTGAACTTGAAGGAAATAATGTTGGAACCAGAAGCATGTTGCAACTCTGCCTGACTCTGTGGTGACGAGTGGGTGCTCAGGAGAAGCGTGGTTGGCTGTGGTTTATGTAGTTAAGGAGATATGCATAACTGCGTGAGAGGCATCTGGATTTCAGCCAGTGTATGCATGGCTCCTGGGTGAGAGGCCTTCTTCCAAGGAAAGGCAATAGAAAGTATGCCCTCTGTGTGGAAACAGAGCTGTAGATAATGTTTCATTAGAGTTGCCAGATGGAGAGTAATGGGTGACACCCAGAAACACGGGTCACAGAGTGCAGTCTGGATTGCTGTATGGGGGTCAGAGGCAACTATAGATGGGGAAAAGTGAAACAATTTACTATCTGATGAGTTGAGATTGGCTCAATGATTGCTCCAACGCTACAGAACACAGTACCTCTGACAAAAGGGAGAGTGGAGCATTAAAACTGGTTATAAAGGAAGCTACTTTAAACTGTCGGTATCTTAGAGCAAGGTGAGATCTTGTTCCTGAGCCTAATTCTTCTATTAACTTCTATCCTGGCCTTAGTCTGTAGGCATCTCATGCTGATGTGTACTGTTAAAATACACATCATATCTAATCCTCATGTCAAATAGTAGAGTGCAAAAAGCTGATCGATCCATGGAGCTTGTGTAACTGCTATAATGGTATTCAACCTTTCAATTGTTTTCTGACCTGGCAGTTTCCTTCCACTCAGTGGCACTGCCATCCCTGAAGGAGAGTTCATCCATCTCAGTGAAGAGGTCATGGGGCATATGCTCCAGGTCATCATCCTCTGTACCCAGGATGAACTGGACCCGTTGGGATGGCGTATCTGGACACAGAGTGGGCAGAGGTCTAAAATTGTATTTATAGGGATTAGAGTTACCTTGACTTTAAAATTCTCAAAATTATGTGCCACATTTCAGATTCAGATTCACAGTATATCATTAGTCCCAAAGGGCAATTCATTTCTAATGTCTATTTCATTCTTTTCAATAGACAAATATATGAATCAACAGCAGCAATCAGACATCCGACCATCCACATGCCAGTGATAAGCGCACTGATCAATGGGTCGAACATCAGAAATATACAAAGACAACAATTCTCATGATGCAGAAGGGTGGCTTAGTAACCACAGGTTGACTACTATTAGCATTTAGTAGCTTAGAATTTGGTAGCCTAATAGCAGAGGAATGAAAGAAGATGCGAATCTATTTGTTTTTTAGCGTGGGCGCATAATAGCACCAGCCCGAGGGCATAACAGAGAATTCCGTAAAAGTCACATCATGAGGTTGATTTATTATTTCTTCTGCTTCCTTAACAACTCGGCTCTTCCAGAGAAAGAATTTATTTTTTGTTGGAGTCTCCAGTGATCTTCGAGCAGACCTTCATAATGCTATTTAAGCAGTTGATGTCTTTCACAGACAATCCATTGAACCAGCGATTTCAATCTCCTAATCAAATTGAAGCATTCTTAGAGTTAGCATACTCTGAAGTGAAATTGTGTGCTCACGGAGGAACATTTCTGCCCACAGAAACTGATATTAAAAAAAAAAGAGGTGATTATGTAATTTTGATCATGATACAGTACGTGCATGTGGCTAGCCAGCAAAGCTGCACGTAAGCCTCCAAAAGCCAAGTAAATGCTTTTCATTCTGCCACAGACAAATACATGAGTGATCTTGATAGTGAGAAATCGTCATACATGAACTAGTCAATAGAGACTAATGAATACTAACATGCTTCCTGGAAATCTCCTTAAAGATAAAAGGGCAGATATCAGGACATCTTGACCCAGGGGGAAAACAGACACAGATATGGCTAATTACCAGATTCAGTGCCACAGAATATATAAGACATTTTAGGTTGGTGTCTCAAGCTAAGAAGAGTGTCCAACCGTATGAGGGGGAGTCCCTGCCATCCTCCTTGCCCTCATCAGAATCTCTCTCTTTCTTCTTTCTGTGATGTTTGTGTCCTCGATGGCGATGCCTTCGCTTAGTTTCCCTCCCAAGAGGAACATGGACGCCTACGTACACCGCTCTGTGGCCTGGGGAAAAGAAACACAATTTTAAAAAAAAACCTCACACACCTTTCCTTTACATCTGTCTTACAAATTTAAATCAAATATAACATATTATTTTATAATAACCTGGGATGCTAGACACTATAAGATCAAATGTAATGATTTTCTAAAACCTTTTTAAATTTCTAAAGAAAATTTTATACTATTTCCGCAGAAAATAAATCTAAATTTAGGCAGGTAATGGGAATACTTCCATTCTTAAGATTGTTTCCTTGACTCAACATGGTCTGTACAACACCAGGAGGAGACTGAGCACAGTCAGCCTGCACTGCTTCGAATCAGTCAAGTGTTGCATTTGTATTTTATGAGGTTGCTGGCATTACTTTGTTTACACTGAGGTAACTTCTATATGTGTTGCACTGAAAAGTGTACTTTCATTAACTTTAGTGAATTGGGTCAGATGCAGTTTTGTCAAATGTAAGAACCATGCAACTCAAGCACACAGTATCTGCCCTGTTAACAGAATTGGCTTATAATTTTAATTTAAGTGTATCCTTATAAAAAGTATGAAGGCTTTTTTTTAACGTCCATAAACACATTTCTATTATTCTAGAACAAAATCTCCCCCATTTTTTCTCTTCCACTAAATATTGCAGATGTCTGCCTCAGTTAGCCATTGAAAATATACCAACAATGCATAAATTAAGACTTTTCCAACAAGGCAAACAATGATTACAGGGAATTCTGATCCAACAAATTAACAGACAATTTTGACCAACTTTGTATATCTTGTGAAACTATTCTAAGTGTTTCTAGACGAGATAAGACACTATAACAATCCAGACAGAAGACAAATAATGTTTTCCCATTTATTTCAAGTGCTCCAGATAACCTACTTGAAGGAAACCGGAGTACTTTTTCAAAATCCATTTACCCCCTCTTCATCGTTTCTATCACACCGGGATTGTGTTCTGTGATGCAAATGCCCTATTTTTGACTTACATTCTCTGCCAATTCTCATTTTTCATAGATGAGTCATTTCCCTTTGATTTGAGAGGGAACCCAAGAGGAATGAAACCAAGATGTAGCACTCAGAAAGTCGCAGAAGCGACATGCATATCAGCTGAACAGATGGGGAGAAACTGTGAGATATTGAAAGAGCAAGACAGAACTGAAAATGGAAGAGAGCTTAGCTAGATAGAGAGCAGAATGGTCTCACAAAGAATGGTATAATAGGAGATAATACTGAAGATGTGTGGTGGTGGACCTGCATAAAGAGCGCTGCAGGGGGAGGATAGGAGGACAAAGAGGAAGATATTCTTGTGGTCATACTGTTTGTTTGTCTTCTCATATGAACTGCACTGACATTTAATTAAATATAACACTCCTTCTCATCTTTTGAAGTTTGATTCCATTCATCTGTCAAGCACATGGTCAACGAAATAGGATGAAGTCATATGCTTAAAATCTATGTCACAATAGTACTGTAAATAGTGTTATTATACAACAGCAAATTACTGTATACAAGAAATACATAGCTTAAAAAATCTAGTTAACAAGGAGTAGTTGCTATGTCTAGCATACTGATTTTGCTCGTTTTTAATTATAACATGTAATAATGATAATATTTTAATGCTATCACACATTCACAAGGGAAAGCTGAAACAAACTTACTTTCCAACTCGTCCTTTTCATAATTTGTGTGTGTAGCATAGCTTGTCTTCCCATGGTCAACTAATGCCTCCTCATCTAGACCCTGAGAAGGAAAAGTCAGAGGGAGAGAACGAGCGTGAGACAATTACTCTTCAAGATTATCATTGTTCTTGCAGAGAGATGCCAGTGGATGAATACATGATAAATACATACATCACATTAACATACTTGTGAAGTGACAAACACTAGATTTATTCCTTAGACAAAGTGTGTCCATAAAACACCTAGCATCATAAGTAAGGCGTACGTCATCTCGATCTTGACCCTTAGAACTAGCCTTGTACTAATTCTAATCATGGAACTATACCAGCTACAACTTTGCAAAAAGAAACACACACAGACAAAATTATACACACCTCCTCCATAAAAAGCCTTCTTGGCCCAATTACCAAACTTGTTTTAATGGTCACTTGACTCTCTGCCCTTTAGTGTCAGGACATTTAAAGCAGTCACTGAGAATCTGTCTCCAGTTACTGCAGCATGTGTGGCTAAAACTGAGCTAAATGTGCTGTGAGAAGTTACTGTGGGTATATCACGAGTGTACAGCAACAAATGTTACATGATACAGATTTTACTCCAAGCCACAACCACACCTAAAATGACTTCCTGAAACTCCACCCCTGAAATTTCCAAATCATCAAACTAACAAATAACAAATACAGCTACATTAAGTAAAATACATCAGACATGTCAGCTCACTTCAATAAGTACACCAGTGACACTCAGGCATGACTTCATGGCCCTAATAAATAATTTTTCCCACTTGTCTCCTGCTAGAAAATGATTTCCAGTTGTGATCCAACACCACAAAAAAGGATCACATGGAGAAAATCAATACAAGTCAGACCAGCATGGCTCCACCATCAGTGTATATTTCAACAAAGCACGAGGTATTGTGACCCGAAGGGAGAAGCCGATTTTAGACACAGCTATATAAATGACACTGGGTGACAGTGAGCTAATGCTGGCCTTGACTGCCGGGTTGACAAGAACAGACTTAATTAAGGATACACAGGAAGAATTTTAAGAAAAAAAGAGCCAAAATCTCTGCTGATAATTTGTTTTCGTCCCATTTTTCAGGATGGGAAAATACAATTTAGGAAACTACTAGCACAAAGTCAATATGTATATGCCTCAATACAAAACTTGTATTTGTGGATTTCAAATTAAGTAGCCAAACTCAATTCAAGTGAATAAACTCAAACAAAAACTATATATCTGATGCAAAGCATTTATATGACACCCCCCACCCCAAGTTAAGATGGACTTTATCTTGATACCTGTGAGGAAGAGAGTGGGTTAGACAGCCATCACCAGAAAACAAGTTGTCTGTAATTGAATACATGTGATGTAGTTTCATTGTAAGCGCTGTTAAATACACAATTTACATGTAATTTTGTTTTTTGGATGAGATGTTGCACACTGTGCTTTGTTTACCTTGAGTCATTTTCCCCCTCAGCTGGTTTGCGAGCAAAGAGCAGTTATGTAAAATAACAAACAGACCAACATGTATCATGGGTACAAAAGTATTCTCATCGCTTAACTGTTGAAATGCCAACAGGAGCCAAGATAATCACATCTGGACCAAAATGGACTAGGATTTTTTTAAATAATAAAATTAATTTCAACAAGTCACAATGAACTGTTTTCCTGCCACATTAACAGACATTGTTTATGAGGTTACATACTATGTACTATCGATGCAATGATCCTCATTTATCAAATGAACGTCTGCATTTATCAATATAGACATGATCAGATGCTATGATCAAATCTCAAATGGGGCCTGGAATTGTGTATGCACAATTTCAACTCAACTTGTGCGGTGCAGCACAGTAGCCGCGGTAGAGTCGGAGGATTGTTATGAGACCATTATGACGGGCTAAGAACATGCAGCTACATATTCATGATGAAACAGAGTTTATGGGTTCGCAAGGACAGTTACAGGAGGCTGGCATCAACTCCCCGCTGAGCTACTATGGCTTTTCTTTCATGTAATAAATTCAGTTCATGATAAATTGCATCAGAGCAGGAGCACAGGTTCAATAGTGTTACGGCCCCAGCCGTTAGACTATCTTTTTAGTTTGGTTATTCTTCTTTAAGTTAGAGTGGGCTCTCTTGTTGTCCTCCCATCTGTGTTTTTTTTTTTTTGGACAGGTCCTGCCTCCAATCAGCAGCCATTGGTCCTCCACAGCTAATTCACAAAACTGTCAATGAGCCCAATCAGCTGTCAGCAAAACGGCCCCCTTCATACTCTGCTCGTCAGCCTATTTTTGGACTTTTTATTTGTTGCGTGCCACTAGGTGTGTTTTGGCACTTTTTTCTGTTGTCACTTTGTAAATTAGCACCTTTTTTGTATAATATATAGCAGACATACCGAAGCAGCAGGGGTAAATCCCCATTTGTTTTGATCTCCTGTTTTCTCCAGTTTTTGTTGGTCCAGGGAGTCAGTTTTAGTTTTGTAACTTTGTTTCTTTGTTTTTCTTTCTAGTGCTAGTCAGCTAGGTTAAAAGGTTGCTTTATTTTGTTTATCATTTTGGCCTGGATTTACCCTGAAATGAAACTTCCCTTTATTTTGTCACATCGTACATTGTTTATACAATCCTTTTATCATAAACTCTTGTCTTTATGTTTCACAAATGTCTGTCTCATATTCGTTCATGTTCGTGCCTCTGTTCCACTAGACTGGGGCGGAACATAATTTGGGGGCTTGTCCAGGATGAATATGGATGAGTTCACACAGGCTCCTACTCTTGACAAATTAGATAAATGTACGAAGGAGGATTTATTGATACTCACTGTTTTTGTTTTTTTATACTGTTGTCCCGATGAATGCACTGAAGGCAGAGCTTAAAAGTGTGCTGGCAGGGGAGTTCGTGGCGAGGGGTATGGCGGCCGCAATGGCACAGCCGCAGACAGACGGTGCCTCTGAGGGTTTAGATGGGGAGGTGGGAGCCGTGGCTACCATGGCCCCACAAGCTCAGTGATCAGGGAGAGGCGGAGGCCCCTGCTTCTCCTCCAGTCCTGTACCAGGATCACTTCAGTATAGATCCCATGGCTCTGAAAGAGGCTGGGGTTGAGACAGAGGATCTGAAGCTCACACTTCGGCTCAGAGAGCAGGAGCTCCATAAAAAACCCGTGAGGTTGAGCTGATGCACCTGTGCATCAGGGCCACGGAGCTGGACTGACTGTCTCCCCCACTTGTGTTGACACCTGTGAGTATGCATCCCCTCACTATTTCTCCTGGTCACTTTGATGTGAGCAGGCAAATTGCCTTGGTCCCACCTTTTCGCAAGCCAATATCCAAGCTATCGTTCTGTATAATTTTGTGTAAATCAAAAGTAGTCTGGATCTTGTCAGAAGCACTATTTAGCAAGCTACTGAGTCACTTTCTGGCAGTCTCCTTGCCATCTGGAGGTGCACTAGTGAGGTAACCCATGCCAACACACGAGCTTTTACATTGCATTGTCAGATACCTCAAGTACTGTACTGTCCAAGGCTTACATACCTCACATACGAATAGTCACATTCTAACATTTCAGATGCACTTGCAAATCTCACATTATATTCTAGTGAGCTAAAAAACATGTTACTGTGGAGTTATTGATGCAGCTAAACACCAATGCAACACAATGTCCACTTGAGGGATAATTTCAATCCCTTTCCCAATCAGACAAGTACTACAGCCAAGAGGGAATGACTACAAACAAAAAGTGATAATGACACAAACTGAAAGGTTACATGATACCTAGATGGCATCAGTGCCTTGTGTGTCTTGGTTGCAACATTTAAGTCACATCCACTGACCACAGAGTTAATTCATGCTGATGTAAAAGCTGTACACTATGTCAGTCTCTTGTTTTTTTTCCCCCATTTCATGACTGATTCACTACGATGAGCATGACTTCCATGGCATTATCATACAACCATGATCACTCTACTCTTAGAACTCCACCTACGATGAATGGTGCCATCTGTGATTGCATTTGTCTGTGTACTTGTGGGCCTGTGGGAGAGTGCATTTCTCATTTGCTGTTGGATTTGCATGATAATAAGCTGTCAAGCTCTCTGACATCATCTTGATCACAAGCGGGAATAATTTGGCTGTAAAGAAACTGAAGAGCAGTGAGAAACCATCTTTAAAGATCAGACTGCTTCCCATCAGCAAGCGTTGGAACACTGATCGCTCTGGCAGTCAAGTGATTTGCACCGTTCTGTGATATTAGGTGGTTTTTGCTGCACTGGTTTCATTATAGGGGTTGAGCCACAAACATTCTCCTTCTACAGCTTAACAGTAAGCTAAAGTGTATTTCTGAAAACATTTGTGGTGAGAAATTGACATTTCAGTAAGCCATTTGGCAATTAGATCATTAATCAGCAATCGAAGGGTGAAAGATTTTTCCAAAAACCTAAAGCAGTTAACGAGCAGCTTGGCAGGAAAATTTAATCCTTCATGCAACCCAGTTTGCCTGCCATGGCTTTTTCCCCATGGCTCTGACACTGCTTCCTGCAGTGCAGGCGAGTCCGCAGGGGTACAAATAAATAAGTTGCCCCGTGTCTGGCATCATCTTATGTCTTTCGACAGCGACAGCAAATACAGTGAGTGAGCAAATTCCGGCAGTCCAATGAAAAATATCTACAAAATGAGTGATGCTTCAGTGCAATGTCAGCATGACAATATTTTATGTGTAACTTGTTTCTCACCTGCCTCTCACTCACTGTACAGTATATCAAACCACAAAACGAAACAACAATTTGCAGTGAAAAGTTGTCACATCTTCGTTACAGAGTGTGTTTCGATATGTAACGTACAGAGCCTAACACGAGCCTCCCATCTCGACCCAGTGATTAAATACAGCATCAGATCTGCAAGTTTCTTCCTGACCAAATATAAGACTCGTACAGCTCAGTGATGATGTAAGCATGCTCAGGCGGGGGGGGGGGGGGGCAATTGTGTTTCAGCGCTCACAAGACAACTCAACTTTGGACAGTTGTGAGTGTCCTCTACAACTTCAGTGTGAACTTTGGCTGTGCTAGCGTCTCAAGGCTATGCGATGATGTAACTCCTCCCACACACTAGCATGACTTGGATCATCATTCAGTGATCTCCATTAAGCATGATTGAACAATCTGAAAGTAGAGCCGACTGCCAATCCCCAACAGTGGTGTGGCAGAAACTTGCTTTGCATTTGATCAGCACTACCTTTTTGGTGTGATCTGACTATTATCTCACTTGAAATAGAGAACTTTTCATGATGATGTCTTTTTATAATAGCACAAGCCCTTAGATCACATGACATGCACATCATCAACTGCCTGCTTGCTTACGAAACCTGGTAGGATCTGATGACTTCAGATCTGTTGATGGACTTTGTGCTGGATTTTAAGTCCTTGCAGCAAATCCACAGAAGATTAAGTGAAGGTACAACTGACCCAAGGTGACTATTTTATAACTAGACCTGATCCTGTCCTGATGGTTATGTTTGACAGAGAAGCACTGGAAACTATCTCCGACATGTCTTGTAACTATTGTGTTTTTGGAACAATCCTTCTAAAAGAGAATCAAAACTAACACAGAAAACTGTTCAACAGGGCTTGGCAAGTGGCCCAAGCTCTAATGTCCTTAGCAGGAATCATGAACCAATATTTACTAACAGGCCACACAGAGCTGGTGTTCCATTCTTGCTTCATAAATATCGTCTTATTCTTAAGCTTCTTAAAATACCACTTCCATAAATCTGTTCACATATTAACATCCATGATCAGGTACTCTGTGTGTTGTTGTGCCCCTTTTGTTAATTACCCACATGTGATTGGAGTCTGTCGTGCCCTTCACCTTATGTTACTGGGTACAAGAACACACGAGGCAAGCTGTCACATTGCTTTGTCCAAAATAAACGCCTAGTGTGTCACCCACAGTCCCATGGAGGCAAGCAGCCATTATGCCCACAAAGCACAGCTGTGGCTTCACTACAGGAGAAGCGCCAGTGGGGAGGGCATGACGGGAAGAAGAATAGGCAGCTGACCAAGATTCATTTCTTACTAAGAAAAGCATATTGGAGCATCAATAAAGGGCTTTTGATAGAAGGCCTCAGTACATTAAGGCTGACCCGAATGCTTTGGGGCTTCAAAGCTTCATTCATGCATGGCAATTGATGCTCAAATCAGTATTCCGTGGTGTCATGTTCTGTTGTCTTTTTTTCATTGGACTATATCAATCATTCAAAGTAAGGACGTAGTATGCAAAGCATGAATTATTATTAATTCTTAAACAGACCTTAAACCTCACTGTTTTGTGACCAACGATGCACTGGAACCTGCCACTGACTCATGACTGCTCCACAGGCAAGATGCTGAAAAAGTCAAGCGTCTGGAATAACTACCAAATTTGCAGAGATGTCCCCAAAAAACTTGAAGCTGGCATATCACAAATCCATTATGATTTTGGCAAATCACCTGAAAACTATAAGCCGCTTACGAGCCATCACTCTTGTTTGCTTAATTAATGCAAGCTGCACTCTATTAAACGCTGATTTTGGCATCACTAATTTGCAGGTAATTAAAAACCTACAGTATATATAATTTGTTCCAACTGTGTTCGCTTTGCACATTCAACATTTTCCTCATTTCTGTATTTGAAAAAAAAATTTCTGTTATTTCTCAAGAAAACAAACTTTGTTATTTTGTTGTTAAATCTAAGCTCTTACACAAGTCCAAGAGAGACAGATGGTGGAGCTGCAATGCCTGTCTTTAAAAACACTGCTATGAGTTACTATTACTTCTCTTAAGTTTAAAACAGTGTTGTTAAGAACAATTAAGTAAAAGAATGGTACGTGATAAACAGAAAACTTGGAATAACCCCAATGATCAGTGATTAGAATCAGCAGATTACTTTCAGCGATGAGTGATTAACCCCCAAAATCCTGATCAAAGGGCCCTTACAACATGTTTATAATTTATTTTCCAATTCAAGGACATTCTCAATAAGATTTTCATTTTAAAGCATATGTAGCTGTCTTTAATTATGTGCCTGTCTTTCCACAAGCCATGACAAATATTTAAGTATGTACATTTTTAAATGAAGGTATTCTTATTTCCAAATGTTGAGGTTCCTTTTTTAATTATTCGACTTCATGTAGGTTAAGTTCAGTTTTGTTAGAGTGATTTAAAAACAGCAAACAGCTCATGAGCAACCCAGACAATGGATTAAATACTGAGCTATCCAACAAGCCAACAGACATGATTCCTTCTAATCTCAGTTGTTTTCTAGCCTTTCCGGGCTCTGGTCCAACAGACAGAGACTGACGTAAGAGGGGTGTCATAGAGAAACCTGTCCCTTGAGATTTGACAGAACTAGTTGCACAATTACACAGTACTAATTATAATTGTAAAATACATTTACTGCTAGTTAATGTAAAATTATGAACCCAGTTTAAACATGATTGAAAAGAAAGATGATAGAAATAATCCCGCTGAATACTTAATTATTTTAACAAAAAGGAATTAAGGGGAAAAAAGGCTCTTTTTTTTTTTTTAAACAACCATCTCTTCCTGGCATTTGAGAATATATTACTGAGTTGAGGAAGTGTGACTGAATGCACTTTACAGACAAGACAACAACCAAACAATACTTTGTTGGCTGTTAATAAACTTGGGGGCCCAGCCTCAGGAAGGGGGAAAGGGGGCACATATGATTGTATTGACAGATATTGCAATATGGCTCATCATTTTGGAAACTGTAATTCAGGCATTTAATTTTCACTGGAAAAAAATGTAAATATTAAGCAAATTTCTTGTCTGTAGCAATCAAGCAAGTTCCTTTCTGACTGGAGAACATCTTTTGTATGTTGTTTGTTTTCTTTAGTCAAAAACATTGAAGCCCTGCAACAGACAGTACATCATTGAGATCAAATGGTACCCTTCATAGCAGTATATTTGAAGCTGTATATTAGGTGTTTTATTCAGTTTGGTCAAAGGCTTTGCAGGAACAGAGGCTTGTTCTTACTGGTGCTGAAACAAATGTGAACAAAAGAATTAAGTTGATTCTGCAGCAATGTTTTGGTGAGTACTAGAGACTCCTCCTTGGAGTCTTGTTACATTTGACCATTATACAACTCATGAGAAAGTAAGAAGCTTGAGCTCCAGTCCCTGATGTCTTGTGAGGGAAGATATGCAGTAGTTTTATCTCTAATATATCTCTAACATATCTATTTTTCACAGCTATTGGTAAAAGTAACTTTGTTAGATAATAAGATAAAAATCAATACACCTAAATGTGCTCACTATTTCCAGAAATACAATGGAAACCATGACATCTCTATGGCTGCCAATATTTTCCCTGTCTGGATGTACCTGATTTTAAAAAGTCCCCCTTGGCTCATTGCTCCTACTTTGAGCGAATCAATTGCCAGCAAAAATACATTTAGCTAGATTATACTAATTCAAGCATGTCATTAATTTCCCTTCACTCAATAATGATTCACATGATCTCTATTGACAATGTGCACCTCGTTTATATTCAGCTACCTTGGCAGACCCATTTTTCACCCACCTCTCCCTGACACTCTCCTCTCTTCCTTCCTGCTCTCCTTGTCCCGCTCCTTTAAGCAGCCATAACTGTCTCTACCAGCTTCCTCTTATTCCTGCTTCTTCAGGCAATTAAAGACTAGGAAGCAAATATTCCCATTTCTGTGGGTATGTACAATGAGGCAACAGCTTACTGCCCCCCTTTCACCTAATCCTACACTTCCACAATCCTCTCCATTTTTGAAATTTTTCCTTCTGGCCAATGTACTGACCACCTGCCCCATTTGTTTAGTACAGACCAAAGAACACAAGAAGGACAAAAAAATAAACACAGAATGCACAGCCACCAGATCCTAGACACTGTTCAGGTGCTGACTGTGACACTCAAATACATGCAAAGATTCATAAAAGATAAAACATACCGTAAGCACATGCTCCCCTTCACTCTGTTTGTCCATTTAGATTCTAACAAGAGGCACCAAGGACGTCAGCCGGCTCCTTTCAGAGGGTTACCGCTTGTAGAATGTGTGCAAGCTAAGCCCTAACAGAGACACTGTCGCACTCGGCTGTTCCCTCTTCCTCCGCTCATCTCTTTATACAGAGATAGGAAGAGAGAGAGAGGGAGCAAGCTGCTTCAGAACACACAGTGCTCTGCTCTACCCTGTTGTCAGCCCGCTCTTTGCTCAGCAGCCAATCCCACCATGCCACCATGAATATTTTATTCACCGAGCCAAGAGCTTAAAAACACATGCATACACACCACCGCATGGAGGACACACACACACACTCACTCTTGGAGGACATACAAATGCTCACCCGCTGAGGTATTCAGGTCATAACCCATCCCCGACACAGATAAATAGAAACAAGCACACGTGCTAGCTTGGCATTCCTCAGAGGTTGCAATGAATTAAAAAAAAATACCAGATAGTGGTGAATTCATTAAAATTCCAAATGGCTCCATGCCTTTGACTTTGACATTTACAATCCTTATTATAAGCTCAAGGCTGGACATGTCTTTTTCAACAACCTGCAATTTCTCAAAGAGCTATTGTTCATTTTCTTCCTGTCTGCAAACAACACAATCTGTTCCATCAAAAGGGCAAAAGACCATAATCCTGAAACACAAGCATCAATCAAAAGGAGTCTGTTTATTTCACAAAAACACTCAGGATCCCTGTCCAGTCCAGACCCACCATGTTGATACACTATGCAGAGCAATTTCAGTCAATTTAGTTCCAAATATACAAATCAAAACAGAAAGCTTAATGACCAAAGTGAAACCAAATGTAAAATTTAAAGAATGGGAGACCATCGAATGAAATTATTTAGAAAGAGTGACACCTAATGGCTGATTGACATGAAACTAAAATATCAAGAAAATTCTGAATACTGGTACTGGCCAGCCTCAGTTCTTCAGCAAAATTAACCTTTTACCAGTGTCAGGAACTAACGTGTAACTACTGGCTGAATGCCACCACCTAAATGCTACTTGTAATTTCTATCAAAAAAAAACTAAAAAAAGGAACATGTTGTCAGTGCAGTGTTTGGACTTAAACGGTTCAGTGCTTCAATTAATCCTCCTTCAATCACCATTATACATTAAACCCAGGCACCAGTAAAAAGTGTGCAGTCATAGGTCCAACTCAGCTGCCTTCTTCGGCACTGTTTATTGTAGACTGTACCTCCTTCACAAAAGCACTTGATCACTTAAGAACATAAAATCGGGACAACCCCAAAAACATAATGCTTCTGGCCTGCAGCTGTCAGCACAGGGGAAATAAAACTTAAACCACAGGTGATATTCACTTGGTTCCAGAAAAGAGACACACTCTCTTTGGTTACAGCCCTGTGCTGGCAGGTCCACATTCATGCAAATAGGGCAGCACAGTTCCTCTGGAAATTCTTAAAAGTACTTAACTTGAAAAATCAGTCAGTATGATTGTTTGGCATAATGAGGGCTGGGAATACATATGCAAAAAAATGTGTTAACGATGCTTAATGTAACCTACTGACTAAATTGTCATGTATGTATCTATCAATATGACCAGTGCAATTGCCTTAAACTTATTTCAGAGCACAATAGTAGCTAGTTAGCTTGCACCATTAGCATAACAGTGTAGTGTTGTCAGCAGCAACTAACATTTTTCACTAATACAAACAGATACCACTCAATGGCAGTGGGAGAAAGACAAGCAGACCAAAAGTATACTCTCATGCCCTCCTTGTACTTCAAGAATTCCCTTTGTAGAGGAGTGAAATCCATCCCTTAAAACCTAATTTAAAAAGTGCTTCTAGCTATTTGTTTCAAATATTTTACACAGTCATTAGCAAATTTGCTAGTGACAGACCAACGCTTGTGGTAGAAAACCTGCCCCTCCTGATCACTAACTTAAATGCTATGACTGGGAGACACAATAGATTGTGAAAGACTATTAGGCTGCACAATACCAATATTAGGATGTCAATAATATGCAAAACAAATATATCTTGATTGATAATTGATAGTGATACTGATATCATACCACTGCAAAGACCTGCAAAATAAAGATATATATATATGGAGTAATAATACAATACACTTGTGGAATATGAGATTACAACAGTAACAACAACAAAAAGGTGAGTTGAGGCATTGTGGTGTTCAGTCTACTACTACTCTAGTGTGCAGGCCAATATCCAGGGTTTGACTTTTATCACTACAAAGAGCCAGATTAAGTTAACTTAATGTATCTTTCTTATATTTATTTGCAGTTGCTTTTTTCTTTTTTTCATACATGAAGGAGCATTTGATGATTACTACATACATAACATTAAGAGCTGAGCAGTTGTATATACTTCGATCAAATAGTTTAAGCAATGTCAAGTTCTCCAAAATAGTATTCAAAAATATATATGAAATAGGCAGCACATCTCATATTTACAATTCCAAGTTGAGGAGGACAGAGTTTGAAAGTTTGACTGGTTTATTTGGTTAACATCACAATAAACAAACACATTTTCCATCATAGAGATGTTCAAGAATGCTCTGAAGACGGCTCTGAACTAAAACACTGTGTTTTTTTTTCCGGTAAGTGTACATGCCATGATTACAATATTTGCACTTAATTGATCATTGTAACTTGGTGGTGTTGAACTGCATCCTTATGAATATGAAGTTATGATAAAGTTAATGTTACCAGTGTAGTCTCATTACAGCAGCGTGAGATTCATAATGATTGGGGATGTAAAAAAAAAAAAAGTAAAACCAAATCATTGCCCTTAACTGCTTTGTCAAACTCCAATGGTGAGGTAAATTGGTTGTCACAAAATAAAAACACAATTACTAGCCTTACATTTGAGGACATGAAAAATGATATGTTATATACAGGAATTGTCTATGTATCACATTTCTGTCCGTCCTGGGTGAGGGATCCCTCTTCTGTTGCTCACCCTGAGGTTTCTCAGATGTTTCCTTGTTAAAAGGGTTTTCTATGGAGTCTTTCCTCAGTCGATGTGAGGGTCTAAGGGCAGAGGATGTTGTAATGATGCCATGTAAAGCCCTTTGAGACAAAGTGTTTGTGAAAACGGGCTATACAAATAAAATTTGCCTTGCCTTGCCACATTTCACTCTTACAGTCTTTGAACAGGTATGAATGTCACAGAGATGCTCTGAGAAGTTGCACTTTTAGATTTTCAGGCGTAACATCTTTTAAAGATGTTTTTTTTGTCCCACATGGGTACTTAAAGTGACTGTTGGCTGTGCAAGTTAGCTGCTATTAGTAGTAGTAGTTAGCTCTAAATGCCAAAGACCCCTTTAAGGTTCCTCGCCCTGGTCAAGCAACAGGCCCAAAATAACAAAAGTATGTTGTTGAAATCAGATTTGCTCAAAAACATGCATACACTGGCTGTATGTTGCCCTAGCTGTATGTTGCCCTAGAAGTGATAACATCGATTTGTCCAAGATGTAAACATTAAAGGGTAAATGCACAGTTCATAAACCCACAGCTTTATTTTTGTGGGCAAAAGGGGGTCCTCTGTTACAGTGAAGTGATTGACTTCCATCCCTAGGCAGCCAAGGGTCAAATTTCCTAAGAAGCATGCGCATGAATACATACACACACATATAAGTACCTTGACGCACGTTCAAACATAGAAGTGGGTAACCCTACACCAGCATTGATGTCAGACATGAATATGCATTTTAAACTTAGCACTGGAACCAGTTTCTTCTGGGGGGGTTTTCACACTGCACTGCGTCTGATGCTCATCGTCCAATCTGTCAAAGTAACACTCACCAGACAGGATGTGGGTAGAGTCTCACAACCTTGATAAAACATCATAAAGAGTCATACAGTTGAGCAATACTATAATACAATTTACTTTACACCGATCGTTCCTCCAATATCTCACAACAAAATCTTGTGCTAAAAAAATGCCACATACGAAAGGTTGTATGTCATAATAACAGTACACGACACATTTTCTATTGAAATTTGCATTCCACGGTCCACCAGTGTATCCTGCACGGTGACCAGGGACAGATATTATCAAGTAGCGGACTGGTGAACCTGTTGAGCGCGAGGGAGAAAATGCCTCTAACCACGTACAAATCTACCGTTACCAATTGTTTAACTTTGCCCTTACCAAATACAATAACACTCTTGTCCAACCTGGGTTAGCAACACCAAACAACATTCATTACAGTGAAAATGCTTGAGCAAACGACAGGGAACAACAACAAAGCTCAACTTGCCTGACCAAGCTCGTGCCCTGCTACTTCGCGAGCTAGCAATCAACGTTATTTAGCGGTAACAAATGAAGACGAACTGAAGAGCAAATTTTAAAAAAAAAACGGAAAGGGGAACGCATTTCTGCGACATGTGGCTATGAATACACGCCCTGGTACACTTTTAAACGGTGGCAACTAAACAACTTGTGCCCATGCCACGTGTCACAACAAGAAAGCCGGCTAACAATAGCAGCTGCCGGAGGGTGCCCCACAGAATCTGACTCTCGAGCATCCCTTCTACTTCCCCGGCAGCCTGACAAACAAGGGACGTAAGGACAAAGAGACATTCAGATAAAACGGTGGGCTAATAGTTCACACTTACTGCTCTCAACAGAGGCCGCATTTGTTCCGAAGGTTCATCCATTTAACTTGCCGTCGGTCTTTAGAGCCACCACAATTCGCTTTTGGTCAGTTGGCGTAGACAGGAGACCGGCTTGGGTGACACTTCACCGAAGTGAAAACTGGCTGTGCTTCCCCTAACGACGCCGTAAGGACACGCCTCCAAATTGATTGACAGTGATAGATTACCACTAAGCGTTCAGTAACTGGTATTTTTAGCCAATCAAATATGATAACGTCACGAAAGGGTTGGAGGCCAGGTCCTTGTTGACCCAAAGAGTAAAGCGGGCTCTTTGCTTTATAAGGTTGGGACGTAAGAAAAAAAGAAAAAAAGAAGAAAAAAAAGAAAAAAGAAAAAGTAAATTCACTTTGAATTCGAGTGTGAACGCTCACAACATAGAACTCCTGTTCTTGTAAGAATCTTCCTCCGTTGCCTCCGTTGCAGTCAGAGATTTACAGAAAGGCATATTTAAGATAAAAAAAGAAAAAAACAGCCAGGTTGGACTTAAAAGTTGGTGTCAGTGTTCAAGATCAAAGTTAATGGTACAGATCCTTTCCCAAACATTTGAAAACACAGAGGTGATGTCAAACAAATCCTTTCTTTTCTTGCCTGACTCCATTTCTATAATTCATACCTGATATATATATATATATATATATATATATATATATATATATATATATGTGTATATATATATATATATATATATATATATATATATAAAACTGATATTAAATTAATGAAAGTCTGGTGCAATAAAACATGTTGAGAGAAAGCAAATATTTAGAAAATCTTCCAGACTAAGTTTCAGCTATGTTCACTATTAAATATGATAAAATTTGAAAAGAGAGGCAGAAGTGCTATTCACACTGTGTGACACACACTTCGACATCTACAGAAATGAATGGGATGCATTTCATTAAGATATCAGTGCTTTGTGGCATGAACCCTCTTAATAAATTGACAAAGTATTTAATTAATAAAAAAAAAGATCAAGGAAATAAGAAATATTCGGGGAAAAAAAGTTGTCCTGTTGTTTTACATCCTCTTGACAGACTGACCCAACTTCCCCATTCACCCCACGTACCCTTAGAAAATTCAACTTTACAAATATCCTTCACCAGCAGATGGCAGTGTTGTATCAACCAATTTTCTCTTTTATGCCAAACGTAAGCTGTTTGACAAAAATGTTCAATTTGGTTTTGTGAGTTTCTGCATCTCTTTACCTTTAATGATAATCAAGGCAAATAATTTGCTAAAAGAAATTACATGTAACTGCCTGTAATAGTTCAGACCAAGTAGACATTTAAGGGGAAAAAAAACCTTTCTCCCCTGACTTGAAGGGTTTAGCAGTGACTTACGGTTATTATTGCAGTAATTTCCTGTCATGAGCATCATCACAAAATTAGTTTACCATGTTCTGTACCTCACTCCAGCACTACTGATTGTATAGAACACTGTTAGAATCGAAACAAGACTGGTGCAAACCGCACCAAATCAGGAGTTCATCGGTGTCTTCCTATAAATAAAGCCCATTCCTCACCCGCCCATCAACCTCCGGCATAATCACGCGGCAGCTCAGAAATAGAACTGCCAGGTGGGAGATCAAACTATCACCTCTTAATTGTACCCTGAGTCTTAAAGATGCTGAGAGCCTATTAACGCACAAGGAAGTGTGCTGTGTACCACTCCTCGAACATGCATCTGCATAACACAGCTGGGAGATGAGTCAGAAGTTAGTCAAGAAGAAGAAGCACCACACTGACATCCACCTGTGCTGGTACTTGTGTAAAGAGATACACACTGTAAGGTGTGGTGATGAAAAAAACCTGATAGAACAGTTTAGTCATATGAAACTTTTTGAAATGAAATTTCCAGAATGATTCCGATTAAAGGTTGCTCAGATTTCAACCTGCAAGCAGGATTTGGTGGCAGATTTGAGAATTATGAGGGACTGGCCACCAAATGAATATTGAATGTGTCGTGTGCAGCTGCACTCCCTCTTTCCCAGAAGGTTTAGTGGATGTTGTTTAGTCTCTAGTGGGGAGGCCTTCTGAGTGTGCCAGGAGAGAAAGTGAAGAGAATGTGACATTCCCAAATCTGTTGGAGCGACCCATCAGAGTGCCAACGCATTGATTTTGACCATGCATCTTTTCCACCCGGCTGCCCCCGCATGTCCTGTACCAAACATCTCTCTCAAAACTGGGATCTTATGGGAACCTTATGAATCTAGATCAACTCCTCTGAGACACTCAGAGGGGGTGGGGTTGGGGAGTAGAGGCCAGTTACCATCATGGTGTACCCAAATCGTTGTATGGACTGTTGGTGGGAGGGGTGGATTGTGGAGATTGTAAATGGTTTTATTGGTCAGAAGGGGAAGGTGGAAAGGGGGAGAAAAAAGGGAGGGGGGGGCAGCCTGTTGAGATGTGTCCCTCTACCCTCCAGAGGGAACACAGGGGTTTGAAATCAATGTGCTGTTAAGTGCAGCTTAGCCGCGGGATACTCTCTCTAACATTATCCATGCACCAGTGAGTCTGGGCCCTGCCTGAGCGCCGCTGCACATGCCGCTGTCTTAGGGCGCCGTCACGAGGCCCTTCCGCGCCTCTGGTTCCTCTCACCTCCATGCTCTCTGCCAACACTCAACGCCCCTCTCCAAACAGTTGTGGCCCTGCTAACTTGAGACTCATCTCACACCATGGTCTCACTCCAACAGACCTGTGAGCATCATACTGTAGTCCCCCCCCCCCATGCCCCCCCACCCCCGGCCCCCAACTGCTGACAAACCAGTTCCAATCGAGGTAGTGAGACTAAATAAACCAGTGAGTTGTGTACATAGACACCTTAGGCGAGGTAAACAGAATGCCTGTGTCAGCATCACTAGGACTCCCATTCAATAAATGAAAAGAATATGATTACAGCTCAAACACAATACTTAAAAAACTTCAACAAATTAAAGGGATTGACTCACTCGCGGCGATGGGATTTGCTCTGGACGACTACAAACAATGACCATTCCCTCGATCTTAGCTGGGTACGTCACACGAGTGGACATGAGGCTCAGAATGTCCCTGAGGAACACTTTAGCAGTAATCCTAACTGGCTTGATAGTCATTTAACAGAGGTGACATTTATCAACACATCAAATAGAGGTTGGAGGATGTGTGTGTGTGTGTGTGTGTGTGTGTGGGGGGGGGGTTATAGTGTGAAGATGAAATATAACTGCCGCTGTTTCAGTCCTGCCTACGTTACTTCTTAAAGGGAATGTCGAAAAATGTTGAACCAAACACAAGTGTGCCTTTGGCTGCATTTAGTCAGTGAGAGCTGTAATAGTGTGTGACTGAAGGTGAGGAAACAGCCCAAGGCCTTCATCTGTGTTTAGATGTCAGTCCTCCTTGGGTACAATGTCTCCCAAACCTCCTTGGCCTTTCTTACATGAACTCTGAATGTGGTCACCAACAGGCAGCCTGAGGGAAGGGCACAAACACGAACAAGAGGGAGGAAGACAGAACTTGATATAGGCTTTGTATTCGCTCTGAGAATTGCTGAGATTGTATCAAGGCATGGTTACAACAGCACTTGAGGCCGAAATTCAATGTCTTATCCCAATGCGCGTATCTCCTATAACTCAACATTGTCTGAATTTGTGGAAGCATGCTGTAGAGGTGTATATTGATTATTGTACTTCTTGCATGGATGGTTGAGAAAGACACAATTTATCGACCTGTTGCTGGGTTTCAGGGTTGTCAGGGTCTCCAAACAATGAACTGTTTTTATATTAAAAAAAAAAAGAAAGAAAAAGGCCACAGGGTGTTTGGAAAGCTGCAACGGAAACTCAGAATGATGGATAGACTCCAAATGAGCATCGAGTCCTATGAGGACAATGACAGACAGATATCCACTATCTCTACTCTGCAGTATCGTCCCTAATCTTCATACATATATCACTGATTAGCAAAGGTCAAGAAAATGTGAAAAGGAGACAAAAAAACACCATCAGATGCTCAGAAACACAATTTGCTGACGAGCACAAGCGCAAACATTTCTATTCTCCTGGCTTAAACTCCCCAAGAGGCTTTTTCTTACAGCTTTCCTGAGAGGCCAGGGCAATCAAGCACTCTACCTTGTTAGGAGGTGTTAATTGGAGTTAGTCAGACTCCTCACTTTGTCAAGCAGTCTGACAACAGAATTAATTAGAATTTGAGTATGTAAATCAATTCAAATTGGGCGTCCTTATGGGTGAGGGTGGGAGGGTATTTGAAGTATTTTCACTGAGGAAAATCAGGTGCTGAGAGCACGAGCCAAGTTATCTGTGTGAATATTATGACTTCTCGTTTCATCTTTTCACTAATCCATGTTTGGAGAGGCCATGAAAACAGGGCGTAAATAGAGGTGTTGAGCTGTACGTTGCCCTCAGTTGGGTGCCTGATAGATCATTTTCCATTTGGCCTGTTGTCATATTTATTTCAAGTAGATGGGCTTTACATGCCATTGAATTGCTTCGGTAAATGATAAAACGTGTGAAAACAATAGAAAAACAGAAGCAATATGGCTCTGTTCTTTTGAGAGGCTTTAGCCTAATCGCATCTATGTTTTGCGACATTTGGCAATCTCATATTAGATCAATTTGATTAAGAATCCTGGTCTTCTGTAGCTTTAAAAAGGATTTAACAGCTCCTCTGTGCATGCATGCCATGGGGCTTTGAATTTAAATCTTTGTTTTTAGGGAGCGAGACAAAAAGCCCACTGCCTGCAGTTTTAAAAATATGAACTTTTTACATCCGTTTGTGTTTAAAATTGACTTAATCTTGATTACAATAATATATGATCAGTGTGCAGATATGGGAAATGCTTTGTAAATGCAGCAGTGGTTGAATAGACGGTCTAACTGCAAAAGAATTTTGTTAAATTCATAAACGAAGCAATACGTCTGAAAATGCGTCCCCAACATGTTTGCATATGATTATTCTCACTTGTTTTAGAGGAGTCTGATGCACACTTTTATACCATATTGACATATTAATGCAGCCTGAGCCTGCAGGTAGGGGACTACTTGATTAAAGGATTGATACACTTAAGATGCCGTATCTAAAAGAGGCTGTAAAATATAAAACTTTCTCCGCGTTGCATCAAAAAAAACCTGAATCACGGAAAACATTTCCAATTGCCTCCTTAAAGTTTATTTACGTCAAATTAAGGTCAGATATTTTGATTGTAGTTCATCTAGTTTCAGCCATAACTTAATAAACCATACAGGGAAGGACATTTGGACAATGCTTTATGAAAAGCTGCTTTATTATCCATTTAATAACACCTCCATGAAGACAATTTGTACAAGTTACATCACATTCTAAAGTGCACAAATACTGTACAACAAAAATGACATAAATATGCAAGGGGAGGCTGGGAATAAAATCACATTTGTAAAAAAAAAAAAGTTGTAAAAATAAATGGATAAAAAAGGGACATGCTTCTTTTTTTTTTTTTCAAAAACAACAATCACTATGCATGTTTCTGCTCAGGTATGTGAGAGGGGCGGGCCTGGGAAAATAACCTTGTGCAGCTTGCTTGGGGAAACACTAAGCTTTGGCACCTTTAGAGAAAAGAGAAAAAAGACATTAACAAGGAATGGCGAGCACTCAATAGTAAACAAAAGAATGATTTTTAGTTTCAATAAATACAGTCTTAGGGGCTTGTGTAGAATGCATAATAACCCATGCCTTTTGGGTTGTCCTTGTTGTAATCCTCTGTAGTCAAGTCTTCACACTTGATGGTTGGGGAGTTCTCTGTGCTCGAACCCCCAGGGGACATCCTGCGCCTCTTGCAGACCATGGAGTACACACCAGAGTCGGTAGAGTCCACCGATTTCAGTGAGTGAGAAGTCTCAATCCAGGTCGAGGCCGGCGGTGCAATCTCCTCAGGCAGCTTGTCTTTATTGACCCCCAGCTGGTCCTCCGGGAAGGCTGGGGGACTTGGACGAGGGGACCAGGGCAGGCCGGTGGTCATCTTGCGCTGGTAAGAGCTTCTGGTGCCCCAACCTGCAGCCATGGAAGCGAAGGCGGAGTCTGGGTAGTAGCTGAGGGCGTGGGATGTCTGTAGGGATAAGGGTTTGATGCCATAGGACAGCAGACTACTGGTGGAATAGTCATTCTCATAGGACAGATCCAGCTTGTTGGAGCCCGGCTGCTGAACCGGGGGGACAAACCAGCGCTGGGCCGAGGCGGCTGCGCTGGCATCCTCGCTCTGTGGGGAGAGAAGGCTGTTGGTTTGAGGAACAGCCCGTTCACTTGTGTAGAAGCGGTTCTGAGGCAGGTTGTTGACAAACTGGTCCTGAAAGAAAGGCTGCATGGCATAGCGAGCCCCAGGCACAATTTGGGTAGAGCGTGGAGAGTCTGTAGGGGACGGAGTCAACCTGTCACTCTCTGGTGCTGTGTACATCCTGTTCAAAACATGAAAGAAGAAAAAAAGACACTTCAGGCTTGCATCATACATCTCACCACAGAAAAAACATCAACCATATAAACAGCGAGGACACGTACGAGTCATAGTTGTCCCGGAAGCCTTTTGCAAATGGGTTGTGATCAATCTTCAGCTGTGTGATCTGGAAGAAATAAGAAAACCCACATAAACCAAGTGCATCTTGCAGAAGGTGCGACTAAAGAGCAGTAACACAACATTTGTAAGGCCTTGATTTTACTGCAGCTACAAAGTCAAACACATTTGGTTTTGTTTTAAACAATAATTGAAATGCTTACATCTGTATTCTGGTAGGCAGTGACAGCTATAAACTGGTTCTCTGGGAAGGTGAAGGTTTGAGTTCTGGCCTCGTTGCTCATGTCTTCCACTCCGTCTTCCGTCACCTCCACGATGTGCAGTCGCGGTTGGTACTTGTGAAGAGACTGCAAGACTATCATCTGCGAGAGGGAAAAACATAATTTAAATACTGCACATGCAAGTGAAGCATGACAATCAGTTCGTCATCTTTACCCCCCCCCCCCAAAAAAAGTAAATGCATAAATGCAGAAATCAATCTTTTCTCGAGTTAAATATGATTATTTGATACTTCTACGACCAGATGAGGACAAGAACGACCCTTCGCCTGTTTGGTCGTAGTTGAAATGAAGTGTTTAAGAAATCAATATCTAACCTGTGTGTTGTTGTTGTTGGCCCCTTTGTTGTTTGTCAGCTTCAACTTGCCAAAAGAGATTTCTTGTCTCATCCAATGGGCCCCCGTGTTCGGGGATTCTGGATGAACGTACATTTTGTTACCTAAAAGAAAGAAATAACATTGAAATTAAATTATGACCATAACAATGACCTCCTTCACTGCCAAAGTCTTCATCATTTGCACATTATTTTCATTTGTATTTTAAATGTTCGCGTGGGACATATTGGCAAGATTTAAAACATAATGCAGCATTTCTGTCTGCCCATAATTCCTTTTCGATGGATCATAAAATTAGAAGTTAAAAATTTCTTTCATTTCTTTAAATTAAATTTTAAAATGCCATTTTTTTTTTACAGAAAAGAAAACTGCTCATTGAATAAGTCTGGGTAAAAGGTAAAACACTAAATTAAGAATATGTGAAATGTTAATTATAAAATCCTTTGTTCTTCTTTCCATTTAACCAAAATTTGCACAATTTTATTTTTGACAGAGGACAGGAAAATTCAAATACTCAAAATTAAAGAATAAACCTTTGCATGAAATTATTAAAAACGATGCAGCATCAAACAGGTTTGCCATGAATTAAAAGACTGAAACTTCCTTAATTTCTGAAATAATTTATCTGGCTTAGTTTTACATCCATAGATCCTCCTCGTTAATGATTTTCTTAAAAAAGAAAAAAAAAAAAGAAAATTAACGAAATACAAATTTGCCCGAGCTAAAAGTACTTCTGTTATTCATTTAACTCACCTTGCATGTTATTGTCCGCTTTTCCACATGTGACCCACTTTCCTCCTTGAAAGCGCCAGTGATTGGGGTCTGCCAGAACTATTTCTACAAAGACGTTGTAATGGGCCGTGAGGTTGAGTCCGGTGATGTTGAAGCTGAGGAATGGGAACATTCGTCTGGGAAATAAAGAGAAAAAAGGAATAAGATTTACATTTGCGCAGCAGAAAGGAAAGGAAAGGATAAAACAGTTGTTTCTTTCCTGCATTGGCGCGCTACTGTCCAACATTAGATCAGAAATTCATGTGAATTCCACTGGTGGAGAGTTTAGTCTGTTGCGTTACTGTTACATTAAAATGTCTCAAAAACGAAAAAAAATAAATAATGTTAATTAAAGCGCAAAAAAAAGGAAGATGTGGCTCGTGTGCGTAAAATTCTCTTGTGCGTAAAAGTTAAAGAAATGCCATATTCCTGCCAACGACCCATGCGCGTGACACTCAGACTCGGCCTTTAAAGCAGCTCTTACCTGCCCTGTTTGGTGATGATCATCTCAGTCTGGTGCCGGTGGAACTTCAGCCACAGAGGCCGGTTACAAAGATAGACCTGCGCTCTGGCACCGGCGGCAGACCCCGGCAGAGACATGGAGCCAATCCCCGTCCCGGTCCCTGGGTAGGAAGGGTACAAGCAGCCGGGACCCTGACTGAACTGGTACCCTCCGCTGCTAAACTGGCTCCGGCCGGTGCACACGGAGGAGGAGGAGAAGCCTGTCGGTGGCAAGACTGATCCGTAGTGAAGCGAGGCCGGGTATCTAGAGCTGCTGGACCCGGTGTACACCGACCCGGTTTGTCCTGCATAGGGAAAGAGGGAACAAGGACTTGCCATGTCGGAACTCGCCTGGGAGGACGAGATGAAATATCTGTCAGAGCCAAGTTCGTCTATGTTGTACCGCCGACCACTCGTCATCTCGTCCTCACCGAGCACCGGGGAGCCTTTCCTCCCATCGGGCCCAGTTTTAGCGAAGGCGTCCCCCTCTGAGTCCCCCAGCATCACGTTGCCCACCCCGCTCAGATATTTCTTGGGAGCGTTATTCGATTCTGATTCTGTCCGGTCAACTTCTTGGTAGTCAAGTTGCGATGACGGCCTCGGGCTGTTATTGGCACTGTCCGACGTGGATAAATTGTAAAAGGTCTTGGGTAAAGCGCTGGGAAGGATGTTCTCTAACTGCATTGTTTAAATCTAGCAATAAATAAGAAGAGTTCAAGAGTCCAGGAGGTCGATCTGAGTCAAGGAGGCGACACAAGCACCGGCGCCCTGCTCGCTGCACTGTCTGCACGCCTCCCTCCCTTGCGAGTGATGGAAGGAGGTGAAACCTTGTCCTCACCTACGGATTTTCGGATCAGATGATGGGTTGGACACGGGATTCTCAGAGGCTCTTATAAGATGTAGTTCTCCACACACCCAAGTGATTGTAAGCGGTATGGGAGGAGCTTTTGGAGAAGCATGCGGGGGCACCAGCCCTCTTCATAGCCAATGGTCGCAGGGCTCTAATTCAATTAAAAAGCGTCTTTAAGAAATCACATTTGCGACTGCAGACGAGTTTCTCTCTCTCTGTTTCTCTTTCTTTTACTCTGATAACAAACATGCGAGAAAATACACACCATTTAACGTTAAATTAAGAATCATATTCACTTTTATAGGGCACGCAGATTTACTCGGTATTTTTGTTGTTGTTCCTCAAAGACTGACGACAAAATAGTCCAAATTAATCTCGTTCAGCCTCGCGCTCGCATAGATTCACGTCCAAACGTCCAAACGTCCAACGGAATCAGCAAAATATCAACTACGACTGTCGGACTATCCTCTAACTCTCGCCTGAGAAATCGCAAACACCCAGACCTGCCCCCTCTGCAAACCCTCCACACGTGAAAAAAAAAAAAAAATCACATGTGCACCTTATTTCCTATAATTGGCCTCCGTCGGCTCTCCTCTCCCCCTCCAGCTTCTCAGCTCCAATAAAACTATCGATTGATTAAAAATCGGTGAATTTTTTTTAAAAGTGTGTTTGTGTGTGTGTGTGTGTGTGTGTGTGTGTTTTCTTCTTCCGACTGCCTAAGAAAGAATCTGGTAAATAGCACTTTTTTGGTTTTGAATTTATTTTATCAGATGGGGGAACCCAACAATTTTGTTTTAATTTCTTATTTCAATTAATCGTCGGTTCATTTACAGTGAGAAAACTCGCATGCGTTCGGATTTCAGAGGAAGTCATTTTAAATCCCGAGGCAAAATTTACATTGAGATATTTCTTAATTCAATCGCGATTTATAAAATAAAGACAGTTAAAGTGAGTGTGAGGGGTACATAATCTGGAATGTCTGAAAGCAATCCAAGATTTAAAGACCGAAGAAAAGAGATTAGGAGGGGAGGTGTGTTTTAAAGATTGCGTTTAAGAAAATCTCCACCAGTGGAATTAAAATAAATCTGTCGGGAAAATGATAAATGATATATTATGACACACAGCACAAATGTATGAACGAACGACAGAAAAAAACAGAGTGCGAGGTGTGTGTGTGTGTGTGTATGTGTGTGTGCGTGTGTGTATAACAGGCCTACAGTTTTTGGCTGATAAATTAAAAACTAAATGAACAAGAAACACACCATTTTAAATACTTTTAGTATAAATTTGTTCAGTCTCTGTCTCTGTCTCTGTCTCACACTCTCTCTCTCTCTCTCTCTCTCTCTCTCTCTCTCTCTCTCACACACACACACACACACTGGGAGATCGAAAGGTCCTTATCCAGAAATAATCACAGATTTATGTCACACACCCTAAATCGTTTACAAGATATGTCTTTATAGAGGCAGCGCCCTCTAGCGTCCGGTCGGGGTCTCTGGTTCCCATCGTATAATACAGTAACGCTGTAAGAGAGCAGCCCGTTAACTCTCACTTTTCCACTTGAATCTCACTTTGCATCATCTTCAACTGCAGTGAACTCGGTGTGTGTGTGTGTGTTTGTGAGAGAGAGAGAGAGAAAGAGAGACTGACTTAAAGTAAACTAGACAGGGGGGAGTAGGGGGTGAGATGAATTTGGGGAAAGTGGGGATACAAATCTGTGAAAAGCTGAGGGAGAATCTCGGCTGGAGGCAGATTGGCTCGTGTCATAAATGGGACAGTAAAGCTGGCTAGTGGGCCATCAGGGGACCAGAGCTACATGCACAGCACACCGTCTGTCAATCAAGACGAGACCCCACCCAGACCGCACAGAGATGCGAACACCAAACATTTGACAACTGAGATGAAGGAGGTTTTTTTTTGTTTTTTTTTAATCATTTGCAACCAATTTGATTATTTATTTTGACTTAACACAATATCTCACTTATCATGAGCTGGTTCATCTTTTTCGTGGTTTATGAGCACAGAATTCCTCAAGGAAGGATGATGAGGTGGCTCCTGTTGTCTGCTAGACTGAGAATCCTGAGCCTGCTTCAGTAGGAGAGGATGCAGGAGACACATTATCAAGCATTGTTTGTTTTTCCTGATCTAGAATTTAACAATCTTCCATCTCTCTCTGTCCGTCTCTCGCTCTCTCACTCTCACACACACACAGCAGAGAGAGAACTTGTCCTCTTGACTCCGTTGTCTGCTCCAGACACAGATATTGGCGGGTGAATCTGCTTTAAAGGAGTGTGTTCACCGTCAAATGTCGTAGAGTTCTATTTCCCCTTGCACGAATAGCAAATTACTGATGTTAAGGCGAGATATAAAAGGAAATTTTTTCTTACTGTACCAGTTTATTCTAAAGCAAGAACGAGATTGCACCGTTTTAACAACCGTGGACTGAAGTTTTCCAAAATGACTCCAGTTGCCATTTGAAAGCTAGAAAACAAAATAAATGTGATTTACTGGCCACCTATAAATAAACTAATTCCAAATGAGGTGGATGTTTAGGTCTTACTCATAAAGGAGCTCCCACTTGTGACCTGTCAGCATGTTTCTTGACCACCTATAAAATTCCAAGTGTGTCTGAGATGACCCTCTTTGGCCCTTGGCCAGGGCCCGCGCGACAGGGGAAGGGAAGTCTTACCATATTGTTGTCAGAGTAGATCATCAACAGAGCACATGAAAGGAATACATTCCAGGTTTTATGGGCCAAGGTGGCTGCTGAAGCCTTTGCTCGGGAGAGAATTCATGTACCCCATTGCAAGGATTAATAACGCAAGTCTCATTAGAGATCCTCGCCACCGAGACCCCTGGAGGGAGGGGTGCTGGGAAAAGAACCAAGTGCAATGTGCACCATGCCAGCTCTGCGCTCCTCCGCAAATCATCATCCCCAAGAACATTTTTATTGGAAAGAATTTATTTCACAAGTTTATCAAAGATGTCCTCCAGTATATTTTCCTGTGTGAGGAGATGGCTAACATTTAATCAAAGCAGTAGTCTTTACACGAGGAAAGCTTATGTTACAGACATGCTGCTGTCTTCAAAGATAGGAGGTGACAGCTTTCATGAATTTCCATTTGCCCGTATATTGCCTTCAACAATTACCTTCCCGTGTTTCTGCTGGTTTCTTTGTGATTTAAGCAGCCTGAGATTTTCCCTTTAGACCAGGAGTTTGTATAAACAGCTTCACATCTTTCTTACAAAGCCTTTTTTTCTTTTTTGGAAGTATTAGCATATGTAAAATATATTCATGTTTGAAGTCATGTTTCACATTTCATTCCGGCAGAGCACATAATCATGAAATGGGAATCCCCCCCCCCCCCCAAACTGGACACATGGGAATTTTCTCAATCTATGTCCCTCCAAAATACATTAAAATAGATTGCATAAAACCATCGGATGTTACTTTGCATCATGTCTGCAGCTAAGTCTCAATGTCAGCATGTTGGTGTTGCATGCATACATGTCAGTGTATGTGTTCTAGTTTAGTGTGTGTGTGTGTGTGTGTGTGTGTGTGTGTGTATGTGTGTGCACGCGTGTGTGTGTGTGTGTGTTCCGTGGAAGGAGTGGTGGATTATTGCAGAAATGTATCTAGGGATATTGTGATGCACAGGTTTCAGGGGGCAGTGATAATCCACTGTGTTAAGACAAATCATAGAAAAATAAGGTGCACTGGCTGTATTCAGGGAAATAGGATTGAAGGCTGCACTCACTGTATTTGATTCCCTTAGGCAGGATAACATGATTTTTGGATTACTGCATTAGAAAGTGTCACCCTGGGGCTCTGGGGAAAGCAGCAGGTACACAATATGGCGCAGGGTGAGTTTCAGGTATCTATTTTTATGAGACTTTTTTTTATCTTCTCTCACACATTCTTTCATCCTTACACCAGTATATAAATCTTTCTATTTCCAAATAATATTTTTCATGATTAGGACAAAAAACAACAACAAAAAAAGGAATAATTTCAAATAATCCCTGTCTTTTATATTCAAATTTCCCCCCAAAAAATCTTACGGGTATTAATAGAGAGAGTGTATTTTCTTATCACAGATCTCTGAAGTGATTCTGGCACTTGCAGCACAACCACCTTTCTACTTTCACTCACTGTGTCATCATGTCTTTAAGCCAGCGATGCTGGAAGTGGATGGCTGATCATTGGCCCGACTCTCACCCTCATCCCCATTTTAGCATCAACCTTTGTTGACCCACTTCTCCCAGCCCACCCCTCCTGAAACACCAGAGGAATTGACATAAGGGACCGAAGCAAAATAGCAGGTGCTAAAAGTTTGACAGTGTAGACTGGATGTATGTGTTCCCAGGAATGTGAGGTGTAAGGGAGGGTGCCAGAGTTGTATCGACTACGCATTAAGCCTTGAAAAGAACACTGCCTCTCTAACAGGCGTACTCTCTTGGCCGAGGAGAGATGGGGTGAGCTGGGGCTGGGAGGGGAGACGGTCCTACGCTTGTGAAGCAATCCAAGCCACCAAGACACAGTGCTGCAGCAGCTCACCCCTGCTTCTCTGTCCTTTCCCACAGCACTATTACTGCCAAACAAGCTGGGCTTTTATCACATTGCTAACCCTGACTCAGAAACTGCATTTCAAGAGGACTCTGTTTTTTGTTTTTTTTTAACTGATGCATTTTTTTTTTTTTTTTGGACAGGGAACACAAACAGATTTACACCACAGGAGTATTCTGCTGCTGCTCCTCCTTCAATGTGGTTAAAACAGTGAATCAGACGTGAGAATATAGAGTTTTAACACATCTCTCTCAGTATGAAAGCTTCTAGAGCGACACAGAGGAAAGCCCTAACTGACTTGCAGTCTACCAACCAGAGGCATATGCTAGTGAGCGTGAGGTTATGTAGACATGATTAACGGTTTAAGGTTGACCCCCCCTCCACCCACCAGGAAAGTGGGTATGTTGCCGTTGGCATCTTCAGTTTACTCTGGGGAGCGGGGACTACTTTCACAGCGCTAGAAGGCCCTGGCTGTCAAACAAAAACATAACATAGCTTCCTTTTATAGCCAATTTTCACAAACACTGGGCATGTTTGAGTCAATGTTACTCTTTTTTTTTTAATTGTGTTTTGCAATTAGATATTAAACTAGTGTATGAAATGCTAATTATTCACTGAAAAGGCTCCAGTTTTTGCTCTGGAGAAATGCATCCAGCAGCCATTAGATTTAATTACAGACCACAGAATGCTTTTGTATTAAAACATTTGCAGCAATTTGGCAGCTGTATAATTTAGATGTACTGGATCATGCCATTCACATACATGAAAACACACACACATATGTGCATGCATGGTCACACACAATCATATACACTTGCCAGGTGCCTGGGCACACACGCACGCACACACACATACACGCTGATGTGTGTCGGCACACACACTATATAGAGAGGGACCTCAGTGCAGCGGACTCCTTCAATATTGAACCCAGACCCAGGCCTGGTCTCTGTATTTACATGTAAATGGTCTACAACAATCTGCGGCCCCTTTCGTCTACTCTGTCCCTCCAGCCGTCTGGGCCTGGGGAAGAGAGCTGCTAGTCAGATGGGGGGGACCACATCAGATGGGCTCCCGTGGTTATGGAGCCAAGCACTCCGAAGAGAAAGGGAAGAGGCTGCCTGCCTGGCAGCCACTGAAACAGCAGGGACTCCCACATAGCATGGAAGTGGTCCATGGTCTGGTCTCCTCCAGACCAGAGGAGAGATGTAAAGGACTGAGCAAAAGGCCTTCCTGCCTGAAAACTGAAAGCAAAGCAGACATCTTGTATTTTTAAGGGACGGCCCGCTCAGTCATGGCTCACCAAAGAACTAGGTGGGACGGTGCAGTCAGGCTCTCTAGAAGAGGTATGAGATCCTGGTCTCTTCCTTGTGGGTAGAGGTGTCATATTTGACAAGTATATGTGTGGATGTGGAGGGGTGGGTGTCAATAATAAGAGATTACGAACAGCAGTGAGCATGCATATCCAAGTCTCATGGTGGAGGGAAGGAGCCTGCCTCTATTTGTTCCTTATGATCGTCTGTCGAGTGTTTGTGTGTCCTTCTGTGCTGGCGGGTCAGATATGGTGGAGGTCTAGACACATGGAACAACATTCTGTCTGACAGAGGAGCACTTGCGTTTCGAGGTTCATCTGATGGTTGTGGACCTTGATAGAACCGACCAGCCGAGGCAGTCTGGACCCATACCCAGTGCTAATAGTCTAGACTTCATTTGAGCAAATCTGGTATATGTGAGCCATTGAAGACACTAGAAAATTGATTCTAGTTGTTTTTTTCCTCGTGTGCACATATAAAAAAAGATAATATTTCCTAAATCTTCAACTTTAGTTTGCAAATACTTCATACATTGATCATATAAACCAAAGGGAATAACCTGCAGGTCTGGAAAATGAAGCCGGTGATGAAGTAAACCTGGATTCTGTTTAGATCATTTAGATTTATCTTGATGAAAAGTGGAAAAATTCTTTTCATGACTGCATGTCTCTGCTGTGAGGACACCCACATGGTCCCATCCTCCCTCTGTTCTCACTATTGCTCAACACCCGCTCGTTCGTCAAAATAAGTTATGACACTTGAGAGTTGGGGACAATCGCAGAGCTCCACTTCATCGTGCCTCCAGAACAGAGATGAGTGCGTGATGATAGAGGAACTACTGGTACCAGAGCAATTCCAAAATCTGACCACATATAAAAAACATACCAAGTTATGTCATTCTCTTAAATTTCATCAGAATCCATCTGCTTGATTCAGGTTAGTGGGACGCAGATGCTCAGAGGGATTTCTGGACATGAATAATAAGATTTCAGTCACTTTTTTATACAATGAAATTAGTAGAATCTGGTAATTTCAAGGAAAAGTTGAACACCAGGGTAAATGGACTTGTTAAAGGGAAGGGTCTAAGACTCCATTTAGTCTGACATGTATACTTGAAGTGCATTTCTGTTCATTAAGGGGCTCTACAGTCATATTGATTGGAATCATGGGGGGATGACACAAAAAAAAAAACGTTTATACAGTCATACAGGAGTTTGCTCAACTCAACAGCTGTGATTGCTGCAATGAGGGGATCCCCAGTGATGGCCAGCATTCGATTTTAAAATGATTTGGCACTACAGGACCCACTGGGCTAATATCTTCCAGCCTCGGGTTCAAGAACGTTCCCCACCTCCTCAGCAACGCACCAAGCCGTCACACCTTCTGTGCGTAGGCAGACAAAAAGGGAAGCCCCGGGCTGATGTGGTTTAGGTATAGGTGTATCTGAATGTGTGTGTGTGTGTGTGTGTGTGTGTGTGTGTGTGTGTGTGTGTGTGTGTGTGTGTGTGTGTGTGTGTGTGTGTGTGTGTGTGGGTAGGGGTCTCTATGCATTTCTGTTGTGCGTCTGTGTGTGTGTATGCAACTAGCTGTGTGGGGGACAATGCAACACGTTAAACCAATGTGGGAGGTGTGAAGACAGGGGATCTGTTGCAGTCAAAATGAACAAAGAAGAAAACTGCTTTCGCTTTGTTTTCACCTCTTGTAAGAATGCAGTTTGTGGCTAGCCTCTTTTGTTATTTGCCTATAGAATTGTTGGTGAACATATGTTGAAATATGAAGGGGCCTCAGAAAGAAAAAAGAAAAAACGCTGATGCTAACATGCATCAGGGCCTGCTGCACCCTAGAAACTTCACTCGTCGAAGTACAAATCAGTCTCAGAACTTTGACATTTTTTGAGGATAAAAGTATGTTTTATTTCACCTGTGGTGATTTGCAATGGCTGGAAGTGAATCACATACCGCTACAAGAGGATGTGAGTGGGTGGTCTCACACCGCTGTAAATCTGTTTTCTCTTTCACTCTCTTATCTGGATTGCACTGAATTGAATTCCTGAGAGGGCAGTTTATTTTTATATCAAAATTTCAGTGACAGAACGCTAAAGCAGGTGAACTTTCTACACATTTAGATGTGAATTATGAGTCAGGGCGCTGCTATTGGAGGTCAGGAAAGCAAAATAGGTCAAAAGTCACTCTTCATTGCTTTGATTAGCAAGTAATATTGACACAGTATGTTTATATTTACATATGATCTGACATGCTTTCATCATCTGCAAATTGAAGGATGTTTCACAGTATCTTTTTCACATTGAGAACCAAAGCAGTACCATGACATATTGACGCATGGTTCATGGCAGATATTTGAACTCTTTGAATCTCTCGCCCGGATTTTTAAAACTTTTCTTTCACCTGTCACCTTCTGATAAGTCAAACCGGACCGATGAAAAACAAGCAGCGATGAGAGGGCCGTTTCAACCCCTCCCCCTCCTCCGCACGTCAGAGTGCGTGGCTGTTCTATACTGTGAGAGGGAGGTCAAGTCTAATCATTTTAGGATGTGACATGAAGGATCAAACCAATGTATGCGCTGTGGTGCCAATATCATTTCCTGCGTCCACTAGGTGGGACCAGAGAACACACACTATTGTTTTGTCACTGTGCGTCACCGGAAGACGACGCTCTGAGCTCCAGTTACTACAGTTTCCCCTTCAATGGAGAAACTGGCTGCCAAGCTAAGACCGTTTAATGAAAACAGGCGGTCACATCAACCTATCATCAAGTTCTTAAAGTGGTTCTGATTGACCCACTAACTGGTGCTGTTAGGAATTATCTGCACCATAACTGAACGGGTTCTTCTTTGGAATAGACTACACTCCAGCATGTTTGGTGAAAACTGGCCTCATAATTTTGTGTCCTGCTGAAGCACAAACAAACGCCATCTGAAATATGACCTGCTCAGCAGAGGTAGTAATCCGCCAGAGCAGTTAGCACTTTTTGTTTGTTGAAATAAAAAGTGATCCCTTTTAATTAACCGGGACCACAAACCTAATTGTAATTTTTCCATCATTACTCTACCCCCAGTTGTGGTCTCGACATACACAATATCATATCACGATGGCACATCCTCGTTGACCTGAGCTGAAACTGATCCCAGCTCCTGACATGCTGCCAGTCTTGGCTCAGTGTTGAACACTATCAGGTATCGATGCCAGCTAACAGCCTTCCACATTCTGCTGCTCTGTGTAGCTGTCTGACCATAAACAAGGTCACTAGTTGCTACTTACGGTACCCCCTCTTCTTCTCATGCATGCATGTGCAGTGACTTCCATTGCAGGATGAGGTGTGCGTGTGTGTGTGTGTGCGTGCGTGCGTGCGTGCGTGCGTGCGTGTGACACTGAAGCCTGCTGGCCTTCCTTCCTGCCGAGGCCAGAAGGTATGCTCCCCAAGTCCTGCCAGCTTCTCCACAGTCTGGGGCCACTGATGTCAGAGTGGCAGGAGCGTGTAGGCGGCTGCTATTAGTGAGTCCTCTTCACGCCGGATTCTGGAGTTCCATCAGCTGGTTGTGTAACTTGTTTGGAGTGGAAAAAGGGGGGAAGAGGAGGCATGTATGTTGCTGTTTGCACGTGCAATGCGTGTTCCATTAGGGCAAATCAGTGTGAGGACCTTCGTAAGATGACATACACTCGTAAATTTCAGTATTTAAGTGATCAAGCTTGATATCCACTCTAAGAGGCTGTCTCAAATAAAACACAGCACTATTCTTGATAAGTACACCTCCAAACAGCTGTCTTCCCCACGTCTGTGTTTATGGTTCAGTCCTGCCTCCTGTACAGAGCAGCAGCAGGGGCGAACCATCACATTTGGTGCCCAGCGTGGGGGCGGTTGGTGAGCTGTCGAGCTCCAACTATCCCATGGAGCTTTTCTTCTGTCTTTTCAGTACAATTTTGACTAACCTCATTTGCATCTGCTAATTAGATCCTGTTAGCATAATTCATACACATGACACCCTTTTGAAGCTAATGAATAGATACATCTCCAGACAACTCGCAAAGAGCATTTAATGAGACTCAACTTACTCAAGATTGATGTCACTGTGAAGAAGAAAGTTGAAGTAGAAAATCAAAGGCATTACATTTTGTGCCAAGAAGCGAGGTGGGACTTTGACAGTAAAACTTGATAATGTGGTAATGTTTGCAGCATGATAAATTATATATATTCATCCTCAACACCGCTTTAAAAACATAAATTATATGCATTCTTCTTTTCACACTGAATAAAAAGTTGAAATTGTATCATTTGTAATAATTCGAAAGGACACTACAGATGGTCGGACACGGATCATAACTGTGATTCCTCCATTTCTATTTACATGAGCTATATGCAAAATATTAAATGATGAATATTCATGAGCGAAAAACGGTAAATATGATTCATCTTATACAGCTGGGTATCATTCACAGAGCCCCATGTGAAGAATAGAGCTCGTGTTAGGTTGTCAAAACAGGGACAAACTCACCATCCCCTGTATCTGAGCTGCTGATCTCGCCATTATATTCCTGATGAGAACTCACAACTTATCCCCTTAGAGCTGCATCACCACGGGAGGTAGGTTTCTACGACTTAGCACGGCTCTCCAGGTGTCCGCGCGTTGCATTCTGAGGCGTACGACAGACACCACTATTTCCTCACCTTGTTTTGAAGCGTCCTTTCACTCTCAGGATTGCTAATAACAGAAAAAAGGGGGAGTGTTGTGCACTATATATAAATATATATGCACTGAATTATACTTTAAATTCAACATGCACAGATATAAAAAATGTGTGAAATTATTTTTTGATTACATCTACAGCCACATGTCTTACTTTTTTAGCTCAAATTAAAAAAAAAATGTTTAAAAACGTAAATTCCATCTTCAAATATCCAGTTTAAGAAATGATTTATCATTCATGGAAAAAAAACTTTTTAATTTAAAAATAATTACAAAAGTAAAGCACAGTTTTTTGCTGCTAATTTTGTGATGTTCTTTGTAAATTTTTTTATTGGTATTTTCCTGCTGTATGATTAACCCGAATATCATCACACAGCAGGAAAAAAATGTGATTGGTGTGGTTTTAAAAAACAAAAAAGAAAGAATAAAAAGTGAAGTTATGTAGTTGTTGAATGTTTCAATGAGCGAGAGGAATCAGAGTTTCCCTCAACTGTTCTGTCGGTGCTTTTAGATCCTTCTGAAGGTGACATGTTCTTTCCAGGAATGAGTACTCTGATTAGCTGGTGTGATAACTTACAAGCTTATTAAATAGAATCAGATGCTTTCTGCTTGTGTCCTGTCACCTTAGTCCTGATCTGTGAAGAAAACCTCACCAGCAGTTAATAGATGACACACGTCGAGTGATTCGTCATCTTTTTTCATGTGAGATGTATTTGCATGACTATCGGTCACGGGTTAAGAAGCGCTTGTATAAAGAAAAGACAGCAGGAGTCAGTAATGTTGTTCCCGATGTCGGTAAATGTCTTGAAAATTACAATTATAGCAATTATAATTGCTTTTGTCCTTTCAGAAACCTGATTCGTAGCGAGTGACCTCAAGTGTCCGTTTGAATTTCTGTTTGTGTTTTAGTGGATGAAACCAAAATGAGATAAAGTCAGTTACTTTTAAAGGCCATCATTGCCGTATATGAGGCATATTTTGTGTTTAAGTTTGATTAAGTCCTGGAATATGCTGGATGATTTGTCCTTGTTTGGTTGTTAGAGTTCAAATGTTATAGAAAACAAAAGTTCACATGCAAGTACAAATATATGTAAATCAATCTAGCTCTTTTCTTTAAAATGTTGCATTCCTCAATCAGCCACAACTTTAACAAATGTATTTCCGCGTTTTCGGAGCTGTAGTGATGGAGTTGTGCTCCACCTGGCTGGTTGAGTGGTGTCTCAGCAGGGAGTCTTGAATCATCTCAGCTGAGGCCTCATGGCTTGGCCTGGCTGGAGCCCTCATGATGTGCTAGCGTAGCGAGCCAGGCCCGAGTGTGGGTGCACTTGTTTGTGTGGCTGTTTCTGTGAGTCTGCACGCGCATGTATTTGCCTGTGTGAGTTTGTTTTTGTCTATACATGTGTATGCATAGTGATGCGTGTGCATCCTCAAGTGTAGATGCACTTGATTGTGTGTGTGTGTGCGTGTGTGTTTGCTCCCGTCTGCTCCCTCCAACCGGTTGATCTTTCACATTTCGCACGGGCAGGAGGGACAGGAGGCTGCCAGGCTGCGCCCGGAGCCTGGGTACAGTACGGTTAGCAATGCCCGGCATTCATTAGCACCTCCCAAGCTGTCTGCACTTTTATCAAACGCTCTAGCTAGCTAACATGCTCTGGCTCCCTGCTCCCTGCTCTTGTCACCCCAGTAAAGGCCTTCACCATGCTTTGGCTCCACTCAGCCACAGCTGAGGCCTCCTTTCTTGGCTTAGGCCATTTCAACTTTGTAACAGTTCAGCTCAGTGACACAATAGGAAGCCAGGCAGCTTTGCTAGAGTTCAGAACTTTGTAAAGGATGATGCTTATTCTTCATTTCGACGAGCGCACACTTACCTGACTCCTATTCATTTATCAGGTCATGATTCCCTGTAACCGCCATCACATCAGCACTCTTTTTTTAACTTTCTGTGAGTGTGAAATCATCACTCTTACATGTGGTGAAAACTGAAAGCAGGAACAGCTTATTATGTTTCTCGAACCGCTGCCTGGATAATGAGCCAGTGCAGATTCAAGATGTTTGAGGATTCTCGCCCTTCCTCTCAAAGGGAAAAAAATGAAACTTGCAGCTAACATTGATGCTGACAGTACTCACACACCTGAGATATCTTTTGCAGTGGGACAGTGGCTCCGGCTGTTGCCGGACTTTCTTGGCATTGCTGAGACTGACTGCTATTGAGAAAACATTCCATGCTGGGCCGAACATCAGGCCCAGTATGTAGCTGCAGAGATCGCAGTAATTGATATTGCTGGTTCATGCACTCAGTTTTGGAGAACTGAAAACCTCCCTGCTCTATACAGGACCCCTGCTCACAACACAGGTTCTCTTTTCTACTTCTTAAGGACTTTCTGGACTGCTGAATACACCAGTGGGTTCCTGCCCATTGGCATGAGCAGTAAAAGCCCAGAGAAGAAGCTTCCAGTCCAGAGATGACATCAGGTGGCCCTGGTAAGACTGGATTTGCTAACTGTAATGGTGGCGTCAGGACAAGTCCAATCCTACAGCTCTTGTGTGCCCACTTTATATGGTAATTCTCGCAGTATTGAGCATATAAGTCAGGAAATGGAAATGCACATGATGGTTGCATTTCTTATAATTACATCACCACTCGAGTTTTGATTTGTAAACTTTAACTTTCCATTTGCACCTGTGTTGAGGAGACTTGCCCTTCTCCCCAAACAGAGAAGAGAGATTTATGTCCCCACAAAATAAGGAATACCCCGTACACACACACACACACACACACACACACACACACACACACACACACACACACACACACACACACACACACACACACGTGTCATATGATTTAATGACAATTCACAGGGAAGGAGAGAAAGAGTATAGTTAAACATGTGACCTAAGGACTAAAGCTGTGATTCTACACAGGTGACTTGACACCAGGTGTGTCTCATCTTTTGTTTTACACTTTCATAGCCTCCCTCCCTCTGTTTCTCTCTCTCTCTCTCTCTCCCTCTTACCCAACATCTCTCTCTCCCCTCTCATATGCTTCCTCTCTCTCCTCCATTTCCTTTCATTCAGCCGTCTCTCTTTCCATCGCAGGCTCAACAGGCTGGGAATACCTCTGAGAGCTGCGACCGGGGTGCAAAGAACACAGCAGGAGTGGTATTTGTCAGTCTTGGCACTTCCCCAGCCAACGCCATTAAAGCCGGAATATACTCCAAACCCCATCAAACTCAACTTCTCAAACACACACACGCACACACACACACACACACACTCTTCTCATGTGTGTGATGAAGGAAGGAAGGAAGGAAGCAAGGAAGTCTGTCTGTGTAAAGCAGGTCGTTGTGATGGATGGTGTGATGGGTTAACCATCGAATTATTTGCTGTGTTTGCAGAGGGTTGAAACAAATATATCTGGCTGCTGGGTTGTAGAACTCACCTCATAATTGGCTGTATAATGTACCATTGTTGTTAACACAATATTTTAGAAATGCTTTGAGAAGATTTCTTCTAATTTGGTTGAAATATCAACTTGGATGATGACCTAAAAGGGTTTGGTGGTCAAAGGTCAAAGTCACTGTGACCTCACATCCCTCCCATGACAGTGAAAGTGATATCTCAGGAATTATTACACCTGGGACAAACGTCCACAACTCCTGATGTTTTTTTTGACAGGCTGTATTTATACTGTGTAACAAACAGACAGTTTAATACATTTTAATTACTTATGACTGCAATTTAGTTATTAATTACATGGGTACATGAAACTTCTGAAGCTGGTTAAGGTGATAAATCAGCTGATTATCTCTTTAGTGAACCAGTGTTACTGTTCAGTTCACTCCGCCGTAACCTGGTACTTCACATCTTTTCTGTCAGGATATTCTGGAAATCAAAAATCAAACATGCAAAGCTTTTGTAATTTCTACCAAATCATTAGAAAAGTAGAAAAGAGAAAAGATGTTTGCGATCCTCTTTTCAAACCTTTCCATCGCTTTGTCAAAGTTGTCGCCACAGCACAAAATTTCTAGCTTTACAAAACAAAACAAAACAAGAAAAACCTTGTCGAATGAAGCAGTGCAGCGATGCCGTTTAGTGACCGTTTGGATATTGAGTTGATACCGTTGAAAGAAATGCAAAAAAAAAAAACCTCGACCACGAGGCGCGCGGACGGAGACGCAGAAGAACCGAACAAACTCAGCTGAGGGCAATTGAGGTGCCAACATAACACTACTGTCATTATTGTACAGAATATCTCCAATATCACTCTGGCCGTAGAAGTATCTCAAAATAACTCAATGACTTCAATTACTTGTCAAACCAGAATGTGACAGTGACAGCGAGAAGAGGAACACTAAGTGAACTTTTACTTTGAGATCTGTTGAATCAGTTTGCCTGCATATTTAGAAAAGTCACTGGACTCTGTGGTGTGGTTTGCATGGCTGGAGTTTATTTAGCTTTTTATATCCAGGAGTACGGATACGCTGCTTCAATTAATTTCAAAAGTATCAGTATGGCTTTAATCTCATGAGACATTTATAATGTGTTGGCATTCTCCATAATTCACCCTCCCCGTTAGTTTTGTGTAGTGGCAGAGAAAGCAGCATAATGTGTGCCTGCAGGCTACCGTAAATGCTGGAGGGGGTTAAAAAAGTACGATAATATGGACTGAAGGTTTCATGGTGCTATTTTAAAGCGCACCATGTTCAGCCTGTTCCTCCAAGAGCAAATCCATCTGTTCCCCGGATTCACTGTAGCATGTTACATGCCCTGACAAACACTTCTGAGAATGTAGTTTCAAGCCTAATCATCTCAATGGAAGACAACCCGAGAAAAGCTGCTCCGCCACATCCTGCAGCGGGGGGGATAATGACATGCGAAAGAGAATGCACTTCACTCGTGGGCCACGTCATTCTCACTCCACTCATGATCGAAGGGTAGATGAGGAAGGAGTACCGAATCTGAAAAACTAATCAACACTTAAGTGAATGACAAGACTGTCACGTTGGTTAAATTGAGTTCAAATCAGTTCCGTCATTCCGTCATCACGATTTCTGACTTCTGATCTCCTGTTCATTTATAAGAAAAGGTCGTACGTCAAGACGTATTTTGACAATTTGTGCTTTTTCAATAAATGTTTCTTAGCAAAGATGAGAGAAAACACCGTTTGTTACAAACATAGAAAGCCGGTGAGACAAGGCAGGTTTTTTTTTTTTTTTTTTTTTTGGATCTGCATCCAACATCCACAGTGGCGAAGCTGCAAAAAGGCCACCGCTGACTTGAACTAATTTTAGGTGATGCCGTGTGCGCAGGACAACATGCTGGGCCCAAAATGGGCCTTCGCCATGCCATGACAAACAAGAAGTGGGCGAAAAGAGAAAAGGGAAAATTGATAAATGCAGCAGCCCACGCCAGTTTTCTTCTCCAAGTGAACAATACCATCATTGTTCAGCAGGGGCTCTGGCAACACTTACATGGTGGCGGTTGATTGTTTTGTAAAATCAACAACTTGGAAAATAGATTTATGAGATTTCTCGCTTTGGTTTACAATGTGGGTAGACTACATACATCTTTTATAAAAAAAAAAAGAAATAAAACAATCTCCACTCCTGCTAAAAGACGGATGCAAATTATGGCTCAACTTTATTAAATAATACAAAATATATTTTATCTTCGTAGCTCAGGATGGACCTTCAGCTCCGTGCATCTGCAGGCTGCATCGAGTCACTTCTCTTTCTCCTCCAGCTCACCATGAGCTGTTCGGGCAGATGCTAAATGTGAACTCACATGTCGAGGCTCCCTGGATCCACCTCTCACTCCACATTCAGCACGTTGGCCTTTGTCTGCTTTAATTGAGCCCCCCGACTCCATTTAATGGTCTGTTTAATACTTATTGAAACACAGCTAGTGCTGGAGGTTAAATACATCTTAATGCATCACACTAATCCTTTCATTAAAAGAAATGAAAAGCTCGTTGTAAGCTGCAAGATTGCCTCCATTAATTAGGGGGGGTGTCTCAGCCCCGCCATGTTGCCCTGGCCGAGCTGTGTGTCGACGCTGTGGTGGGAGAGGACGGCTGCGGGCTGAACAAACCTCCCTTACAACTGCCAGAAAATGAGTATTAGTGAAGATTTACGTACTGGGACATCATACGAAACCGGCTGTAGGCCACAACACTTTGTTCTTTTATTAAGGAAAAAAGACAGGCATCTTTCTATTTTTTCAAAAATTTTAAATAAATGCAAGATTTTCACTACCTAACCCTTTCCCGTATTTTTCAATTCTGTTTTTCATTTTCTGTCTTTACTTTGAGATTTATTCATGGAAAACAAGTTGCAGGAATTAACCAGCGAGTACGATTTGTTTGTTTTTCACAGGATAGAGAGTTGGCATCAAAGCGTTTTCATCCCCGTGCTGCTGTTCCTGACTCCTGTACAGAACGGACCGTCTCTCCATAGAGAGGAGGACAACCCCAGCGTACCCTTTTCTGGGCTCCAAGCCACACTCTACGGGTGAAAGCGTGTGGACACAACACTCCCTGTAGCCTTTACCCAAAATTCGAACCGTTTCCTTCAAACTCCCATTCTCACCCACTCCTCCTCCTTCTCACTTGTTTAACTTCAGGAAGTATACGAGCTCGCGGGGTTATGCCGGGCGACAAAAGGAAAAGACCCACTTTAATATGCTCGAGATTTTTTTTTTTTTTAAAGCTTCAGATTTTCTATATGTCATGCGCCATGTGTTGTGTTAAACTGAGAGGCAAATATGAACCTGCTGATTGTCATACAGCTGATATGTCTCACACACACACACACACACACACACACACACACACACACACACACACACACACATAAAAACGGGAGAAGTCTGAGGCCTCTGAGGACAACTCCTCTCTGGAGTCACATAAGCAGATTGTATTCATCTTGATCGCTGCTCCACCGCCACCCAACCACCACCACCCCCACCAACAACCGAAAAACCCCCCGCCCCCCTCACCCCACCCACGTCCCCCGTCCTGCTGCTGCACTCCGCTTTAATTCCCGACACTTTGAAAGCTTTTCTCACTGTATATTTTATCACTTTTTCTTAAGACTTGTGCTCAGCTACGCCTCAGCTCTTTTTAAAATACAGAGCCAAAAAAAAGAAGACAACTCACATCTTGGATTCTCTCTCTCTCTCTCTCTCTATCTTTCTTTCGATCCCTCTCTCTCTCCCATTCCATTGTGAACAGGCTTATTGGAAAGAGCACACTTAACAGAAGAATTTCACACTGTATTAGAAAAATGCATCTTTTCACACCTGTACATATCTTGTCTAATCTGCTTGGTAACCAGCCCCTCTGAGGGAGGGCCTCATGCTGTACACCAGAAGAACGACGCCGGAATTTGCTTCCATTCTCAGAAAAAGAAATAACACTTTAATTGTCATTTTTATAAATTATAGAATTTTTTTTTTTGCACAAACATATATGGCATCTTCCCTTCCTCTGTAGTCATTCATTAATTGCTTGAAAAGATTTTTTTTTTTTTAATATTGCACCGCCTTTTAATTCTTAGCATACAGTCGGTTGATGTGATTGAAGTGTGACAAAAAGTTGTGAGGTTTATTTATTTTTCGTTGCTGTTGTGACGGAGCTGGTAAATCTGTGGGCGTGTAAATCACACCGAGGTAGAGACACTCGGAGATAGACACACATTACATCTCGGCGTGCCAACAAGTTCAGGAGTGAAATCCTGTGGATGCGAGCACATGTAAAGTCATCATAACATTGGAACAAGGTTATCTGAGAAATGGCAGTTTATGTGGCAGTTTATGTTTTACCTTCATGAATAGAAAATATGCTGACTGATTCGGAAGGATTTGCACATGCGCAGTTGGACTTATGTCTTATGGATACAAAGGCAACATTCCCTCCAGATTTCTTGAAATGAAATACTACAATAGCACAATTTGTTTCAATTGTTAAAAAAAAATAAAATTTAATTTGTGTGTGAGTGCGGTTCTCTTATCAGACTGCACAAGTCCTGACATGAGTTCTGATGCTCCATTCATCGATTGACACGCGCCTGCCTGGTGAACAGGTGAAATTTCAAGTGGACAAGTGTCAACATGCCCTGAACAGAAGCTTCTTCTTCTTTGGTTCTCCCTCCTTGTACAACCCTCAGAGCTCTCTAATTGCCCACGGATCACACACACACACACACACACACACACACACACACACACACACACACACACACACACACACACACACACACACACACACACACACACACCAACCTCCACAACCTTCCACCAGAGACACAGGCCAGAACGGTGGTCCATGAACCTTGGGAGAGTGGTCTCGGTTGGGCCGCCCCCGCCCCCACCTCCCCCTCATCCCGCCCTCCCCGCCCCCCTCCCCTCACTAACACTCAGCCCGATGTGTTAATAGATCCGATGCCATCTTATTTTCGCACTTCTGTGAGACGGCAAGGGGCGGCCAGGCGGGATCGGCAGTCTGCTACACTGAAAGAGCTGGGATAAGGAGAGGAGGAGGAGTGGATGGAAGGGTGGATGGATGGAGGGAGGGAGGGACGGAGGGGCAATGGTGGGATCACAGCACTCAACTGAGGAGGTCAACAAGAAGGCAGGGGGCACAAGTTCAAGTGTGCACAGGATGATGAGATCAGGAAGGGAGGAAGGGCTGGCAGGATGGATGGGTGGATGGATGGACATTACCTCCACCCTAACACTTTTAATTTAAAACAGATAACTTCAGCAACATTTTCAACTCACATCCATAAAACTCCAGAGAACCTTTGAAAAGTTCCCATAAGTGTGAAAACTCTGGGGTTTCTTGGTTGTGGGGATCTTCAGGAGGGCTAAACCTGTTCTACTGAAGGACAAGGGAAGACCTTCTCTCCTCCCGGAAATATTTTGAGTAAGATATAAAAGCTGTAACACTTAAATTACACTTTGGTCATGTTGCTGGTTCAAAATCCTAAACTGTAAACTTTTGTTTAATTCCTTTCCAGCCTTCCCTGATAGAAGCCCCAGAATGTCACCCACTCTCCCCGTGTTCTTTCTTCTTCACCCTGATATTTGCATTTTTCTGGTTCTTGCAGCAGAATTATCATTGCAAATATTCTCTGGACTTTAATCAGCTCATTCACACCCAGACTCTATGTTACAGACTTCGTGCTGCGTAACTACAGGGTAACGCCTCTTTACCGTCGTATGATTCAGATCATCATCTTCTCGTGTACAGGACTTCTGAGTCATGTCGCAATTAGTTGCCAAGTTTAGGGGGCGGGGTTATATCAAAGCGACCCCTTTGTTGCTCTCTTGCAAGTTTGATCAAATGAAAAAAAAAGGAAGAAAAAGGATAATGAGTGGCCAAGTTGTTGGAAACTTAAAGAAAAAAAAACACCTCAGGCGTGATATCTGGCGATAACTCAATTAACGTTTGTGTCATTGTAACTTTTCCGGATCTACTCAGCCCGTTGACATTAATTTGGTTGGACTTTATGAAGTTATTCTCAGTTTGATGACTTTTTAATAATGGTTTGGAACCATTCCGGATCAGGATTCAGAGGCGTCGACACTGACAACCCTGTTGACACTTGTGACATGCTGAGGTATGACTCAGAGTAGTGACGTCCATGTCAGTCAGAGTATTTGAAACTTGTGGATGCAAGATTTAAAGGGATGCAGTATTCATTTATGGTCAGTATTTGAGCGTCGTACCTTTTCAAAATAAAATGATGACCATCCTGCTGCCATCAAATCAGTAAGTTTGTGTTCATCAATGATTTTGTGTACAGTATCTACATCAGATATCATTTATTGGTGGGGTTAACTGATAAAAGTGTGTACAAGTGAATTTTACCACTCTCGATGTTAAAAAGTTTTATATCGAATAAAAATACTGCTGTCTCCCTCCTCCCTGTGTGATTTTAAGACAGCAAAAATCAAAGACAAAGCCTGATGTTGGCCCCAACCAGCACAAGGTTGACAAGTTCAGCTCAAGTTCAGCTCAAGTTCAAAGGCAAACGACAAAATCATAAGTATGGCAAGTTTTGTTCAACTGGTTTTTCCTCACAATTTTGCACATTTGTTAAAAAAAAAAACTCCCAGTCCGATGACATGTTTGGTAAAAAATATTCATTGTGGTTCGAGTGTCTGGAACAACTCTGCTGTCACTGTTGACATCTTTTGACCACTTTGCCTACACCCTTAATCACAAGTGACACCAACAAGTTCCAGTCCCTTCTCAAGGTGTGATCAAGAAATGGTCTTTGTGGTGATTAACTGTTGAAAAAGTTGTTACAGAAGGAGGAAACTGGTTTGATTTGGAAGTGTGTGTGTGTGTGTGTGTGTGTGTGTGTGTGTGTGTGTGTGTGTGTGTGTGTGTGTGTGTGTGTTTAAGGTTCCCTGGTCCTCAAGAAGCCTCTTGAGGACCAGGGAAGCAACAGCAGGTCACACTTCTTTTTTTTTCTCATACCATTAATTTTGTTCACACATGAGCGAGTTGCATACAGGAAGCAAGCCAATGTTCACGAGAGAGAGAGAGAGAGAGAGAGAGAGAGAGAGAGAGTGCGAGAGAGAGAGAGTGCGAGAGAGAGAGAGAGAGAGAGAGAGGTGCTCTTACATTTAAGTTTTTTAATTTGAGCTGTTTTGCTCCCATCAACATCCATCTGCTGTGGCTCTCTGGGCTCATGTTTATGACATCACAAATGGTGTCATTGGTGCAGTTCTTATCGGTGTATTCAAATCTCTAAGAACAGAATTTTCATTGAAACCAACTTAAATTTTTTTTGTTGGCACAGAGAAAGAAAAAAAACCCATCTTGTGTCCAAAAGCACAACTTATTCCTTGAAGTTAGATCATTTTGATCATGAGTTATATCTTTTTATATACATCACTTTGCTTCGGGCTCTGTCACTGACAAATAAATCATTCATTTTGCAAATGTAAACAATTTTATACATGGTCTTTTTTCTAGATAATATATTATTCTTGCCCATATTTGCTCTGTTCTTATACCCTGTAATTATCTTTTTTATGATAAGCCATTTCCTGTGATTATGTTTGTGATACTGAATGATGACAAAAGTGAAATCCAGCGTGAGAAGACCACGAGTGCTCGTCTTGCACCTACGCTGCTCGGATAGTTCTGCAGATGATGTGGAATCCCTGGTTTCGCTCTGCAACGCCCATAGAGTATGAAAGCATTAGTCATTGGTATCACATCTGAGTCCTGCAGGGTTGTTGCACATGTTACGTTTGTGCGTGTTTTCTCTTCTTGTAACTGGAGTGTGACCTACCTCATCTCACAGGTTTTACACATTGTTTGTGATACGTCATGTTGTCGCCTTTGTGTGCTGATTCCAGGCTTTTGCCGCGGGTTCATATACAGCCATGTTTTTTTTTTTTTTTTTAAAGTTGGTTCAGAATTTTTTATTTTTTTTTAATCACTATCTTTCACATGGGGTGACATTGTCTTCCAAAACAGATATTCGAAATGTCTTGCTTGTCATTGTGTCAAAGCGTTTAATAAGCTCTCGGAAGAGGGACTAACGGGTCGTTCAGATCCGCTCAGGTTTTATTCTGAAGATGTAAAGGTTAGAGAGATCATAAAGTATAAAAGTTCACATAGATGGAAGGAAGGGGAAGAAAGAATAAAGTGGTGTGGGGGGGGGTTAAGTAAGTGATGGAGGGGGGGGGGCAGAGTTTGGCTCTGAGCCAAGTGTGTCTCAAGCATTTTGGGTCCTCACCTTCCTCTGCCCCTGTCAGCCTGGTCATGGTCTCCCTCTCTAGGCATCAGAGATGCAAAGTGACAGCCAGGGTGGCTTCTATGTCAGTGAGGTGAGACTAGGCTCTCCGGCTAGATGCCCTGACCAGGACCACCCCTTTGGGTCTGCCGCGTGTGAAAAAAGAAAAAAAAAGTCACGCTGCAGTGTCTCACTCACCATGATTATATTGTCAGTGCTCCCTCCTAACCTGTAAGATGCCGCCACCCCCCCCCCCCGCCCCTTCCAGTGGCAGATTAGGATGCTGTCATCAGAGTGGCAGCGTGCTAAAACATCCATTAAGGTTTTAATTGAAGAGACGGAAAAATGTGGGAGCATGTGATGTTGTGTGTGTTGCAATGACAGTGCTTGTCTTGCAGAGGTGAGAAGAGACGGAGACTTGTCAAAGGTCACAATCGGCCAGAGGCCAGCCCCCCGCTACAACCCCCGCCCCCGCCCCCACGACACTGTCAATCCACGCTGCTCTTTTGTGACAGCAACCATTGATGCAAAGCGTAACTGCAAACAGATCAAATGCCCTTGTTCTCTAATTTACACGCGCGTCACCGTATCATGCATGCTTCAGTATACTACACTTCAGACAGTTTCCCACTGCCGCACTCAGAGCAACTACACTTGCGACAAACTCTCCTTTTATTCAGGAGAGGCTCCTAATATTCTCCCAGTCCTGTTGATATGAATCAAGCTATTTGTAATAGATGAAAAGAAAAGAAATGTACTTGTGCGAGAAAGTAACAAAATGCTATGTTCCAGCTCTTGCAACGTGTCTATGTCACAATGTTCAGCTGGTTCATGCGTGTGTATAGGAGTGATGGCACATAGACACACACACACACCTTTGTGCATCGATTGTTTAGCAAACAATAGAACCTGTAGCACCTACTGGAGTGGATATGTGGAAAAGGTGCAATCACACACTCCATGAGCAAATTGTGTGTGTTTTTACAGTTGAACCACCTGGAATGATTATTAGATAGTAATTATAATAATTAATTAATAATGGATACTTTGTATGAGGAAGATACACTACTTTTAATGCACCGTAATGGCAAAGAAGCATTGAAGAATGGTTAATCTAGAAGAAATTACAGAATCAAATACCTTGAGTCCATCTTTCATTAGAATCAAATCTATAGACTATGACTTCTGAAACAGATTTATAAGGATTATAACTTTTCAAGAGTCAAGTAGGGGAGTGGGAGTGTTGGCTACAGGGGCATGAAATCTGCTTTACTATCTGTAATGACACATGTATGACTCACAGAAACCCACACACTGCCCTTCAGAGTCTCCCCGCTGAGGGGCTGTAGTGTCAGTGTTTGCGTGGGTCGGCGGGGTCTCTTTCTACGCAGGCAGCGGGGCGAGCAGCCCCTCAGCAGGACCTGGACACTAGGAGAAACACAGGGAGGAGGCAGAGGGGGGTACCAGCTCAGATTCTGAGGGTCCGCTTATTATTAACTCTATGCCAAACCTTCCATGCCAAGCCGGTCTGTCAGCCCCCCTACTTGCTGCGGTTCTGGCCTCGACACCCTGCAGTTAGGTATAGGCCAGCATAAGCTTCCTCGTGGCGCTGCATATGATTAACTGGACCATTGGGCAGCTTGGCCTGGGAGAGGCTCGGGTCCTGGGCATGGGTCCACAGGGCACGGGCAAGGACAACGGAGGATCTGCCAGAATGGAAGTACATCTCTCCTCCTGTTTATATCTGATTTTGTGCTGACTTTGAGTGAAAAACAGTTTTATTCTCAATTGCATCAGATGGATCTTTCTGCCAACATCAGTGTCTCACACGTTTCGAGGCTTATGTATGTATGTGTAAAATTCTTCAGATGCTAGCAAGTCAGGTTTTTACAAGTAGAGAAGGTGGCAGTGAGTCAGAATAATGCGTGTCGAATAATGGTTGTGGTTTAGCATATTCACGATATTCAAACTTCTTTAAATTTTTGCATTAATGATCACTAAAGCTCTTAAAGATAAAATAGACACAACTGGTGTCTGTATTTTGACCATAGATTGTTGTTCTTTTAAGGTGTAAAACCAGACATGCTGTTTGCGTGGAGGAGTTCAGCAGCACATTGATGGGTTTTAAAACAGCAGTCCAAAAAGCTGCCTTTAAACATGATCAAGTCTTTCTCCTTCACACCTCCCGATTCACAAGTGTGACTTCCGTCTGTTGCTTCTCTCTCTCTCTCTCTCTCTCTCTCTCTCTCACATCTCATTTTACTCCCTCCCTTCCGCTTCCCATCCCCCTCTCTCTTTCTTCTCAATCCTTAAATGTTTTTACCTGCAAATCCCAGCGCTGCTCTCGCTATGCAGGGAAATCAGGTTTTCTTCACCATCATGTCAACAACGTCCTCAATAGATGTTCATGTTAGAAAATAAATTTTCTCTCCACTTTGGCCTTCCATCTACTGGAGCGCAGTTTTTATGATTGCCGAAAAGGAATAAGTGTGAATATGGGTTGAATTGAGGTTATTATAAGAGCTGACACAATATTATTAACTGTCAAACATGCTTTAATATTACACTTTTGTGTCCCAACATTAAAGACCTAACCTGAACGTGAGGTGATCTGGACTTTTCCAGAGCAAATTTGTCCCCCAAATTCTATTGACTAGCGACGCTTTCTTGGCCCCGGCGCAGTTGGAAGAGGTGAGTTTCAGCACAAGTACAGGCACGAAACCTGGACGCAACAGAGTCTGGTAGCTCAGCAGAAAAAGTTTGCGTCAAACAAAGTAGTGAAATCATGAACAAAGACCCCTTTGAGTGACTTTAGCATCGATGCTAGCTTTTATACTGACTGTGACACTGCAGGGGGGCACACTTGTCACCTTTTGCTACAGTGTGTGTTACAAGTGTGTCTACATCTCAGTGATGTCAGGAGTGGAGCGATGTGAGCGCAGGCTGGCAGTGGAGTGGTGTGGAGGGACAATCACGCATCAGAACAGTTCAAGACAACAAGGCCAAGTGTGAGATTCAGACTGATTTTGTTTATCTTCTTATCAAGCGTTCATTTACATTTGCAGCAGCTCGATGCAGCAGTCCTGGCATGTCGTGTCACTCAGACTAGATCAACATCGGTGCCGCATGTGTTATTTCAGCTATGCTCAAAATAAGCCAAGGGAAACGAAATTGAAAAAGTTCTGTCCCCGCCCAAATTTTCCTGTTCGCCACCAAAAATAATCATGGGATCATTGATGAGCAAAATAATTATTGGCACCTTCAACTGTATCTATGAAGATGAGCATTATGTGGACATTGACCCAGATCACCTTAACTCCCCCCCCTCATTATCTTCCTCCCTTCCCCCTCTCCCCCTATCTCCAACCTCCTGTAGCCCCTCACCCCTCTCCCCATCCCCAACCACCTCCCTCTCTTCCTTTCCCTGAGGGCGATGTGGCATTTCTTTCCTCGGCCGGCCGCCTCCCTGGCCGTGTGCTGTCACTCTGGATGGCTCCTAGCATGCTGTGCCCCGCTGTGATTGAGCATTACGAGGTGTTTCACGCCTCTGTGCATTAGGCAAGACGGCGGGGAGGGCGTTGGGTAAATGATACGTATGGATTGCAAGGGCAACAGGGTTCATGGCTGGGTCAGGTCACGGGGAGAAAGGCGACAGTCCTTGCTTCTGTGATAAACCATGCATTCATGTGTACACCTGCATGCACCTGCAACCAAACATCTCACACACGCACATAGTACATCTGTATGCACATGCACAGCTACAACATACATGTGTGCATCACTGACATTTTGTTTCTCTCATCTCAGCCACAAACATTCGCAGAATTAATAAAGGCGAATGCAACCAGATTGTACGCTCCTTCCATCCCACTCATCAAGAATCATCACAAGGTCAGATGAAGCTATTTTAAATTAGCGTCGGCTCTCTTCGCTTTGTTATCATGAAAAGTGCCTGGTTAAAAAAAATTTGATAAATTAAAGCTGCGGCAGAAGAGCATGAAACAACACACACTTTCACTTTGTTCTCCATCCACCTCCATGCAAGAACAGGCGATGGCTGTTTGAGCCGGTGAGAGTTTGTAATTAATGCGCTGTGACGAGGGGCTTCTGCCCAGTGACAGTGAAAGACCACCTACTGACTTTTAATACTGCCTGTCAATGTGGCCACAGGACGCTCAATACGGGCCTGTTTGAGCTTGGGGGTCTTAGTGGGTGTAAGCTATATGCAGAGACACAGGGACAAGAGAGAAAAACAAGAATTGATTTGTAAATGTGGTATGATGATTGCATTATTTAATACCTGTTTTTCAGGCTGCTTTTCTTATCTTTGAGAGCACTTGAAGTTTTAAAATGTTAATTTGACTTCACCTGCTTTGTTGATGTTTCAGTCTACAGTATAATGGCAGTTTGGACTCAGGGTACTGACCTTTTCTTCAGATCCTGTCTGACTTTTACACACTCTGGTGCACTTCTGTGAGGAATGGAAATTTGCTCACACTCACACACTTGCACACACCTCCCAAACACGCTTAATTTACGCACACAGTCACACACGTTCAATCTTTGTTTAGACAAAGCCTCAAAATGACATTTCATTGCAGCTGCTGCAAGATGTAAATAGCCATTTGACAAGGTGGTTATGTTAAAGTATAAGGAGCAGTTTACTTTACAAATAGTATGAAGTGATAGCCTCCTCTACGATGACCCTCTAGTGAGTGTGTGTGTCTTCTCTTAAGTGCCTGCTGTGGTTTCTGATTGACAAGCTCCTCATCAGCTCTGCTTTTTGTTTTTTATGTCTGGACATACTTCACGAGCATCGCTATTTCAGCTTGAGTAAGCAAACACGTGAGTACACATATGAACGCATGGCTCTGGTTTCCACTCACCTGTGATATAAAAGACTCATCTTAGACGCCGGAGTCACTTGTATCCAGGCACTTTGTCTTCCGCTCAGCTCTGAGAGCGAGTGTACGAGCCACAACAGACTCTCCAGATCAATAACCAGGAGCTGCCTGTCTGATGGCTCGACAGTCTCTGGAGTGTCTGGCTGATTTTTGAAGCTTGATTGTCAACTCCTGATTTCAATCCCTTATAACATGCTTGGCATTTCTTGGCACATACTCTCCTTTGCCATATTTTTCCTATCTCCACTCCTTTGGTTCTTTTTTTCTCTCCCCACCTCCTCATCTCTGTCCCTCTCTCCCTGACTGCCTGCAACCCCGGGGCTTGACAAGCTGGCCAGGCCGCTGCATCTGCCAGCACATCTTTAGCGGCTTGGCAGTTAGGAAAGTCCGTCACAGGTTGTAATCAAACCTGCCTGGAAACTGAGCAGGAGGAGGAGGAGGGGGAGGGAGGGAGGTAGGGAGGGAGGGAGAGGGCCCCTGCTTCTGCCTGATTAATCATAATGTAATTTTAATTAAAAAGCACAGTGTCAAAGGGTTTAGCTGCCTGAGAAGTGAGCCCAGATTGCCACGCAGCAGCATCCCCCTCAGTCTGCAGGCAGGAAATGCGTCGTGACAAATCCAGGCGCTTGGGCCAAGAAAAACAAAGGCCACCATTACCAGGATATTGTCATTGAAGGAAGAGCTGGGGTGTGGGTGAGAGGTAATGGTGGTGGTGGTGGTGGTGGGGGGTGGGCTGACACGGGTGATGAGGGGACATGGAGAGGAGGGAGCACGCAGAAAAAAGGTTGGGGGTCACACTGTCATGATAATTGGTGCTCGGTGCAAACGCCTGTGTCATGCAAGAAGAAGGAGTACAGGCAGGAGTGAGGTGCGAGAGGTTCTGCCGTTGTGTTTTGTCAGGGGTGGATATCGTAAGCTTTTGTGAGCGATGCTGTAGGCTGAGGGGGAGCTGTGTATTTTTTTTGTTATGTTTAGTTTGTTTACATCCCAGGTGCATGCAGCGTCTACTCAGTGTCAGAGCTATTTTTATGCCACCTGATTCAGGGAAGCTTTGTGCGGCGCTATCGGCTCCGGGCCAAGATGTTGCCCAGACGATGGTAGCTGCTTGAGACAGGGTAGAGGGAGTGGTGTCACCGGGGGAGGCCGGGGGGCTGCAGCCAGGGTCAGGGAGAGCTTCTGAGGTGACGTGCCGTGTCAACATGGCTGAGCTGGAAGTGAAGCCAAACACTTGTGGTGACATGGCATTACCCGGGGTCAGGGTGACCGATTAGGAGGATCGCAGGTGTGAGAGAATATATGCGATTAGTTTGAGATCACTGGACTTTTGACTTCACTTGTAATATAGCCTCAAATCATGATCCTGCATTTAGAATTTTACAAACTGCATGTATCTTGAGAGGAGGTGTGTCGTCTCATCATTTAATCTCATTTTTACATTGTTTCTGTTCAAGCTACCCCTTCAACAATAATACGCTATCATATAGTTTAATTCTCATCATTGATTGCCATTGTCACTGCTGATATCCTGTTTAGTGTTGGAGCTGCTATGTGTCTGACTACAACCGGTTGAAAAATTTGCAAAACACGATTTAAATTATAATAAGTCTCAATCTGCCTGGTAACAGCGTTTCAGATAAATGTAGTTAATCTTAAAATTGAATTGAATATGTGAAAAAAACATGTTTTAAATGTTAAAAAGTGCAGATGAAGCAGCATAAAATGGACGTATGAGAAAACCCCACATCGGGATGCGTGAGAACATTGTTGGGCATCAGTCACACCTGCAAAACAATTCCATCCAATCCACAATTTACAATAAGAAACCTCCGTTGACGCCAGCTTACACACAACATATTCAACAAAATTCTTTTTCATACTTCAACTCTGGGCTGTGGAGCTATTTTTACTGTATAAGAACAGGAATGAAAGCCAGAGGCTGAAGGTGTAGTGTACATTGCCCAAGCGAGACAACAAAGGAGATAGATACACCCCCAGAGAGGGAAAGGGGCTAAAAGCTCACTACTCCCTTCACTCTCCTCCTCTCCATGTTTTTGGGGGCGGATTGGATGACCTTTGAGGAGGGGAGGGATACAGGAGGAGGGGCGCAGCATCCGGGTGGGGTTGAGGGATTCCAGGGCTAAGGTTTTAGAGGTGAGAGACCGTGAAGGGCCCTTCATCGGACCCAACAAGCACTTGATTCCTCCCTCCAGGTGTTGCTTACATCACTCGGATGAGCGCTCTCTAAGCAGCCTAATATCCTATGAGGTGGCGCCGTGAATTCAAACATGTTTTTTAGTAATGCTTCATCATTTAATAAATCAGAAAATACAATTCAAAGTATTGTCAATGGCATAATGATAGTGATTATAGTTATGATTTCAAAGCAAAATTACAAATAACAAAGGTAATGCAGAAGTGCAAGTTCATATAAAAACAGATGTTCCGTGTGTGTGTGTGTGTGTGTGTCCTCTATTTTTAGAATAGATTGTTCGAAAATAACACT
>NC_141341.1:10317500-10405000 GCF_037954235.1 Aulostomus chinensis
TGAACTGATATTATTGCAGAAAACTAATAAATATCACCAAACGACACTACAAGTCAGTGTTTAATTGTGTGCAGTATTTCCAGCGTTTCAAGTGTATACAGTCACAGCGGATAAGGAACAACTGCAGGTAGTTGAGCAGCCTGCTTCCCGTCAGACAAAGATTCTTCCACACCTCTCCCTGTTCTGGCTGAAGGCTTCTCACAGGTACGATTTCTTGCCCTCGGTTCGGGAACTGAAAATGAGAATCTCCAAATTAGGAGTCAGGGAATCGTGTCGGAGCCTGACCCTGGATTCTCACCTCCTATCCAGCTGGACCTGTGAATAGTGGAGCTGGTCTGCGGCTTGGATACGCTTTTCCATTATTCCCTCTTCTCTTCTCTCCTTTTGCACCTTTATTTGTCTACAATAGTCTTTGTAATGGATTTTGTCTTGTTTTATTTATTGTGTGATTCACTTTCTCTTTGTCTCTTTGTCTTTCTTCCCAGATATACTGTTCAAATTGGAAGGCACAACAAGCTCAGCCTCCTGGTATGTTCATTGTTCATATTTAGGCTTATTTAGCTCTCCAGTTTTATATCAGCCTGCAAAGTGATGGTAGCAGTTAGTCCAGTTATTTCTCAAGTAGCTATATGAGCGTTGTTAACCTTCTAATTTTAATCAAAACTTGTTGTTTTTTTTACTTCCCTATGTGTCTGTTTGTTAGAAAGAAAGTTCACTAACACGTGAAAGGATTAAATTTGGTGAAAAGATGGGTAACATTACAGTTTTCCTTTTGGACGTGATCTTGATTGGATGGTAGATCCTGGATCTGGTTCCACGGCTTTTGGTTTTATTCTGGACTTGTCATAGATGAACGTTAAACGTGAAATAGATGAAAGGAAAATGATTCGGCTTCTGGAAATCATTCTGTGTCCTGGGTCTGTGATCCAGATGTTTGAGCGTATTTTGATGAAACAAATTGAGGCCATCCATCCATCCATCCATCCATCCATCTATCCATCATCCATTTTCTATACTGTTAATCCGTCAAGGGTTGCAGGGGGCTGGAGCCTATCCCAGCTGACATTGAGTGAGAGGCGGGGTTCACCCTGGACGGGTCGCCAGTCCGTCACAGGGCCATCAGGAGCAATTAGGGGTTCAGTATCTTGCTCAAGAACAGTTAGACATGGTCACCGGGGGAAGTGAGGATTGAAGTGACCCTTCGGTTGCTAGATAGCCACTCTTCCTCTGAGCCATGCCGCCCCTCATTGAGGCCATGTATACATAATGAGCATCTTGAATATTAAACTAACGGCGATGGTATGGATCTTGTTCTGGTAATAACATTCAGGAGTGGACTACTTGCTTCCTTGTTCATTGGCTATATCTTCTTCATTGGAGGCACATGTGAGTGCAGCCTGCAATTCTCCACAGCAACAGTTCCAGAATGTAGCAACACATTAGCACACACGTCCTGCTAGTGTGGCTCCACTTGTCATTACTGAGGTTTCAGTTCAGTCTATCTCAATACATTTGATGCTTAACCCCAACACTGCCGCTAACAGATGCTAATACAAAATAGGGGTAACATGATACTAACACACAGTTAACAGTTGCTATCAGTTGCTACGGTTACAGTTAAATTTTGGATTCTTCTACTTCTTGAGCTCCACACGTTTATAAGGTGGAGTCAACAGAGTCATTACATGCACATGAGTTCGGCTGCATGTTTAATTGTTCCCTAGTCTCATTGAGAATAGTGTCCGGATATGTTCTGTTTCTTTCCTTCTTTTTTCTTTTTAACAGAAGAGGCTGAAACTATTGGCTGAAAAAAAAAAACAGTCTCACAGTCCATTTGCATCGACCAAAGATGATTTACATTCATAACGTGTGAATCAAGTCGCAGTATAAATTGAACTTTTCAAAAGTTGATAATGATAATCAGAAAACAGGAAAGGAGGTTTTGACCTGGACAACGACTGGCTCCATCAGAAGACCTGACATTTTGGCTCAAGCGGCGATGTCGGGTTACCAGATTGGGGGGTGAAAAAAAGTGGGATCAATCGAGTTCAGGGTCATCTGGTGGTCATGAGGGAGAACGACAGGGAGGAGACACAAAAGACGAAGGTACAGTGGAGACAGCCTGGGGTGAAGGAGCTTTGCCTGTCTGGATAAGGAAGGGAGGGGTATGGAGGTGTTGAGGGTTGGTAAAGCATTAGTGGACCCTGCTGGTGAGCTGGCCCCTGTGAACCAGGCAGCGATTGCAGCGTGGTGCCTCAGGCTAAACGTGGAACCTCTGACAGTGTCAGGGTGGCACTATAGTGACGGCCAGCGAGATGCTTCTGCTACATTACACACCAAACGCTTGTTGTTGACTATATTCCTGCTGACTTGAATCGAGCTTTATGATAGAGTTAGGACCGCTGCAGCGTATGAATGAGAACAAGAGAGACAAAAGACCCAACTGGGACATTTATTTATTTGCTATCAAATGGATTCAATGTTTTCTTTCTCTTGCTTAACTTCATTTCAGCTGAATCCTGCTATATTAATTTCTTTAAACATTTTCAGACAAATGAAATACCCAAGATATTAGTTAGCTTCAGCACCATTAAATGTTGCTTAGCCTTAATAATTTTGGATTATTAGACACAATGTTGGATTATGACCAGACAATAAATAATTTAAACTAAAGAACAAGATGTGCTTTCACCATTTATATCTATCTATCTATCGATCTATCAATTGATCTATCTATCTATCTATCTAGATAGATAGATAGATCTCTCTCTCTGTATATATATATATATATATATATATACAGAGAGAGAGACAGAGAGAGATCTATCTATTTATCTATCCGGCCCCTCTGAATTTTGGCCTCCCTGTGTTCCGGTACTTATTTGGGCAGATCCGGTACCTCTTGTATGAAAAGAAAATATGAAAACGTTTTAAAAAGGTTTAAAATACAACAATATTGTGCATAGATACATTTACAGACCAAATCCTTAGCATTTCATGTTGTTTGTTAAGATTCAACGTCATTTGAAAGAGTCAGAGATCCGTTGATGCGCTGATGCCAACAAACCACGCCCCCGACACAAACAAATAACCTTTCGAAATTCGCCGCCTTTGAGGAGCAAGCAGAGAGGAAATAAACAGTTACTATTTCAACGCCAACGTGTCAAAAAGACAGTTGAATTTGCTGTTTTTTTTTCAAAAAGAAGGAAGAGTCGCATGACCCTTAAAACGAGTCAGAAAAGCCTCTAGAAGCGGCGACGAGGAAGCGGCGACGAGGGCAGCTGCAGCGGTCATGTTGACGATCAAAGTCGGCTGCAGCAGGAGGCTAGCGCCGCCACAGCTAGTCAGGTTCACCTCCAGCGAGCCAAGCCGGGTCTAACGTGATGTGGGGTGTCTTGGACAACTAAATGGTGAGCATACCGTCTAATAATAGGCCGCTGTGCCAGTCTTTAAATACCGTAATAATAATAATGGAAGATTTGTGTGATTTATTGTGAGGTCTTTTTTGTTTGTTTTACAAGTTGGACCTGTTGAGAAAGGAATCGCTGACTGTAGACTCCAAGTCCCACCTGTGGTGATGTGGGTGTTCACCTGTGCTGAGCAGAGGAGGCTAAGTAACTGTGAATTTTCGTCATAACATTGATACTATGGATATTATTTGAAATGGAGGCTTGTAAGTCCCACATCATGGCAAGTGGGCATTTGTATGTTGTTTTCTGTATATGCTCCGGGACCTGTGCCCCTCTCTCAGCCCTGAGCCATCATATGTACTTTGCGTTCTGGCACCTTATGATTTACAAATTAAGCAATGGTTTTACATGTTGTTTTTCTGTGCATTCCGGGACCTGTGTCCATCTTGTCACCGCTGGGGTGTCATGTGTACTTTGCGTTCCAGTACCTTATGATTTACAAAGCACTGTGTGTGTGTATATATATATACTGTGTATATATATATATATATATATATATATATATATATATATATATATATATATACAATGTAGATATATACAGTATATATATATATACAATATATAGATATATACAATATATATACAGTATCTATATATATCTATATATATACAGTATATATATATCTATATATATCTATATCTATAGATATATATAGATATAGATAGATATAGATAGATATAGATATTTATGCACACATTTTTTTTTTGCACAATAGTAAGGGCACATAAGGTTTAACAGGTTTTTTTCTAATGATGGACTTGTCTTACTGCTCCACACATGCACAAAACACAGTTTAACCCACAAAGCAGACTTATCAACCAGCAGAACTGCAAAGATCAGGGGAATTGAGGTAATGTGTGATTGCATGCAGCAGCTCACTGATTAGCGCATTAACAAGGAGGAACAAGCGTCACTCATGTTACATTCCTTCATTCTTTCCTCAGGTAGGTACCTTAAACGTATTTGTTCTCACACTAAATCAACATATAGCTTAGCATTTACACCTCCACAGGTTTCACTCTCGTTTCATCTCCATCAGTGCATCATTATCTGTTGGTGGGCTGCTGCCTTGAATTCACTGCATCCCCGCGCCCACTTCAACACATTCGTCAAGCTGTCCATTACATTCAAAGCAAACTGGCACTCTCTCACACAAACACATGATAACCATTGACTGGCTCCTCTCATCACATTTGAAAAACATGCTGCCAATGGGGGAATGAGGGACATGAAATCACTTTCAGTGGGACATAAAGGCGGCATTGTGGAGTGGCCTGGTGGTAATTACACCACACAGGCCCGCACTGAAGGAAGCTGTTTAGCAATATGGCCCTGGCCTGGGCCTCCACCGCTGATCTCATTTGGCTGCATTAATTAGCTTGCTCTGAGCCTCCGAGCTGGGTGTTAATGCAACAGCCCACTGCTTGGCTGGCTGGCTGGTTGGTTAGTAAAGATGACTAGCACGGCAGTCTGTTCAGTTCTGTAGAAAATCTACAGGCCTCCTGAACTTTCTTACACCTTGTCATCCCCCCTCCTCCATCCTATCAGTTGGAGACAGCTGGGGCTACACAGAGGGCACGACTGCTCCCCATTCACTGCATTCAGCATGGTGGCAGCCACTGCGGCACAATAGACGCTGCCGCCTGCCCCATTTGTAGAGGCAGAATCATTGGTTTTGTTTGTGTTTTAAATGAGTCCTTTTATTACGCACTGAATTTCTACTTTGAAGAAGTGGGAAAATTCAGTTTATGATTTGACATATCCTCCTACCAGCTAGTTGTTAGTTTCCTAATCTACCAGCAGCTCTATGACAGCAGTAGCTTGCAGGTTTTAATAATTCACTTACTCGGGAGTAATGCAGTTGTCCAACAACACATATTATCTGAAGAGAAAATGCAGGTTAAATGCATGTTGAGAGTAAAGTTGAAATGTTACATTTAGAATACGATTTCCTTTCTATTCTTGATATTTTGGCTGAATTCTCATATGTTGACTTTTTTTTTCTAAACTTGCAAAATTAATGAAGAAAAATATCTATGTATACAGTGTGTGTGTGTGTGTGTGTGTGTATATATATATATATATATATAATATGTGTGTGTGTGTGTGTGTGTGTGTATTCTTCTTATCCTTGATCCTAATACTTTTCCATACAACTGTTTCTATGCAGTGTAAAAGTGCTAAACACCCAGTAGAGCCAGTTACAAGGTCACAAACCTCAGTATGAACACTGGACTGGAGAAATAAGATGGGTTCGCTGCCGTGGCTGAATAATAATCAAACTTTACAATTCTAAAAAAAGTAAAGATCATTTTTGCATAGTACTTTAAGGCAGAAGTTTGAATTGCTGCTGTCTTACAACTCTTTTAGCCCCCTACAAAGTGTTGTGCTCTCTTTCACACTCAAGCTTATTTGAAGAAGGTGTTACCTTCTTAAATTTAGGATGTCTTATTTTTAGAATGAAGATCCATCTTTTCTCATGCTCATGAATTTGGTGTTTTCGTGCTGTAAATTTTTTAGAAGATTCACAACATGTTAAGTAGACTGTTTCCCTGCAGTCTGTTGCACTGGAGTGGAACAAACAATACCAGTAAAGGTTGCACATGCACTCTCTTATACTTTGACACCTGACGACATCAAAGACACACTTAAGTCTGCAAAAGCCATAAACAAAGTCACCTGCCACCACTTTCCTGATGATATCTGAAACATTGCCCTTGTGAGAAAATAATTTTCTCACCTTCTCTGCTCTTGTCTCTGTAACAGATGTCCTGTATGATTCATGATGTTGAGGTCAAACTTAAGCTCACCTCAATGCACTGTTTTACTGGCTGTTGTCTGGGAACATTAAATATTTGAACTGATGATTGCCATATAAATAAATGGAAATGTGTAAACCTGCTTGGAACACTCTTAAAGCCTTGCTCAGAAGACACAGAATCGGTGGTGGCATATGCTGAAGGTGAGCCATGCGTGTCAGATAGGTCAGGCAGCAGTAGGTCATTTCCATAAGGTGCCGATGGAGCAGGTGATAGGAGGGTGCTGGCATGAGTAGGACAGAGGTAGCGGGGCAGATGGACCCGTCTTGCACTGACCATGTATCCCAGCACTCTGCTGGGGCCCCAGGAGGGGGCTGAGCAGGCTCCCAGAAAGGAAGGGTGTCCCACTGAGACCCTGGCATTGAGCCTTGCCCAGCCTTGGCCTGCACCCATCTCCACAGCCCCTCCACACCCACCCTACCCATCTCCCCCTCACCACCCCACCCTGCCTAAACGCTGACCAAGCCCTCAGGGCTCAGGCCAGCCTCCTGGGCTAACAATGGTCCAGACAACAAGCTGGTCCAAAGGAAGGCCAAGCCAAATGAACATGCCAGTGAAGTGTTCTTGCAGGAAGTGCAAGACTGCACACATGCAGTTGTGGATTAAAGATAAGGCTGAAATATTTAAACCTTAGGGAGCAATTTCTGCAGCATCCAACTTCACAAACAAGCTTCTGTGTATTTGTTTTGAATGTAATCTGTTTGTGCAGATGTAACTTCTCATCTTTTTATCTGCTTCTTTGGAGGTCCAGTCATTTTCCGTTATGTGGCAAACACACACAGCTTGAGCTGTGAATTTTCTTTGCAAGGTGACATTTCCTGGCTATGTGCAAATAAAGCACACACTGAAACGCTGTCATAGACAAAGACTGAAGTTGATCTCTGTGACGAGAGAGATGACAAAATTTCTTATTTAACACTGAGCCTATTCAAACCAATTACAGCAAACTAGTACAACCTCACGTGTGCATGTATGGGTGAACACATGATTAAATAACAGTGCAGATGAGTTTTAGTTTGTGTGTTACTGTGACCGTGTAGGCAAGGGGCCTCAAAGCTTAAATAAGCTTTTCAAACTATTATTCTCCAATAGAAACTCAATTTTCACCACCCTGGATTACAGGTTGTATTTATCGACCCATGACTGCTTCTCTGCAGCGGCTTGAAGCTCGCTGAAATCAGAAGGGAGGATGTTAGTAGGGGGTTGCCGAGCAGTAGATTGGCGATAATTGGTTGAAAGACAGTATACAGTAATAAAGGGTCTAAATAGCCAGGCCTCAGTTGTTGCTGTCATGTTTTACCACTTCTATTTCCATACCAATTAAACCTTGTTGATGCCACCATGATGAGAAAATGAAGGTGCAAAGGATGTGGAAGAGCTAAACACATCAAAGCCACGCTACTCTTTTATTCATGGGAGTTTTGTTTGCGTCCTGTTGAGAATATGTGCTCAGGCTTTCTGGAGTGCAGAGGTTTCAATCGACATGAGGCTTTTGATTAAAATATGGATTATCTTACCTCATTCTTCACCTCTAGATCTGATCCAAATACAGAGGAGGAAGCTAAAGCATGGAAAGCGGGAAAACAGAGATTGAGTGGTAGACTGGTGGATAGATGGAGATCAGCCGGATCATATGAAGCTGGATCTCCAGAGAATTTCCACAAGCCCTGTCCTCCAGTGATGAGCCACCTATAATCCACAAGAACAAATAGGTCTCATTTCAAAGTAAGATGGAGGCTCACATTGATTCCACTTGACTGAGGGATCTGATTTAACTTTCGCGAGAGCAGGAGCTCACCCTCCCCAATTTCAGTTCAGATGAAATTGGCTTTGGTACATTAGCTATTCTCCTGCAGGCAAGCGGAGCATGTTCACCCTATGCAGTTTTAGCTCCGGTGTGAGGGCTACAGAATTCTGGGCCGTGGTTCCATGCACCTGGAGGACATGCACCTACAACTTTGGTCTCTAGTCTCCCTTAAAGTGAGCCTGGTCTCCACCTCTGTGACGAAAAAACAGCATACAGTATTTCACTTGCTACTCAACATGATACATATTTATAAATGCAGATGTACCGTAGGTGAAAATGGAAAGGAACCATATCTGTGTGACTTTAACGTAAAGAAATTGTTTGACAGTTTTGGGAAAATAAACTAAAATCTTAACCAAGAGATGTTTTGTTCGTATCAGGTAAATGTGATGGTAAATAAAGAGCATTAGAGGCATTTAACAGCTAACGCAACTGCCCAGTGACTAAATTAGCCTTCTGTTTATTTCTAAAATACAGACATATTTTACTCTTATCATCCGTTGCAAAAGCGAGTGATGAGACAGAGTTGCGAAAAGTGTTTTTGCATTGTCCGGTTTGTCTCTTTATGGGTGCAGTGTGACTTAGGCCACATATGGGGAATATAAGATCAGTTAATTGGGGACAAAAGCCGTCTCCCAGTTGTTATTTTAGGTCAGTGGTTGTGTAAAGAGTCACGATCAAGATTCTGTGGGGGTTTGTGTCTCCAGGAAATGAATGTAACTATCTAAACACCCCAAAAGTGATTACATTATATATAAACTAGTTCTTTTCTCTGTTAACAGATTGTTTTTTTTCACTTAAATGAGGAACTCACACTTCCGATAACTATCTCCTGGAACTAAAACCAACTCTTGTTTCTTTTTATCTCAGGCTCACTTCTGCCTATCGACCTATCGACCTGCCTCTACCGGTTTTGAGTTTTGATCTGAAGCTCCTGGTCAGAAGCCTGCAAGCATGCACCAAGCACCAGTTTACAATCCTGAATCCTAATCCTGCAACTCTCCAGTCACTGCAGTGTGTAAATGTGAGAAGAATATGTTTTCTTGGATAGGAAAAGAAGCAATGGCAGTTATGTAAATCTGTAATTACTGTAGAAAGAGGAAAGTGTGCGGACTCATACTCTGTCTCAGGGTTTCAGGGCGCAACTACATGAAAACAAGACATGCAAGAGTGTTTTACTATCATACAGTACATGTAACATTTTACATGCTAAAAATAGATCGTTCGGGGGGGCTCACAGATACTCTGAGAAATATATATATAAATTCAAGTCTAATGTCTGATAATCTTGTGAGGACGGACGCTGATAAGAACATGCCTGGGGCCACAGCTGAGGAGTGTGTGCGTGCGCGCGCGTGTGTGTGTGTCCCGCCTGTTGACGGAGCAGGAGTTCTACTCCAAGCCTGTGTTTACATTTCCCTCAGAGTGTTTCCCCCCACGGCGCTCCATCCAATTCTCCTCAACAAGAGAACATGAGGGAGCAGGGTAAAATGAGAGCTGGCTCATGAATGGAAGGGGACAAATTGACATGTGGCGTTTTGTGAGGTGAGTGCCCAACCTCTCGACCGCTGATTACCATTCGCTAATGAGCACCCCGGTTTTTGTGTCTCTGTGTTTCTCTCTCCTTGCTTCTCTGCAGAATGTTCTTTCTCCTCTGCAGCTTTGTGCAGGCCTGTAGTGGCCAGTGGACCATAGGTGTGCTGTTAATAGGGAGACGCACACATCAGTAATTAAAGCAGTAGGGGGCCTTGTACTATACCAACTCCCTCCAATCCTCCTTCCTTGAAGCTTGCCCTCCCCCTATAATTCAATCCTGTCTGCCGAATTGATCATTGTGCAGGGCCAGTTTTGCCCCTGGCAGTTTTGTCACTCTCTAATGATGCCTTTCAGAGAGGCGAGGCCGGTGTCCTACCCGCAACCAGGACCAGTTGGGGCCAATCGTTGTCTTCATGCCAAACTCAGCCCATCTGATAAAAAGCTTTGCGTTTAGCCACAAGCGTAGACCCTCTCATGTAGATACACACGGAACATAAACACAGCAGGGAGGACAGATGCAGGAAGAAAAGTAGGAATGAGGGATGGATGGATGGATGGATGGATGGATGGACAGACGAACAGAATCCTGGGTTTGTATTGTGCAGATGATTAAAAGCAAAACAGCCAAATGGAAGAAAATACATATGGGCGCAAACACCAGTACCAATAAAATTTGTACTTACAGGATGTTCTAAACTGCCCGACCAGCTGCCTGCTCCTTAAAGACACACCCCGCCCAAACATGAATTAAAGGTTTATAAGTAATGTGTATGCATGTGTGTGTGTGTTTGTGTGTGTGTTTTTGTGTGAGATAATGTTTTTCTCGTTGCTTTTGCACGGAAGGTTTCAGATTTCCACATCATGTTTCTCGTTGCGATGTCCAAAGTCTTGCTCGTGTCCCCACCTCTCATCATCAGCTAACGTCAATCAAACCCTGCACTGGCATCATTGGACATAGTGAAACTCAAATTTAGGAACAAGAGAAGAAGAAGAAAGGAGGGGGGGCCTTCGATCCTCCCATAAATTCAACCCCGCGCACAGTTTGATGTTCTAAACTTACACTGCATCAGTGTTGTTTCCCATTTCTGTTTCATGTGTGCTTGAGACAGCAGCAGCTCACTGTGACAGAAGTTACATCTTACATGTGACGGAAAGATGTTAAATCAGCTGACGGGTGGTCTGAAGTGCAGGTGCAAGCAGGGGTGGAGGCAGAGGAGTGTCCAGGGTGACACGAGCTACCCCTCCTGGTCACAGGTCACCCCTAACAATGCACACTATTTTACTGAAACAACGCAGCCGAGGTGTTTTTAACATTCTCTGCTTAACTGTGTGCCATGTTTGCCGTGCCTCCTGCCCCGATCCCCCCTCTATCTCCTAGACCCCCTTGAGTATGGCGTTTTACATTTCTGTTTGTAAAACTGTCAACACATCTACTGGCTGGACTAACGTGTGATTTAGCGCCAGCAGAGAGGAGGGATAGAGCATGAGAGAGAAGCAACTGCATGAGATCTTGCACATTCTCAAAGTGGAATATTTTTCCTCTGTTACCCCCCCCCGCCACACACACACACACACACACGCACACGCACACACCCATATCCACACACACACACCCATATCCACACACACACACCCCGACTCTACGCCCCCACGGATGCATTAATGTGTTTTTTAACCTGCATTTTCTCTTCCCCTTTGCAATATTCAGTTTGTGACACTTAAGGGATGGGCAGTTGTTGATACATAAGACGTATCATCATATTGTTGAAAATTGTGACGCAAAAATAAAAGTTTGTTTATGAATCAGTATTTTTAAAAAAAGCGAAGATTATTCCCACGAAATGATTTCTGAAATTTCTGATAGCTCAACTGGATTTCCTGACATCCCCAAGATGATGTCCTGATATACAGATTGGGAACGGGAAAAAAAGGGGGGGCCTTTGAATATTGCAATATTCATTTTTTGCCACACCATCCATCCCGCTAACATCCCCCGGTGTTATTTCCATGCTATTTATGCATTTTATTCAGAATTTTTAATTGTAAATACACTGGAGTATCTTCACTTGTATAATTTCTGCTATTCCAATTAAAAAAAAAAAAAAAAAAGAGGTGGCAGCATTTATTTGGCTGAAAAGAAAGTTGTTCAAGAGTGAATTGTTTTGGATGATTTTTCTGCTCTAGCGGAGAGCCAGAGAGGAGGAGGAGGAGGAGGAGGAGGAGGAGGATGTTCAGAATTAATTGGATTAATGTGTGGGGCTGAATTGCGTGTGAAATTTACACCTGTCACACTCCTCTCAAATCAGACATCCCCTGTCATTGCTAATAAGTACCTGGGGGGGTGGGGGTGCACCTTAGGACTGAGAAATAAATAACAGCAAGACAGAGGGAGTTTTACTTTTGTTTGGTGGAGCGATATGGAACGTACTGAGCCCAACATGGTCTGCTTCACACGCACTGGAGAATAAGATCTGAGAATGAGCTTTAAATCCAACCCCCCCCCCCCCGAAAAAGAAAAAAGAAAAAACAGTGAATATCAAATGTGAAAATGTGTGTTCGAATTTACTACACGCAGCACAAACACACAGTTTACAAAAGCTGCACAAGCATCATCTGTCAAATATAACACAATAAGAAAAAACTCACACCTGCATCCCTTCCACCAGAAACTGAGGAAATTCCGAATCAAAGAAAAACTGTAGCCTGCTCTTGCGTTTGATTTTTTTTTTTCAACTTTGTTTGGCTTTAATTTACACCTCTTTTTTTTCCAGCTGTGAGAGGGGAATTCAGCTCGCGTCCCTTTGGAGACGAGCACTGGCGGCAGAACATTAGCTCATTTTAACGGCCAGTGTAATAATCTGTGCACCGGAGGGCCTCCGTTGGAAGCTCTACTTTGCACTAAAGCACTGGAGGCTCCCCTGTCAATAACAAAACAGTCACTTCATTATAGCTTCACAAGTCATCCATAACTATCGGCCCCATCAGAGAACGACGGAGCAGCAAGTCAGATGTTACAATATATTAATCAAAGATGCACCATTGTGTCAAAATGTAATTTTCTGCTACAGTGCGAGAGATGTCAGTGTCTGATTTGATAACAGTAGTACATAATGTGCCCAGGGACTGAGTCCTACGCAGTTTTCAAGCAAATACTTGAAGGTGGAGTCTGATTTTCAAATTCAACACTACAAGCTGTTATGTTTTTACAAATTTGAAAATGAAAATGAAGGAAGGATTAAGGCCTTGTCGAGAAGAGGATCCTCGTGTCGCACAATTATTTCAAAATGTGCACAATGAATTTTGCAGTTCTTTATTACTTGCTACAAGCTATCAAAGAAATGAATACAGTAATGAAATGGTTCTTTTGTGCTTGGTTGATGCTTGTGGATCATATATTTTAATGTAGGGCAAAAACATACAGTGTTGCCTTTATTTTATGATTCTACCATCACTTCTTGAAGTGAAATAGCTCTTCCTCCTCTCAGAATTCCTTTAATCAATTAAAAGAGTATAGTTGCTACTCAAAAGCAAAATAAAAAAAGAAAACAGGAAAAAAAATTAAAAAGAGATGGCACAACACTTCTGAAGGCCTAAATGTGTGAATGCACAGACACGTCTGCATGATCGTAATGGCGTAGTGCCGATTATAGTTGCACCAAATGTTGAATAGGACTTTCAAAAAACACATTCACGCGAAGCTGTGAGAAATTCACTCACACCAACGAATGCAAACGCTGACCACAGCCAACAAAAGGAGCAGAGCAAAAAAAAAAAAAAAGAGAAGCCACGTTAGTGAGCAGGAAATTGAAACTGTAGAGGAGGAAGGGAGTCGCAGGAAAATAAAGCTTCAGGATTCTCATCAAAAAAATGTTTGTACGGATTCAGTAGGTGAATTTAATACCGCAAATATTCCTAATAACGGAGTAGGATAGAGGAAAATATCAGTGCTCCGAATAAAACTGCCTGCCAGTAAACAAGCAGAAACCCAGATAACCCAGTGGAGGTAGAGTTTCCTGCCACGCTCTCAATGAGCAGACAGGAAAAGACAGCTCAAGACCCCGAAAAACCCCTTTCACATGTAATGATTATTCCCCTTCATTAAAAACTGCTAGTAACCCTGTTAGACTGGAATAGACTCACTACGGGTAATCGTGAAAACACTTTTAATCAACGCACAGCAACAGTAGAGACCTTGCTAGAATCCATTCACTCCAAATAAAGCAGGCTCTTTATAAACAGGCACAGCAAAACAGCTAAGACCCTGATAAGACTCCTCACACTCTCCATGGCGAAACCTGCCTGTGAACGTCTCCTGACAGCTCCTTAGCCCTTGTTAGAAAGAATCGCTTCCTAATTATTCAACCCAGCTTGGAAACATCAACACACACACACAAAGTAACACTTGGGCATGCAGTTTTATATGAAGTAACAAAGCTGGAGTCGCTCTGGCTGACTGGATTTGCTAGTGTCCAGTTGTTAGTATCACTTTCTGTTGAGATTCATCACGGAGGGTGAAGTAGGTGATATTAGGTACATCCAGCTTACAAAAGAAAAAAGAAAAAAATAAGGTTTATAATATAAAATGGAATCAGAGAGAGAAAGTCATCATTTTTAGTTGATTCATTGAATTAAAAATTTCTGATTCAAATTGAATAATTCAGCGTTACATAATAATTTAAACATGATTCCAATTGGGGTCTTTATTAAAAAAAAAAAAAAAAAGATCAAATTGGATTGTATTTCCTTTTTAGTTCACACCCGTGAGAGGAAAAAATTGCCACCTGACACAAATGTATGCAAGTGTCTGCTAATAAGCTACCACACATATGTACGCACATTTGTATAAACGGAGATTGCACACACGCACACATGCGCGCTCGCACACACACACACGTACACACACACACACACACACACACTATCAGGGCTCTTGACACATGGTATATCAGCAGGCGCAGTTCTTTTGTCCTCTTGCTAGTTTTAGCAACACTGCCAGTCTTGGAACATATTGTGTCTTTGTCCTGAGTATGTTTAATGCAAATGGAGCAGACCGACATCATGTTTAATCTCTATTTTCACTGTTTTCCTTCTTTATTTCTATTCTCATTTTTCAAATTGAAGCTGGAGTATTCTCTGATACAGTACTTCCTTGTATTGTAGGAGATTGTGCTCTGCCTCTCCAGATTCTGATAAACAATGATGACAAAAACAAAACAAGAGAAGCACATGTGATGTTTTTCGGGGTCCTCTTCTGTGACTCAGAGGTGTCTATTTTCTCAGGAGGCAGCAGCTGTATTGTTGAGATGATCTAGACTGTGGTGTTTGAACTTCAGCCTGAGCTGTCAATCATCCTGCCAGTGAGGGGAGGATTGAGTCATGGCTGATATGATTTTGACAGGTATGATTCAGCGCCAGAGAGCAAGTGTCCATGTGCACAAACAAGCGAGCACAATGATTAACGTGCAGGACGAGATAATACAAGTGCCTAATATTTGAGGGCGAAGGAGGATTACTAATCTTTAGCAGCGCCATCTTTATCTCCTTTGGATGATTATGGACCATCATTTCCCTCAGTAGCCAAAGAGAAAGAAAAATAAACATTTTGTGGGGGGCTGTAAGATAAAAGTTGTTCCCACGCTTTGGTTTGTTTGTGGCCATGAGATGTAACTTGTTCCCACACTTTGAAAATTCACAGCCAGGAGATAAAACTTCTTTGAACTTTGAATAATTTGTGACCAAAAGGTCAGACTTGTTCACGTAATTAGAGTAAATATTTGCCGAAAGACGTAACTTCATCCCGCAATTTGATTTATATGTGGCGACAAGATACAATTTTTTTCCAACAATTTGATCATTTTGTGGCCACAAGATGTAACTTTGATTAATTAGTGGTGTGTTTTATAGTGGCCACTAATTAATCAAAGTTGGGGGAACGACTTTAGCCTCGTGGCCACTGAATGTATGCTCTCTGCCCCTGTGGTAACTTCCCTCTGCATGCACCTTCCCTTCTGTTCAGTAGCGCCTCCCGCTTCCTCTTGTGTAAAGCTCAGGCTTATCCCACAGAAGCTGTCACTCCTTCATCCTGGGTGTGAGAAATATGGGGGCACAAGGTGCTACTCTGTAATCAGGCCGGACTGTTGTGCCTCGTGCCGCCAGCGTACAGTGAGGACGTGTTGGTAATCGCCACAACTTCACAAGGCTGCAATGTGACCCCCGTAGCCACAGGGCCTCAGACACCAATTCATTTGTCAGACGCAGTGTGGCGGAGCAGCCGGAAAAACACCCTAGCAAACAGTGAGGAGAATTATACATGAACACACACACGCATACACACAAGGAGGTCTAAACACTGATGGGATTACACAAATGGAGGCCACACAGCGTCAAAAAGAGTGAAAAGGCAGATGTGATGTTGGTTCTATTTTCACTCTATTGGCAGTGACGGCAGATTATGAAATACAATCTTCATCCAATGCTCTGCGTGTGAACAGCAGATTCCATGGCTGAAGCTTTTTCTGTCTGCATTCCCCACATGCTCTTAACAGCGCTCTTAACACCTACAATTATATATTTATATGTTTAAAAAAAATCATGTTTGGACTGAATTACTTACATCTTGCGTCAGTCTCTTAAAAAGCTTAACATCTTGACACTGGCTGTTAGAGGAAGCTCCCGGGAGTGAAGCATGCCATAACGGCGGCTTCAAGATCCCACTTTTCAATTTTGGATTCAACTATTAAAAAAAAAGAAAAAAAAAAAAAGCGAAAGAAAACAAAACTGAGACAATTAAAAGTTTCACTTGTGATAATGCAAACTTTCACCCAACACTTTTTTTTTTAAATTTAGAAGTCTGGATAAAAGTGTATGTTTGTGTTTGAGGTACAGAAAATTTGGCAATGCATTCAACTTCACCACTCTGTTGTTCATGCTTCTGATCCAAAGTCTCAAAGTGCCCCCTAGTGGTTTCTTCTTGTTTCAGCTCCCCCCCAAGAAGACATGGAGAACATTTGACCTGATAATAAGGTCTTGGTTGTGCACTGTGTTAATTACAGAGGCATTTTTGACCTGGGATCACAGGCTAACACTCACACAAATAGCTGTTTTCTGTACATTAACAAGCTGCTAATCGTCTGTGAGGGTAAACTGACTTCATAATAGCAAGCTGCTGAAATGTCAGAGAGCACAGGCGGTTGTTAGAAGACTTAAGAAATACAGAAAGACCTCAAATAAGATGAAAAATACTAAAAAATATACTATTGCAGTAAAGACTGGAAGTATAATTTCCTTTTAATGAACTTTGCAGCACAGAAACAAACACATTTTATATTCTCTGTTTGCGTGGCTGTGATAGAAGCCATACTGAACACAGGGGAAAAGCTGGACGGTCTGTGTGCAGCAGCTTCCAACGCCGTGGCTGATTGATAATACACTCTGTCTTTCCATCCCTCCGTAACTCCTTCCCACAACACAACCTGGCACCTTGTCCCGCTGGCTGGCCTTAAAGGAAAACAATTACCAGAAAGACAGAACAACAATACCCAGCAAACATCTGCTTGACATGCCTGACTGTGTGTCCCTGCTGGCTTACATATGCCTGTCTGGAGACGCCGAGGGGGCCTGACTATGCAGGCAGGGCCCCCGTCTCCTGCTCCACCTGCCTCTCCGACTGCCTTGCCTGGCCATGGCAGCTCTGTCTGAACAGACGAGGGGCCCGACTGTCGGAGCAGTTGTTCGTTTGGGCAAATTCCCTCTCTGGTTGGATGAGACGGTGCACCAGTATAATAATGCAGACGAGGGGGGGGGGGGGGGGGGGCTATGAAGATGGAACAAAGCTTAGCAGATGGGAAGTATTTACCCATTATTTTAGTAAACATTGTAAACAAATTATAGTAATCAAAGATCAGGTCAAAAATACTTCCACCATACTAACGAGAGGACACCACAGCATCAATTTGATTTGGATAATTAGGAACAAGTAAAATTTTTCATTTTGACATTTAATCAGATTTGCTGGGAAATGTGGATTTTCAAAATTGAGAAATGCCTGATTTACTTTTGTGTTTATGTTGCCATCTTGTGGCTGTTATTGAGACTCACTGATTTATCCATATCTGCCGTGTACGTATCCACTTAGTAGAGATTTAAAACCCATCCATCCATCCATTTTCTTCCGCTTATCTTGTTAAGGGTCACAGGGGGGTGGAGCCTATCCCAGCGGCTTTCAGGCGAGAGGCGGGGTTCACCCTGGACAGGTCACCAGTCCATCCTAGGACCAACACATAGAGACAGACAACCATTCACACTCACAGTCACACCTACAGTCAATTTAGAGTATCAATCAGCCTCGTCCTCTCTTGATGTCTTTGGACTGTGGGAGGAAGCTGGAGAACCAGAGAGAACCCACGCAGGAACAGGGAGAACATGGAGACTCACACAGAAAGATCCCGGGGCCTCAAACCCGGAAACTTCTTGCTGTGAGGCGACAGAGCTAACCACTGCAACACTGTGCCACCAGATTTAAAACCAATAAATACATTTAAACAAATTATATTTTTAATCCTGGATAAATTCCAGGCTTCTAAAATTATTTAAAAAAAATTCCCATTGTTTAACAGTCAAATAAAAGACATTGGAGGAGGTCAAAATATTAGAAACGTCTCTAAATACCAGTGAAAACTACAACTTCAATAATAAATATTTTGCTTAATTAAATCTCTTGGACAGGCGTCAATCAATTATAATTTTGTTATTATCATTATCTTTGTAAAGGTGAAATTTCTCACAATTGATCAATTATGTAATAAGGTGTAAGCTTATTAGATACTACTACTGTTGCTACTGTAAATAGTTCCTCCCCCTAATACTTCCTCTGGCCAGGAATGACCTCACCTCCAACCCAGTGCTGCTGGAGCATTTGCTGCGTTCATGTACTGTAGGACATGCTGAGTTGTAAATTAACAGTCTCTAAAATATGTTGTTGTCATAAAAAGGTGCAGGAATAATTAATTATGATTCCAACATTACTGAAATGAGTCACTCTCTAAGATACATTGACAGTATTTAGTGATTAATTTGGTGTTTGCAAGGAGGGTTATAAATTAATAATTCCTCCAACTGTAGCTTACGGTCCCCTGTCTACTTATATATAGAACCAACATGTCTTAAGGAACTAAAAAAAACCTCTCTACAAAGATTGTATTGTGTCAGACATTTTGCAGAAAAAAATGATAATCCGCATTAAAATCCTTACAAACCATCAATTCTTTTACTTCATTTGAAATGTCAGATGACACCAATATTCAAATATTTCCCACGTTGAAGAGTTCATTTTGACTTGTTTTTTTTTTTGCTTGACAGGTTCCAGGATAATTGTATAGTTGAATTTTGAAGGAGGATCAGCATCCAAAATATCTGCTATGCCACAAATCATTCTCGAAAATCTGATTTTCAGTGAGCGCAGAGAACATTTAAACTGTCACAACTGAATGTGAGAACAGCCATTGTTGTCAGACCCTGCAGGTACGTCATTCTTCATACTGAAGGGCACATTTTTGACTGGAGGCTGACATGCTGAACCGCCTAGTTTTGAACGTAACTGAGAGATATTTTTAAAATTATTTTTTGCATGAAAACAACGCAAACTAGACTTGCAGCTGATGCTGTGTTATTGTATCTCGCTTGTAACGTCAGTCACATACCTTTGGTGAAGCACCTGAAGGCACCGTAAGTAACACCGGCTCGGTGTCACCGGGAGCTGAGGGTGGAGGAAGGAGGGGGCGGGTTTGTTTGGTGACAGCTCGCAGGGACACGCCTGTCGGGACAGCTGCAGCCGGTAGTATGGTGTTGACACCGTACACCTCTCAGCCTCCACGCCGGTGTGTGTCGGACTAACTTCTCCTACAACTCCATGCACCGGTACCTCCGGTACTGACTCTTGGGGCGTTCCGCGTAAGAGCAGCGGTAGAGATGTGAGGCAAGTGCCGCATTTCGCCCCTGATATGCTTCCGACATAAAGAGGACCCAACAAGTGACAGAGGTATTTTGTCATTCTTCAGCGACTTTTTCATGTTGGTTTTCCTTCGCCGTGACACAACATGCGCTGCGTTAGAAACCAGTTACCAGCTGTCCCTGCAGCGCTGCTTACCAAACTTGTATATCACGGTTCAGCATCATATAAGTACGCTTTCCTCAGCTACTTTAACCTGTGTTAAATGTATATGTCCATAAAAGCAGCTTCACCTGGCTGTCAGCGTGAAATGAACCGAATGAACAATAGCAACATGGGAAAGAGACACATTTTTGTCCCACAATTAAGTCCTGAGCTCGGTGCCTGTGCATGCTAGGCAAGCTAGCAAACTAGTCCTCCTGCAAATTCTAATTCGTTACAAATTCTACCCAGACAGAGTCATGTACAATCAACGTGAAGTAAAATGGCTGTTAGGTGGGAGCTACGTCACTCACACCTGACCTGAAGGTTAATTATCGGAAGCTAACAGGTGCTTTTACCTGAAATCCTCTGAAACTTCTCAAGTGCCTTTAGTTCAAACGTAGACAGGACTTGCAATTTTTGAGGCAGCTCATCTGGGATAAAACTGACCTCATAATTTATTGATGGACTCAGAATGAGGAATGAATGAATGGAATGTGGGAATGGAGCGACTGCTGCTAAATATCATCTGTCTGGCTGCTGAATTCTGGATTAGTTTTTGATCTGTCCTTCAGACAAGATGACTTATCTGTCACTTTGTTTACCTTTGTACAAAAGTCAGGAATCAGTACACAGGATATTGAAATACATCTTATTCTCTAACGGAGGAGCAAATGAACCGTTCTTTTTATATGAGATTGGAATTCTTCTTCTTTTTTTTTTTTTTTCTTTTTTGGTATTGTCGTTCTTGTTCTTTGGACCAGTGTTTTAGAATTTGTTTTTGTTCATCCCAGTGCAGGCCAGGCTGAGGTCAGAGGTCACGACCCACTGCAGCCTATTATCTTTGAAGCTGACTGGAGTTTATTTTGTAAGATCAGATTTTATTTTATGGGTTCCACTTGCATCCTGGAGTTAGTAAGGGACACAACTGGGGGGGGGGGGGGGGGGCATCCTTTATCTGGAAGAGGGGAATCTTGCTTTTTCGATGACTCGTGATAAAGGAATTCTATCTGTCCAGTGGATTTCATTAAGAAGAGAAGTTTTTTTTTTTAAATCATATATGAAAATTTAGAGGCTATTGATAATCATTTATTTATTTTTTTACAAATATTACCATAGCACTAATTAGTGCAGAAACCAGTAGCTTCAGGCTTTTTCTTGAAATCGTGGAAACAAAAGATTATGCAAATGAAGTATGTAATAATATCAATGTAGCTTTACTTTTGTCTGGTTTATTAACGTTGTGTTTATTTTGGCAAGCTACTTTTGAGTCATGATTTACTGATAAGTATTTTGAAAAATCGTTCAGTAGTTTGAACATGCAAAGGCTTGAGCGGAGTATTTAGTCTGTCCTCGACTTGTCTGATGAACATTTATCTCAAGCGTTTATAACTTTCGCTGCATCTTTATTTCATGCACCCTTCTCGTCCCTCCTGCGCTCAGCGGCACCTCGGAACAGTAGAGGGAGTGCACACATCAGTTTGTTTTTAGGAGGGAGTGAATCCTTGAGTGCAATCCACCTGTGTAATTCACCCTTTGTCTTGCTCTCCCATCCTGTTTCAAGGCTCTGCAGAGGACGATGGAGGTCCAGAGTGGCGTACAGCAGCCAGAGCCCCGCCCTCTGGAGTCTCCTCTGTCAGGGGCCAATCAGCAGGGTGAACTGGATGACAGACAGATGGACGTTAGCAGCAGGCCCTCTGCTGACAACAACAGTGCGGATGCTGAGCCAGCAAATCAGAAGGATGACAGAAAAGTAAGTTCCCGCACACTCTCCTTGTATTTAGCAACTGTGTGACTGTATGCGTGTGTGAGAGAGGGAGAGACAGAGAGAGAGAGAGAGATGCTAGAGTTAGATATTTTCCATGGAAATTAATGGGAATATATATTGGAATGAACTGGAATTTATGATAACATGTGGGAGGCAAGAGGAATATGTGGGAATTAATGAAGTAAATTGGAGAGTTTGGGTATAATTTATAACTACGCTTTCTTCCATCACAAGCACAGATTATTAGCATGTAGCATGTCACTGCAGGGCTGTACTGAATAAATCCTCTCTGTTCATTTTTGCCTGGGTTATAGAGAATGCATTTAATACAGTCTGCATTCATATTTTTTCTAACATACAAACGGGAAGGGGGGAGTACTGATTTATTCCCATGTATTCCCATATATTTCCATTAATTCCCTTGGAAAGTTTCTCTGCATATCCCTGGAATTTTGCAGCACTTGCTCAATGATATCATAGTTTTGTTTAACTCAGAACAGACAGGAGACTTGCTAAGTGCTGCATGAGTTATCCTGAGCTTTCAAGAGGTTTGTTCATCATTGTTGTCGTGAGCAGTAAGTGAAGCAGTCGGTCTTCGGTTTCTGTGGTTCTGAAGGAAGTCATCAATGTGTTGTCGTGTTAGCATAACAGTTCAGAGCAAACCACAGCTATGATATGAACATTAGCATTGCTTATGATTACATGCAGACATAAGTGGCTTGTGCCGTCTCTGCATGTGAGTGCTGATTCCGAAACCTATCAGCCCTCTGTCATCTTGAAGCCCTCTGCACGCTCAAGAGTGACAGTAAAATCCTCGCTGGCTCCCCTCCATCTCGAACACATCAATCATGCTTCTCTGGCAGGAGCCGGAACCTCTTTCTGTCAATCAGCCTGAGAGGCTCTGTAGGCCTCACAGCAGAGAGGAGATGGCAGCAGAATAAACACAACAGATCTACCAAAACATTCACTAAATGACTGGACTGACTGCTACTGGCAGCTCTGAATGGAGAGCCTGTCATTGCTCGCTGTATCAATTTTGAGTCCTCTGACACACTTGAAGCACACTTGAATGGACGCAACTCCTCAGGGTCTTAAGGGTCTTCATCTTGGGTGCTCCAGAAAAGCTGAGACCAAATCAAGACTCTGGACAGTGTGAGATAATGTGATTATTGTAGGTGCGGTGGCAGCTTGTGTTGGCAGGCGGGGGTGTATGGTATCTGTTCCTTTTGGATATTGTCACTAGTTAACTGAACAGTGGAACCATGAATAGAAACATGTATTTGAGAGGCCCATCCCAAACAGATATGTTCCCACTCAAAAACACATGTTTGCAAAAATAAAACCCAGAAACTATTAACCTCAAAAGCCTGCATGTGCATAAGGATGCTGATATTATTCTAGCAATGCTTCCTTCATCAATTTGTCATGCCAGCAAGAAATGTTTGATTTTTCGTTTGTGCAGAGATTATTTAATGTTGTTTGAAAACTTTATTTAAAAGGAACCATGTGCGACTCAAATGAAACTGTCACTATTTGATGCATTGTTGAACCAGATTTTAGCTGTGAGCTAATTTGCATCTGCAGTCCCTAGGCAGGTTAAACAACACAATGTACGAACTGTTAACTTGCTTCACATGTAATTTGCTTTTTTCTAGTTGACACTGCGGGAAATGAGAGAAACATGTGGCTTTATTTTGGTGATTAGTCATCAAATGCTGATGCCGCTTCTTTTATGAGACCAGTTTGAAAATCAGATCCTGGTAAACTAGGCTGAAGGTCTCGTTATGGTCATGTTTAGTTTGCTTCATAGTACAATAGTCCCTTCTTCATAGTCCCTTTTTGTCTGCAGCTGGCGGCACGCAGGCCCCTGATGTGCAACGACCACACCACAATGTAACTGGTCCAAAGTAACATTTGTTGGTATGTTTACATGCTATTCGACGTGCTATGCAGCTAATTTGCTGCCTTGTCTTTAAAATGATGTTATTAGTTTAGATTTCCCTGGCTTGTTGGCTTGCTCGGGAAGCTATTGTTCAGGATAAGATGTGTGCTCATTGTAAATCTGACTCAGTGTGACTTTTTGCTTTGGCTACAGAACTCCAAGTTATTGCTTTTTGCACAGTTTCATTTGCTGTGCTGAGATGATGCTGAGTTGGTGGATAATAGAACAGCATTTTGGAGACACGACGATGAAACAAGAATATAAACCCCTTTTTGACCTTTTTGCCACAGTCACAATTGGAATTAAAATCTTTACAACAGCTATGTGCCGTATAGAGGAATTCTCATGGCATATCAGGTAAAAGTTTTCCTTTCAAGTGTCGAGCTGAAAGTCTCAAAGCTGACCCTGCACTTTAACACCACCTGTGCCACTTCACTGTACCCTGACCCCCTGTGTTGATCCGTGACTCACACTGAAGTGGAGTACATGACCTCTACACCACCCTGAGGGATTATTTAAGTACCATTCCTCACAGTCACAGCACCGGTTTGTGCTCATTATTCCGCAATTAGCTTTGCTGAAATCTCACAAAGCAGCGGCTGACCACTGATGATGAGCCCCAGTGCTGATTTGGAATATTAAACTAATTGGTGTCATAACAGCCAGCTGACCTTTAACTTATTAACTGCACTGGAAGCAGGAACAAGTCAGAAAGCACCAGGCCTATGGCTGCACGCAGGAGTTGGCATGCTGACCCAGCAGATTTTTTAATTGTTCTTCATTTTAGGAGTGTGTGTGTGTGTGTGTGTGTGTGTAAATATCCACGCTGGTGTGTGGCGCTGTCTGTTTCTACAGAGTTGATTTCATCTCTCATATGTATGTAAAACAGACTGATCTCTTCCTCACTGTGGTAATTTGTGTTTTCTTTCCATTTGAAATGAGTCATTTGGGATTTAGCTTTTAGGCGTTGAGTGGAATTGTTGTACCAGTGATTTTTGCTGTTATATTTGATTACACAAATGGGAAACCGAGTAAGCAAATTATTTTAAATTGCACCGACTGAAGGATTTGTGTGCACTTCAAAATGAGCGATTAGAAAATGAAAGACCCTGCACATGTGATTTAGTCAGGATTTGAATGAATGTTTGTTAACCAATAAAATCAACTTGTGATAATTAAATCAGATAAGTGGAACTTTTTAGACTTTTTGTAAAGCTCTTAAATGTTCTTCTGCCATTTGACTGATGATGTTGTGCTCGTTAGTTGTGTTTCCATGTATATTTTGATGCGCACTTTGAAATGTTACACAATATTAAACTAATTGTAAGGTTGCATTTTTGAAGATAGAATCTGCAATATTTAAGGAAAAAAATAAACAAAGAGGTTTTTGCTCAAAGATCAAATGCGTAAATAACCTCTGACATAAGGAATCTTTAAGTCGTGTGACTGAGCAGCTGTTTCTGTTGCTGGCTTCTTCCTGAATGTTCTCCAAACCTTCTATTCCCAAAGAGCATTAAAAATAGCTTATATTGGCTGGCTTTGAAGCTTAATTGCTAAGACCTGTCTCCATTTGTAACAGTGACGATTGAAATGTGCTTAATTTGCTTGTATTTTTTTTTCTATGTCATTTCCAAACTTGGTTTACAGTTCTGTAAATGGAGCCACAAGTATTTACTGTATTTCTGCTTATTTGCTCTCTTTGAACAGTATTAGCAAAGTTACCAGTAAATTCTGTATTTAAGAAACACTTTAAAAAAAAAGTATTTATTCAACTGAAGTGCATACGGCAAGGTATTTGTGAAATACCCAACACTGCGTATTTAGGGTTGAAACAACCTAAAGATAAGATCGATGGAATGCACAGAGATGATTTGTTGAAGAAGTCTTTTTGTCCTCTCTAGCAGCAGGGCTGGAGTGAGCGAGTTGAGATAGATCCGGACAGACACCCTGAACACCACCTCCACAGCCCTCTTGTCCTCCACTCTACAGATTACCTCGGCGGTAGCTAGCGGGCCCCAGATAATTACCTTGTGTTATTTCTCCTCCCACACTTTGCTTTTGAAGTCGCGGCTGCTGAGCTGCCTCAGCCCTAATAGCATCCCGGCACACCATCGATCCCACACCCCGTCTCTGGATATGATTGGTTTGTGCAGGTGGGCTGATGGGTGCAAAAAAGAGAGTAATATGCACATTAAATCGCAAATTACAATGTGCACTTTGAAAGAAAAATTGAGAAACACTGTACATTTACACATGCAAGAGGCTGCCTATATTTTAACTGCAACAAATTGGACCTGCTATAACCGCTGATTTCCTGTGTGTGTATGTGTGTGTGTGTGTGTGTGTGTGTGTGCGCATGCGTGCGTGCATGCACGTGCACTCAGTATCCAGCAAGGAAGCTGTAAACCTCTTCCTAATAGTAGGGACCTTTAAAAAGTCCTTACTACCCCATTTTGTGGAGAAAATGAATGGCTTCTCTGCTCGGCTAAGTCAGGGAAGTAAAATAAATTAGGACAAGAAACTGTAATAGTTTTAGAAATGCTGGGATGTCTTGATCCTTTGACAGCAATAAATATTCACTGCCACGAGGCAGACTATTCCAAGGAAAATGCCTCTAGAGACGTTTTCATTTCAAAGAGGTGAAGTGTAACCTGAGTGTGATGGAAGGCGGCCGCAGGCACATGCAGCTCCGTGCATGTCTGTGATAATCTCATTACTCTAATGCTGGCTTCTTCAGCATTATTGCAAGCTCATTTTTTTTTAAAGCTACTGTCAAAAATATGAAACAATTTAGTTTTCATGATACTTTGAGAATATATTTGTTTAGTTTATGATTCAATGTTCTTATTCTAATCCTGCTCAATAGTGATTCTGAGTCATGGTGTGATTTCTAGAAATATATTTTGATATGTACATCTTTTATTATATCTGTTCTTGTGACATATGCTGTGAATGCTAAATGCTGCAATAACAAAGTTATGCCTGAAGTATGAATTTATGCCTCTCCACCTAATAGATGCACATGAAACTAATGTTTAATATGGATCAGACTTTACAGAGCTGTATGATATCAGACCGGGTGATTCTTGCGGTATCTGTTTATGCAGCCACTACCCTTTCTCCTTCAGCTTATTAAATCCCCGCAGCAATCTGAAGGCAACAGGACAGACATGTTTATAAATCTGCAGCCCGACTGGTCGCTTATAACTCTCTCTGGCGTCTTGGGTTCATTAATCCTGCGCGTCACGTCCTCCTTTTCAACTTTTTTTTTTTTTTAGTGGAAGAGTCATTTCATGTTTGGTTTCTGAAATATATTATGATGTAAGCGCTGTATGTGTCACATCATTTACTAAATTATGTGGCCATTTATTACGTTATATACAGTAGAATTATGCTGGAATACCATCAATCTGATGTGAGCGTATAAACATTGCCAGCAGTTTAAAAAAAAAAAATTAATCATTGTACTTAACAAGTTTTTTAAAACGCACACACACACTCACACACACTCACACACACTCACACACACTCACACACACACACACACACACACACACACACACACACACCATCTGGTTGCAGATTAATGGTGTTTTTCACTCATGTTGCTGTACATCTCCAGACTGTAAGATGATCTCCAGGAGAAAGTCCTTCACGTTTGGTGAGCTGGTGTTGTTGGTTTGATCGTCAGCTACTGCATGTGATTGGCTGCCAGTGTTTTCACACCTTCTGATCTACACTCGCACACGCACCACTCTCTAATGCTTTGTGCTGCATGAATGAATGACAATCACAAGTGCAGCAGGCACCCATACACATAAAACCCTCAGTTCAGTATTTAATCATGGGCTTGATTTAAAAAAAAAAAAAAGAAAGAAAGAAAGAAAGAAAGAAAACAAAGGGCCCAGTGCATTATTCACAGAACACATCATGAAAATTCTCAGTAGAAAAGTCAGTGGGGTAAGGAGATCCAGAATGTAGGGATGTAAACCATGCCGGCTAGTCGATATGTATGTATGTATAATTCCAAATATGAATAACCTCTGAGCTTATCGAGGCTGCTGTCTCTAGCGGGTCCCAGGATGTGAGCAGTGAGCAGAAATGATGATAGACTAATGAAAAAACAAGTAGGGAGAACAGGGTACTCAGGCAGAAGAGATGGCAACTGAAAGCAGAATTTAATTTAACCAAGTGCCGTATTGCTCAGAAGCAGATACCCTTTTTGTACCTGCTGAGGAATGTGCTGCGTTGCTGCCAAGCAAGGTTAGGTAGACATTATCTCTTAGGTGACCCGAGCAGGAGGTAATTGGGTTAGCTGACCGTTTTGGAAGGTCAAGCCTTCTTTAGTGTCAAATGACAATAATAACCAACCATGCATAAGCAAATGTGAATCAGTGCCACTGGTACGATATTTCATGCCCTCTTTTCAGGTGCTGCTTGCTATTTGTAGAGCTTTTTATTTGTGTTGCTGCTGACTATTTTAGTCCACTGACTCTTTCATCTGTCATAAAACGGTAGATAAACTGATCAAGCGTGTCAAACGCTAGTCCTGTATCGAGACACAAGTTCTGGCGCAGTTCTAGTACTCTCTCACCACTTTTCTCTCTCATCAATGCTTTTTTTTGAAGAAGAATACGGCCAGTATAAACATAGACGAATCACGGGCACACACAGCGACACACTACCAGCGGATCACAGGGAACTTATTAGCTGCTGTCACAACACATTTATCCCTCATCTGTTTCTGGGAGCTGTCGCGAGCAAAAGGTTGCTCTCTGCTGCAAAGTGGCAAAGTGAGATCCTCACTGTGTTTTTCATTGTCTCTAATGGAGAGCGATGGCATGCGCCGCAGCAATGTCTATCTGCGACGCTGTCTAAAGCAGGGTGATTTCTGCCTGAAAATAGCCCTGCTGTCAGCTCGCCTTAGTTGCCGGGCCCGCTGAGAGTCAGTTAAAGGGATCAGTGCTTGCTGGAGTGTGTAGCTCAGTGGTAAGACACGGTGCTGGTGACACATTGCTTTGATGGGATCACCGACCGCTCCTAATCTCCCCTCGACACAGATGACCTAAGGGGCTCATTGGACTCAGCGGAGTCACCAGTCATGGCTCCAGTCCAGGCTCACTTCTACATCCCAGCCTATTGACCTTCAGCCTTTACTTTTACAAATGACACTTTAAACACCATTGTAGGATAACACATTTCTGCATGTGTTAAGGCTGTTATCTAACAACTTTTGAGATGGATAAAAGCTGACTTTCCTCCCCTGAGGGGTAATAAAAGCATATTATGGTTGTACTCTTTATTGGTTTAGTGTGCAACTGCATGTGTAGACCAACAATTTGACATGGGAACAGAAGCGGGAGACTTTTCTGGAGAACTTTTGATTAAACTTGTGCTGCCTGTCTATGTTCCTGGTGTGTTTACTTACTACACTGTAGCTGTGTACATGTGCGTTGTTAGGGGTTTTTGTCTGACTCAAGGCTGGGAACTGTTCACTTTCTCATGACTTGGCAGCAACGGAAGGGTCAAGGGAGACGTGCACAATTACTTTATGTGGGGACAGTTCCAGAATCCTTTTTACAGACGTTTGGCTCTGTTGGATTATGACAGTTTTCTTTGTATTGATGCTTGATGTTCGGTAACATTCCATATTAGATTCTCTCTCCTCCTAGCAACTCAGTGTCTCAAAAATCATTTATTCAATTATATCATTATGGTTAATTTGGAAAATTTGGTCACCTGTATGTGAAGTGACAAGTGAGACAGACAAGTGTTCAAGAGGACCATACACAACACAGGAGGGAAATTATTGTATATATTTGTAGTGAGTCTTTCAGTAACTTGAACTTTTGGACGGTTCCTCAGCCGGTTATGTAGAGACCAGGTGTTGCTGTCCTGCTTGGAAGATGCTTTGTCAAGATGAAAATTGTGTTGCATTTTATTGTTGCTTGTGTGACAGCAAGGAAGAAGCATTGTTTGTTTTCTAAAAATGTTTTGCGAATGAGTAATTTATTCCAGGAATGATAATGCCGGCACAATGACGCAATTACAGAAAATAACTTTGGTCACGGCACAGATTTGCACTCGGAGTTGCAACACACTCGTCGTATTGCATTTCATGGTGCTGTTGCCATCTCCAATTTACCGAACCATTAAGTCTTAGTGGATGTGCTGTGTCTTCTCTCCATTTTACTGGTCTGGAGAGTGAGAGAGGACAGATGTAACATCATTTTAACACATCAAAGTCTTTTTTATTTGGAAATATAGCTCAGTTGATGCACCGTGCAGCCCTAATGAGATGTTTTTATGACAGATATTTTGGCAGTTTTCATCAGATTCATTTAAAGTTTCTGTTGCTGGTGTCTATTGCTGTTGTTCTGTCATTGAGGCCCAAGCACCACCCATCATAACTGTGAAAAGAATAAGAAGTCTGCACTGTTAATGGGGTTCTTGTTGTAGGTTAGCCACTCCCAGAGGGCAGGAACAGAGGAAAAATGGTATATCAAAGTTATAACTCATACAAAAGACTTTTTGCTGTTTTGCTAAAGGAAAAAAAAAACCAAACAGCTTTTGGAGTCAGTTGGAAGAAAGGGAATCAGAAACTGGTTGTACATTTGATTTGCACAAAAAAAGCATTGTTTTGTTTCCTCCACTTGGTGCCCGGTTTCTAGCTGCACTCAAGCGCCAGTATGTGTGGAAATTGGGGATATGTCAAATTCAGAAATTAGAGACAGCTGCCTGTGCCCGTTTATTTATTCTTTCGCACATAGGGTTGGGTTGAGTTCTCTGTGCATCTGGACCACACCGCTCTTTATCAAATGAAAAACCTTCTCTGTCCTCATTAACGACTTAGCGTTGTGTTAGTGTCACAGTTTCTTTCATACAATATGACCTGACATCGAATATTCTCCCGACATCTTTGAGACCAGAGCGTTCATATGGAAGGATGACCTCAGTTCTTCTGTCTGCCCTGACAGATGCTTCACTGTTTAGTTTTGACACGCACTCAAATATTTCCATTTGAACAAACTGTTTCCACTCAAAAAATGTCGTTTAATTAATTATAATCAAGCCTGTAGCATCAATATTTTCCTATGTTTGGATGAGACTTGGCTTCCTTTCCTTCTAACATCTTGAGCTAGAAACAGCCTTTATTTCTTGATAATAAATGTTGTTGAAACGTTAAGACTGCTCTACCTGTCTGTAGTTCAGAGTTCTGTTTAGATCTTTACAAATAGTCATTTGCAATAAACTTTGCATTAGTTGAAGCTAAATAAAAGCTAGCCGTGGTTAAATGTCATGTCAATGCAACCATATATCTAAAAGACCTTACCACTGATATTGTTAGTATTGCTTTATCTTTTCATAGATATCTAATCCCCTGCTGCTTCACTATTTCTGCACTTGTATTTCTTATATATTTGAAGAAAATATTTGCACTGACTCAGATGGTGGGCAAATGGAGCATGAATACCACCAGTTGGTCCTACCTGCTGGTCCCTGATGGCTCTGTCTTCTTTGTCCTGGCTTTGGATCGCAGTTTCTCATCAAGTCTGAATATGAAACTCAAAAAATCCAAGTAAACAGAGACCTTTAAATTGAATTTTCCTGCTTCTCTTCCTGATATTCCAATTGAGCCACGTGCTTGGAATCAATCCTGGCAGTTCTTATCAGTTGACAGAGAAAGCAGGACACACAATTCCTGTAATCTCCAGTTTCCTGTCCTCTCCACATTACAAGTAGGAGTTACTATTGCAAAGAAAGGACATGATCCCTCGCTGGAACTCCCACTTAGAAGAAGGAACACTGTTAAACCTGGCCAGAAGCAACTCTGCTCCAGACTAAATCCGGGCCTTCTGAGCATTCTATACTCTGATCTTTGCCATTTTATGTGGATGCTGAAGAGATCCTGACTTGTTTGCCAAGTGAACATTTCATGTGGTCGTTCATGTTCTCAATTTGCCAAATGCAGTGCATCCTTTTTATGGAGGTGAAAATGTGAAAGCAAACAACCTCTTCTTTGGCAAATCTTGATATATTTCAACGACCTCATTTCAGCCTCAGGTTTCTCTACATTCCCTTTTTAATGTAAAATAATATCTCATCTTATAAACCCTGCTGTCACAGCAGGATTTCCATATTCTTATTTCACAAACAGACACACTGGAGTCCAGACCAACTGGGGTACATCTGTTGAAGTGGAACACACAACTCAGTTGCTGGTAGGCTGCTTAGCTCACGGGGGCATCACGGGGACATCGGTGGGGCACCCTGCCAGCTCACTGATAATGAGAGCAACACCTCCATTATTTTCCAGGGGTTAGTCATATATGTATATATATATTTTCACACCTTGTTGGACTGTGTGATCAGCCCTATTATCTTCTGCAGTTAAACAGCGCCTGCCCACTCATTAACACCACTGGTGATATAAGACAGTCATTACTGGAACAGATAATGGCAAATATTATACTAGCTTCTAACTGATTGTGGAAATAAAGAGCCATACTAGCTAATGTATCATGTGCTGTGCCTCGCGAAGATACGACTATTGTGAAAGCAGCAAAGCCTGACTGTGTGGAAGCTCACAGGTCAGCCGACTGCCCCACGTGGTGCAGAGAAGACACGATAATTGAGGGTTTCATCACCACTACTAATTACTGAAAGTGTGTGTGTGTGTGTGTGTGTGTATGTGTGTGTGCGTGTGTGTGCTAACCCTAACCGCACACATGTTTGTGTGTATGTGCACGTGTGATGGACCTAATTAGGTAAACTCCCATCACACTTAAAAGTGCATTACTGCAGCTCTTTTGTAAAGGCTATAGTTAGAGTGTTGTGGAATGTGATTAGTAATTAAGTTATTTCTCAAGTATTATGAGTCTGCTGGTTAAAAGAACCAATGGTATTAAAGGACAGTATTTCACTTTATGCCAGTGCTTTGTTAATTTTATTGATATCAAATTAAAGAGTGGTTGCACAGAGCATGATTACGGCAATGTTTTTTCCTCCTAAGAGAATTCCGTCTGGTGAAATTAAAACATCACGTGCAGCGTTTAAAAATTGGCGTGCGGCAGCTGGTGAAGAATCCTCAATAACGCGCCTCATCTCTGCTCTCAAGCATTTTCTGTCCACGTGTCATCTGATGCAGCAACACCAGCATGAATCTTAGATCTTTCGACCAATCCAGACTGCCCTCTCATCACACGCTCCTCTTCCTGACATTCATTTCTTTATTCCTCCGCAGTTTTCATTCAAGCTGTCGGAGTTCCCCAACCTTTTCTTTCCTCTCCACTGTCCCATATTTTTTTCCTGCGACAGACAGTTTGACGTGTTAGGAGTGAAAGTGGAGTAACATTTTCAACGGCTTCACTCTATTCAGGTGCACACGAATAAAAAATAATTTGCAGCTGTAAGTTTTGAGTTTGTAAATGGAACCTGGAGAAGCAACAGAGCTCAACCACGAAGGACGAAGGAAAAATACTGAGGTGGTCAGAAGTTCAGCAAAACGTTTGGTGTAGAACAGCGGTATTATGAGACCAACTCATGGCCTTCATCAGGGTTGTCATGCAAAACATTGCAGAAATATAAACACACAAAATACTTCAATACCACTTCAACTGCTTCACACGGATGATGCCACCCACTCCAGCTGTTCAATGATCTGATTTAAAATCCCCATCTTATGATGTCAACAAATGAGAAAAATATTCAGTGTCTCATCCCTGTCATTCAGATCCGTCCTCAGATCTTCGCGGTACTTCCTTAGCCTGTTATATGCTGTCAGACTCCACTTTTGACAGTTCATGTTGCTTCCATATTTTGGAATAGTGGAAATAATCTGCTTGAGAACATTGCTGCTGCAAAATATACAAACCTAAATGCCCTCCATCATTATCATCGTCATCATCATCATCATCATCATCATCATCATGTACTGTAAATGGAGAAGTTTGGATGATGCAGGCACACAGGTAGCGTGTTGCATGTACACTTCCTGTCTATGTCCCGTTTGTATTTTACTCACAGAGTAACCATATTCCAATGAAACCACCTCCATCAACAGTTAAATGCTTACCAGAAGTTCTGTGGTGAGATTCCAACATTCCTAGCTCTTTTCTTATTCTGGGACATGTTTGTAACTGAATAAAAGAGGCATTTGGAGAGATGATCACAGACGTTCTCTCTAGAGAAATCTTAAGGAGGAAAAGTGAGCCTATTTTCATAGCAGCGCGGAGTGGGACTCATTATGACTCACTGGGAGTTGAAATGCTCTGGATGATGTCTGAGTCAGACATGAGGGCCAGTGTCCGCTGCCATGGTGATGCACAGCCAAATGCAACAGAGAGCAATAGAGATGGAAATGAAATGAGGGAGACTTAAAAGGGCCCTGTGGCGGTTGCACTATTGTCATGTTAAAATTCCCAGAGTAAAAGCTGGCGAGCGCCTGTACAGTATGTCACTATGTAGACTGATTAGCACGGAGGAGCTAATATTTCAGAGTGCACTGGTTTGTGTAGAATGTTCAATACTGAAGAGCTCAAACAAAATACATTAATGGACAATGCATTTCTTCTTCAGGGTAAATGGATAAATATTTCTGTGAACATTCAGAAAGTGAAATCTATTGACGCTCTTTTACTTCCTTCTACTTTTATCCAGCACTACATTTTTGTGATTTTATGGTCACTGACTCATCTTCTGCATCAGGATACTGAATACAAGGAAGGCCATTGTGTTTTCTCGTCCTTTTACTGATAGTCACACTGGAGATTTTATTTTGTAACTAACAAAAGAAATCACTCAGTGGAGGATATACACTGTACATAGAGACCTCTCTCTCTGTTGGTCCTGTGGGTTTCTGCTGCCACTGATCTCTCGCGCTGAATGATTTTCACACTTGAACCCTACAGTGAATGGCTGAGATCCAGTATGGCAGACGGTCAAGGACTAACTTCCACATGCAAGTAGAAAGCAGCTCACCCAACATTTCAACCATGCACAGGTTTATGCATACCATAATGGCCCAAACATTATGGGGGAATGACACTTTTTTAAAACTTACATGATTTTTCATGCTCAGCAGCTGCCTCAGAGTGAAAACCAGCCTCTGTCTATGCGCTGTCTCGTCCATTTCTTCAACATTTCTCTTCAGCCAGAAACATTTAAGTTAGGACAGAGCCTATGTTGACCTGGTCGCTCTACAAGTGATACACATTCGTGCTGAGCTCTGGCTTTGTATGGCGAGCTTTTTTAGCAGTTGAGCTCGGTCAGGATGACCTGCAAGCTCTTGTCAAGCAGAGTCGGGGGGGTGTAACGCACATTAAGAGTTGTAACAACAGCCAGCCACCCTATTACTCAATACCTCATAGCTGTGATAGAATCACCATGGAATTTTTTTTATCTTGAACCTGGATAGCAGCAGACAAATATACAAAGTCCTGATTAGTGTAGGAAAATATTGATTCATAATTGAGGGAACTGCAAATTATTGGAAGTTTATGGGACAAACAATAAAATGAGATGGTGATGAGAGCTAGCTTTGAAATATTGGAGAAACCTGGATACTGGTGGGTATAAGCAGTGATGTAAGCGCAAAGCCATGCAACTGGCCAGCAGATATTAATCCTTTGTGCCCCGCTCAGCCCAGGCAGGTTGGCTTTGAGCCATCAAGAAGGAGGAGAGGGTCAAATGGCGGTGCCGGTCCCTTCAGCAGGTATTTCATACGGCAGGCTCATAAACATGAGACGGCTCTCTCCCTGTTGGGGTCTTGTTGTCTCATCTCTGTGTTTTTTGTAGCTTGTTTGGCACTCTGAGACAAACATGCACACACACACACACACACACACACACACACACACACACACACACACACACACAAACATATATATATATATATATATATATATATATATATATATATATATATATATATATATATATATATATATAAACCTCCACCTGCACCCTCTTAAGACAACAGGGTGTCTCTTTCTCTTGGTAAATGTTCTACCTTCTGTTTGGGCTCAGTGTCTCTAGCAACAATGGCGAGGACAGAATCTCACATGCTTATAGGAGGGAAGATATTCCCTGCATAGCAGCTCTCTACCTGATGTCCAAAAATAAAAGCATGCAATAATTGTCATTAGGAAAAATAATGTGTCTATAGATAGAAATGTAGCATGTTTTGTATTTTTGTGGGACACTGGGGAGACACAGAAGGATGAAGCACTGCGAGCAGCAATTCCCTCGTGAGCTGCAGTTCACATCAGAAGCAGATTTCCACATCGGTCAGCATGTGATTCTGGTCCTCTCGTTCTCCTGTTATGATTGTATGTGTTCGGCCCCTCAGCTGCCACCTTGTATCAACGTCACCCTCCCACGTCTCTCTCTCTCTCTCTCTCGTTTCATTTTGATAGTTGACTTGATGCGCCTTGTTATTCTTTTGTCTTGCTTTCAGCTCAGCTTCTGCTGTTTTCTTGTGGTTTGTAGTTGCTTAAAAAAGGCTGCTGCACAGCACGGATTGGCAGAGGAAAAGTCCGATAAGTCAGTTTGCCTGCTCTGTTTCCTAATTGTTAGTCAGTTCACTGAGCCTTGTCACTTAAGGTGCATGTTTCTTATTTTAGGTAATTCATTAAACCTCAGTTCATTAGTATCTTCCTGCCAGCTGCTGATTGAGACGTTTAGGTCCACCTGCCTCAACCCATGTGACAGATACAATGAAGCCTCTCTTCCTACTTGAATTATATTGTTTCATTATTTTGATCACAAGAATTTTGGAAATTCTCTGTTATTGGTACAGAATCCCAGATTTCTGGAAACATCCCTACTCTTTTCATGCGTGCAATGCTTTTTGAACACGGTGCTGATCATGCACAATATTTACGACTTAAAACATTGGGCTTTAACAGGCACTCCCAGGATTAGACTTAATTTAAGGCCTGTTTCTGGGACCTTGGTTCCTACGGTCTCTCTAACACAGTGAAGTTGGAGCCAAACAGGGCTTGTATTTGTCTTCTCTGGCAGAAACAATGAATAAGGCTCAATCCACAGTTGACAAAAGTGAAGTTGAACAAGTGTGTGAGTGAGTGGATGTGCGAGGAAAATTAATTACTCTGTAGTCCTGTACATCATTTTTTTTATTTGGCTAGTGGGTGTTTTTACTTACCTTCTAATCTGTGTAAACCAGATTTTTATAGCTTCCTCTTGCATGAAATATAATTTTTATGTCTGCGCACCAAACAGGGCTTGAGGCTTCAGGTCGACATCTATCCATCTCTCTGTCCAATTCGTGTGAACATGATATCTCTGCCTTGAAGCAATTTCTTAAAGTTGCACATAAAAAATATCACCTGGAATCAAGAATTACCAGATTAGAAGTTAAGGTCAAGGCCACTTTATTTGCAAAAATGATGACGTGAGCAGCAGCACTGCCCAATGTGGGGCTCCAACATCAAGTACTGCGTTCAATAAAGTCTGATTTGGTCGACCAGATGTGAAAATATATACATTTTTAAAGTTTGAGCACCTTTTTCTATAGTCTTAATTTATCTGCTGCACACATTTGTTCTATAACATGCACGAACATGCATGAATTTGTAACTGTCTTTTAATAGTTCTGTACAGTGACCTTCAGTGTCCGGAAGGGCGCCTTTAAATAAAATGCATTCGTCGTATAAACAATTGTATATATCAATACATTGCTGGTTTACCTCTTCAATATAAAGTGAATTAATGAAAAAAATGAAAGGGATTTTCCTTCATTCACAATTTATGATTGATAGACATAAAGTCTTTTGTGAACTGGGTTGCAGTGATTCGTCATTTTAACAAAAGTAGGTCCTCAGAGAAAAGAAGCTTGGGAAACTCTGGTTTAAGGAATTGGCAAGCATCACACAGAACGCACACGCCAAACTTGACTAGCGTCCTGCTGTCATGATTCAGGCCAATCTGAAACAATCCAGTTTCAATAGCACCAACTGCACACTAAGCTTGGATTTTGGTTTATTAAGGTTGACATGCAGACGAAGACGTTATCAGAGATGAGCTTTATCATTCACTCTCTCCCTGCAACTCTCCTCTTGTGTGTTGGTATCAGGATGTTGTTAAATGAGACCTGCCTTCCTGAAGCTTAGCAACAATTCAAATGAAAACATGGCAGCCAGTGATGATGAAGAAAACATGGCTCACACACATATAGAACCCTCAAACTAAATTTTAACTCAACACTTGAGGCTGTTCAATCTCCATCCCATCCATTCCTGCAGGTTAAACACTTCCCAAGGGATGTTCACATTGCAGAATTAGCAGATCCCTTTCTTCTGATTAATTCTATTCAGAGTACATCATGTGTGAGTTGCGAGTGTGTGTGTGCGCGTGTGTGTATGTCAACAGGCTCTGGTGGCCTGTTGAACCACTTAAAGGATTCTATTTAACGGGTCAGCCGAGCAATTAATCAAGGGTTTAATTGGAATCCCGAGTCGAGTGACACGATTTATGCAAATAAGATCATTAATATGCAGGCCTGCATTCATTGCTTAAATTAAAATGGCTCATCCGCCAGCACAGGCTACCTCTTTCATTACAGTAAATTAGAGGGCAATAATAACTCCAAATACACATATTTATTTTCTACAGACATTCAGAACAGGACATGCCCACAGGAAAAGAAATAATGAAAAGTCAGAAGGAAGGAATTTGGTATAGTGTTTTCTGTCGTGAGGAGGCAATGCTAATGCTGTTAATTTTACCTCATTAGAGGCAGACTGCTATCTGCAGGGATTCAGCTTTAATTGGATCACCAGGCAATTTAAACCACAGTTGGTTCAGAATTGCTTTGCTTTTTTCTTTTTTCTTTTTGCTCTATGTTATAAAAAGTTCAGCAGTGATAGTTTGTCGTTTGACATTATTTTCCTAGTCAATGCAATGCAGTGATGCCACGTGTGACCGTACTGTATGCTGTTGCCCTCGGTAACCATCCCCACGGCGACACTTTGTGATCTTTGCTCCAAAGTGTTCAGTCCACTCACCCTCACTGTGTGCTGATGCGAGTGGTTTAGAAGACTAGGAGTCAAGGCACAGCCGAAGTCATCACGCTACTTCTTTCGGGAGGGTCATGCACGCCAACGTTGACCAGAGGAACCACTTATATTGAGAGATGGCTCTCATCCGCTGCAGCTGGGATGAAGATGTGAAGTGGACGAGCTGCTAACTCATCGAAGTGGTGAATTCTTTGACCTTTTGATTTGGAAAAAAAAGAAAAGACAATTAAAAAGAAAAATCTATGCCTATCATGTTATGCAAAGACATTCAGCCATCATATGAAACAAAAGCAGGGAACCCTCCCGGTGGTGAAGCTGGAAATGATATTTAGTTCACTTTAGAGAGGCAGGATGGTAGTAAATATCAGCAGATTCTACATCAGTGTATTATTCTAATCATTAAATCCTAACTAATTGATACAGCCATTAGTTGACATTAACACACAGCTATAAAGCTTTTACAGTATAAGTGTACAGTGTCACCTTGACATTATGCATTCTTCCACCCTTCACACAGAATGATAAATGCAAAATGAGGAAAAGAAATTAAAATATAAATTTATGGAGTATTTATTTTGGGATGATTTTTCAGTGGGGACTCTTAAACTTGACAGTTATATTGATTGGTTTTCCTCTGTGTGTCTCTTTAGTTTCTCCCGTTTTCATGTGTGGTTCACCTTGTTTTATTTACTTCTTGTTTTATTTTGAAATTCACCTCCTTCCCATGTCTAAGTTTTCTAGACTTCCTGTCTTTGTACATTCTATTTTGTGTGCTCATCTGTCTCTTGTTTGTCCGTCAGTCTCGGTCTACCTATTCTCCTGTCAGCCCCGTGTCTTTCCCAACCAATTAGTTCTTTCCCTGTTCACCTGTTGTCATGTCCCTCGCTTGGCCTTTTGTTCCTGTATGTCTACCAACAATGTTTCCTGTGTTTACTTTTTGTATCGCCTGTCTTCAGTTTATATAAAGCCCCTTAAGTTTCTGCCTCATCCTGCTCCAGGTTCCAGTCTTTTGTGTTCCTGGGGGTTAAACATAACAGCGCAGACAGTATGAATGTAAAGTAATTAAATATCCCAACTACAAATCCAATACAGGTTTTCTTTGTGACTTAAGTTAAGAGTTCTGTTCAATTAGAAATAAAAACGGTTCAGTTTGTTCAAATCCACCTTGATTACTGTATCAAAGTGCCACAACGAAAGAAGACAAAAAGGTTTAATCCAACATATCCAACATACAGTAATGTATCAGCTGAAGCATCATCATTGCAACAAAGCGCCCAAAAAGTGATTGGTATGTTTTAAGGTATTTAGCAGGCATTCAAATAACAATACTGTAAATTGAAAAAAAAATCTCTTAAGTCAAAATAATAAATATTTCCATATGGAGTAGCATTCAAATAATTACTGTGCCTAATTTTAAACTACTCTGTATCCCAGGATAAGTTATTATGTAAGCAAGGCGTGCTGAAACCAAGTCAAATACCAGATGAAAAACAGATGAGTAGAAGACATGAAAAATGAAACAATATCACCCTTCTTTACTCCAAAACATTGTTTAATCGTAAATTCGTACTTCATTAATAAATGATAACGGGTACATTTTGTAATCGTTCCGCAACCTTGGAATAAGGTCGCGCAAAATACACGTGTGACTCTTTAGTCGCGTTAGCATTTACTGTTAGCCTAGCTCAAGAGGAGGACAAGTAATTGATCTTAAACTTTGGTCTTGGTATTATAATTAAAGCAGTAACGCTTGCAAAGAAAATAAGCCAGCGTTGTTCATCCATCTAGCCCTGCCTCAGCTGCAGACCTGCGATGACTGCTAATCATACATTTCAAAAGCTGTATGGACCCAAAAGGTCACGCTGTGTAATGTTGGCAAGCTATGCAGAAGTCCATAACAATCTTTGGATTAGGTTCCATTTAGGGTGAATTATTCAACATGCTTTAGAAACTTCTGGACTGTGCATTTTTGAAAGATGATACAAAAAGTTGTTGTTTTTTTTAATACGAGCCATGGGGTCGGAAATTTTACATACTGTAACAGAACATTTAATCATCGAGATGGATTTAATACAGCCACAACAAAAACACACAAAATTAAATTACCCTGGGGTTTTGGGAAAGAATTGTTTATTTTTAGGGAAAATCTTGAATTTTTAGGGACATTTAGCAAACAGACAAGCTGCTCTATGCTCAACTAGTAAGTGAAAAAAGTTCTGCGTTTGTAGGACATGTCTTTTAATACTTCTTCTCTACCATCATTGCAGTACTTAAGTCAAATTTTCAACATTACACTTAATTTTGATGCATATTTAATATAGAATTTGTAATATTGCAGCATTGAATTGCAGCTGCAGACAATGTATGTAATGTAACATCTTTGAATTGCCCATTTAGTTCACTTGATGTCAGTGGGTATCCTTAAGTGAATTGAGCTGCTGTGTATTATTTGTGCACTTCGTGGTTATCTTGCTCACTACATGGTGTGTTATGAAACAATTTCAGTGTTCTAATGGAGCACAATGGGGAGTTTTTGACAGCCGGCGTACACAGAGCACAATGGGTTACAGCAAACAAAGGAACAGAAATGGAACAGTCTTTATATACTGTAGCTGGAACGGATGGATCCATTAAATAGTGCTGTGATCTGCCCCAAATCGGATTGGGACATCCTGTTGTAGGACATAAACATAATTTTTTTTGCGTTTAACCCCGGGAAACCCCAAGCATTCTGGGCGTTTTTTGTGCTTTTTTTTCTTTCCCCCTTCTGCAGCATTTTTACTCACTGTGGACTTATTTTCCACTGTGGTATGAAATCCTGTACCTCTGGGGAAAGAACACAATCATAGCTGGATATAGGGAGATTCCAGAAATGTGTTCTGTGCAGTATAATACTGCTATTATATCTGCACAGAGTGCAGCACACCCATAACAGTTAAAGAGGTGCAGACTAGGGGAACATCATCCTAAAAAAGAGAAAGAAAGTCTCACACAGCAATTTCAATCTCTTTTTCAAACATGTTTTTTGGCAGCACAGGTGAGTAGGGTTAAGTTGAGACCATACCCCAACCACTTAATAGATCACGCCTCCGGCAGAACCACGTCTTTTGCAGAGAATGGTGTAAGCAGCATGAGGGTTATATCTAAAAGCGCTAGCACCTTAAACCTCTTTTCACAGCAATGGCACCATAAACTGCTGTAGAAATCTTCATGTTGGTGTTGCTGCAACTCCAGCAGCGACAGACTCTCTGTCTTCTTCCCCGAAATCGAATTGGTTGCAAGATTAATTTATCTGCGGTGGGCACTGCAGCCACACAGACATGAGTAGCAGCTCAGAAAGGCACTCCGCAGCTTCCAACACTTTCCTTCTTACTTGTATACTTGTGAATCCAGCCAGAATCAGTTTTGATCTTGTGTGTTTGGTGATTTTGTGAGGCGATGTCATGGCTGTCGATCAAGAGTTTAGCATCTCGTTAGCGTTGGTACAAGCAAGTGAATAGTCGCACCAGTTAACAAGATGAAATATAGTACGTTGCCGGTGTTTTTTCAGCCTGTGCCTTGTCATGTTGTTGTTGTTTTCTTTGAGACCGTCATGTCAAGTAGAGCTGAATGTTGTCAGTCACTAAAGAAAAGCAGTTTAATTTTTTTGTTTTGATATATCTGCTCTGAGGTCTGTTTTTTGTTGACCGCTGACCCTTGAGAAAAACGCAAAGTATTTTGACTTACATCCTGCCCATTTATTTAATTATTCATACTAATTTGTTCAAAGCTTATGAGTGCAATTGTCTTATTTGAAATTAATAATTGATGTTTGCTAAACTTAATTTGAATGTGATTTTCCCCATTATTTGCATACAGCAACAAAAATCTATTAGAAACAGTTATGAATAAATACATATACAGTATATGTGTATATATATTTATATATATAGGGTAAAGAAGAATATTTTCATTTTATTTAATGTATCAAAAGGCTGAATCGCATATATAGATTTCAAAATATCGAAATAATTATTGTGTATATCATTGTAGCACATAGGCCATATAACCCTGGCTGAAAGTGTTACCAATATTGAAAATAATGCAGACTGACACATATTAAAGTATTTACATTGTTACAAATCTATAAGCAGTTGCTACAGATCCATCAGATCTTGCAGCCTGCAAGCCAGCTGAATTTTGGTTTTGGATGTAGCTGTTGGTCCCAGCTGAGTAAGTCATGGCTCCTCAGTTATGCTGAGGAGCAGCACACCTTCAGTTAAAGCATCTTGGGCTGAAAACATTCAGAATAAGATCGGTGAGGTTCTGACATCACAATATAAAGCTTAGATTTGACTGCATATGTTGCTCGTGACTCAAGATGGTCAGAAAGCTGAAATTTTGACGCTAATTTGTGCTTTTAATCATCTCTGGCTTTTAAAAAAAAAGAAGAGGAAAAAAAAAGGATTTGCAAACCTTTCAGCAGCTCAGTTTATTTATTTATAGCACAAACGCCTATTGACTGACACACACACACACACACACGCGTGCGCATGCACACACACATAGGCACACGCACGCACACTCGCCTTGTCCTCATGTGCCAGGGCTTGATGGCTGCTTGGGGTTTTCTGTAATTACAGTAGTGAGCGGGGAGCTATCTTTTGCATGGCAGATGGTCCAGCACCATGCTGCATCAGGTAACCGTGACAACCACCTCTCTCCTCACAGTTAACAACACCATAATGGCCCTTTACAGTGACCAAATGTCATTATAGTCTGTGGAGATGAAGCGAGCGGGGGCCTGGGGGTGAAGAAAAGAAGGGGACACATGAACAGAGAGCATGATGGGGGATTAGGAAGGGCGATAGAGAAAGTGTACCTTTTTTCAGAAGGCCCAGGACCTTATCAAACACACACAGACAGAAGGATGAGAATAGTGTGACTACCACCACTGTTTTTGCTGGTCAGAGGGAGCTTTGATTTAAGTCCTCGGTGCGCTCAGATCATCAGGCTGTTAGCTTGGGAATCTTATTCAACCTGACACATGTCCTCTATGAGATTGATTTCACCCAGTGACATTGCGTCTGTGCCGTCAATTTACTCTGTAGATGCGATTAACCTTTTTTCTGACTCTCCTTTTCTATCATAACCGGTTTTTGGAATCTGATATCTGATTCACGTCATCCTCACATGGTCCTGTTATGCATGTTTTGGATAAATAGGTTCTTTCAGCACATTATCACTAATCAGATGCCTCCAGACGTCAGGCAGTGCTGATGTACAATCACATACTCGTCTCAGGTTACTATGCAGCAGATGACTCTAGTAACTCGATTAGAGATTCTGTTCCAGTTCCAGACGAGCACATCTAAAAATATGATCAAACTGATGCTCAGACTAACCTGTAATAGAAATTCTGTCTGTCTATCTTAAAGCCTTGTTTTTTATCACAGTGTGAAAACAATAATCACTTATGTGAAAAAAGCCATGTGCCGAGCCTTGAACAAGCCAGTGTTGTGCTGGAAGGTGAGTGCGCTTCCCTGCAGTACCAGAGGGAGGCAGTAACACACCTCGGTGTGGCAGGAGCTGCTCTCCACAACATTTGTTCATTCAATTAATCACTTATTCACCTGTTCACTCAGTTAATGGACCAAAACAATTGAATCTTGTATGATGCAAAAAATATTTATGTTTAACATCCGAGCCTCAGTTGCACATTTGAGGGAAAGAGGTGTCCCTTCATAGCCGCCGTGCTCAAAAGCCAGTACAGCCTGTGCTTCATCAAATCTGTAATTTTGTGTTTCCTGTAGAAGAAAACAATACAAAAAAAAAACAGAGCTACTTGAAATGGGTCCACAGTGAGAGTGACAATTGATGGGAGGAGTATTTGCATAAATCTGTATTTGTTAAATGTATTATAACAATACAAGTATTAATACATAATAAATACAAACAACTTATATAAATATATTGAAGAAAATCAAACAGAAACCACAATTCTTATTTACCCTTATTTTCTACATTGAAACACTGCAATAGTTTAATTGCTTTTCATCTTAATCCTGACTTTTACTTATTTTACTTTACTTATCATGCAGTTTAAACCTAGCGCTGGGCAACGTGACTTCCAATATCATGGTTATTTCTAGTATTTATAGTATATAAATAAAAATATATACATAAATTGATGTGAAGAGTATTTGATGAATGCACACTGGAACAAGTTCTGATATTGTGTAGGCCCTGCGACCGACTGCCGACCCATCCAGAGTGAACCCAATCGCCCAATGTCATCTGGGATAGGCTCCAGCCCCCCCCCCCCCCCCCCCCGGCCCTTAACAGATAAGTGGTAAAGAACATGGATGGAGGGAGGGAAGACGATAAAAGGTTCTGAATGTTTGGATACATTTCATTTCCTTGCCAATCTCTGTCAAACTGCGATGCTAGTTTTCCTGTCCGGATTCTTAGGCAGTGACAGAATATATCAGGCTGAATTGTTGAACTGTAGTCGCTGAAGTGGGTTTGCACCAGATCTCTTTGAACAATGAGCTCTCATTCACACGAGTAGAATGGATAGGTCCTGAGTTGGTGCTGAGTTGGTTGTTGAAACTTTCCAGTCCACCAACTTTACAAAATAGTGTTCAATGTGGTTTAGCTTTTTTTATCAGTTCATACTGTTCCAACCAATCAATGGCGGGTTTTTGTTACGGTGTCATCTTTTGCACCCTGTCTGAGCATAACTATACCTCTATCTGCCTCTACTGAGGGAAATCAATAGCTGTTCGGTGGGCCAACTGTCAGACTTTTATTATTTCTTAAATCAGTCAAGTCTGCATCGCCAGATTTACCAGAGTGGAGGCAGAAGCAACAGCAGAGGCTTAAGTTCATACATAACTATCGAGTCTATAAAACCTGTATATAAAAGTATCGATCTTGTGTTCTAAAAGTGACAGAGTTTTCATCCGGTGGAACAGAACGATGGCGTGATTTGGTTAGTGCGACGAACCAGTTCCACTAGCGTGGTGAACCCCTCCAATAACACTTATAAATTGAAGGTTCAGTTTGTTGTTTCTCTTGTTTTCAAGTTAGCTCTCCGCCTTTTTTTAATCACTGAACACAACTGGAGCACAGACTTTAAATTTTAAATTCATTATTAAAAAAATGGATTGTTCTAACCGCATCTGCTCATGACCAAACATGTATTCGTTTTATTGCCACCAAAAAAAATAGTTAAATATTAGCACTAGTACTATTACAATAAATTATGATTGATCACAGGATAGCACTAATAATGGTTACAGAAAATTATAAGGAGCATCTAAATGAAGGTGTTAAGCTGTGACATTTCATTTCCTGGGTCAATATGGCAGCTGTTACTGTGCAAAGTTCATTATGGACACATGAGATACAAATTGAATCCAGACAAACAAGTGGAATGTCACCTGCATTATGAATCCTAATAGTCTACAGTTATAGGAACAAGAAATGGTTTGCCGTTGGGTCTGCAGAGTAATTCTACTACGTTTAGTTCAGATGACCCACTTCCTCATTAAACACATGAATGCTGTAAAAGTGCAGTAGAATTAGCGGGAAGCCCTTCAACATTGTCCGAATAATCTGCAGTACTGTGAAAGGTACTCTGTAATCTACAGACCAACTTGGGCTGTTGTGTTGGGATGTTCTGCAAGGTTTATGGTTTTACTTCCTTTTTTTCTTAGTCACAGCATTTTGTGTTTGGTCCATGCATGCAGGCATTAGCTGCTCTTATAGGCAGCTAATTATGGGACAAAACAATAGTATTTCACAAATGTCATGAGTGGTATTTTTACTACTTTGAATGCTGTATTCACTGGAGATGGAAAAATCCAATAGCAGAGTGACAAAAAGATCACTGCTTGTTTTCCATTAATTTATTTAATGTTGATTAAATTGAGCCACACATTCTGTATTATTGTGAATGTACTGCATTCTCTGGTACAATACAAATGTGCTGTTGTTGGTGTTTATTACCACTGTCGCAAAAATGATTTCCGAAGACTGTAGTGCAAGTGTCTGAAAATACGTTGAAGCTGCTGATGTGATTGTCCAGATGTTTCACAAGGGTGGCACTTCAAGTATTCTAAACAAGTCCACTTTAAATAATCAATTTTACTGGCTTATGAAAGACTGCGGTGTTAATTAGCAACAGAACTGAGCCTGAAAGCAAAAAGACATTGTTTGCTTAAAGAAGAATAAAGAATGAACACCAAAAGATAACATTAGCTTAGAGCTAAGAATGAACACCAAAAAATAATATTAGCATAGAACTTAAAGTGACTGAAGACAAAGAGATGTTGGCTTACAACGATAATTGAACACTAAAAAATAATTTTAAGCTTAGAGATATGAATTAACACCAAAAATTAACATGAGCTAAGGTCTATAAATGACTGAAGACCAAGAGATGTTGGCTTACAACTATAATTGAACATCAAAAAAATAACATTAGCTTAGAGTTAAGAATGAACACCAAAACATTTTTTTGCACAGAGCTAAAAATTACCGAAGACCAAAAGATGATGGCTTACATCTAAAAATAACACTAAAACATAACGTTAGCTTAGAGCTAAGAACGAACCAACTGATATTTTGTCTGAAATGACTCGTTTGCCTGCAGGAGCAATTTTTATTTTGTTTTTCTGTATCTTTTATGTGTATATGCTATATAACTCCAACTACTACTGATCATAAAGAGAGGACTCGAGGGTCCATTTTACCTTCATAATTAGAGATAGGGCTGTATTAAATTGTGGGGTGGGTCATGTATGCCCCCTGAGCTGGGAGTTTGAGACCCCTTCTACACTGTATTTACAGTATGAACATAGTTCGATAAAAATGTAGTTCCTGCATTATTTTACTAATCATTAATTTACTGGGAGGCTGGAATTTGCAATGTTCTCTTCTCTTTAGCCATCAGCCACAGCTGAACACACACACACACACACACACACACACACACACACACACGCACACACACACACACACGCACACATGTCTTTTTATATATATATATGTATATATATATATATATATATATATATATATATATATATATATATATATATATACAGGAGAACATAATGTCTGTAACAATATCAAAAATATAAAAGGCACTGGACAATCATGGCAAACTTGTGGCCTTGATTCTAAAATGAAGTTGAGTGTTGGACACTTATCGGAGTTTATTCCGCCTGGTAAATCCATCCATCCATCCATCCATCCATCCATTTTCTTCCGCTTAGTCCTGTTAAGGGTCGGGGGGTGGGGGGCTGGAGCCTATCCCAGCGGCTTTTGGGTGAGAGGCGGGGTTCACCCTGGACAGGTCACCAGTCCATCACAGGGCCAACACATAGAGACAGACAACCATTCACACTCACAGTCACACCTACAGTCAATTTAGAGTATCAATCAGCCTCGTCCCCTCTTGATGTCTTTGGACTGTGGGAGGAAGCTGGAGTACCAGAGAGAACCCACACAGGAACAGGGAGAACATGCAGACTCACACAGAAAGATGTGTTGGTGAGGCGACAGTGCTAACCACTGCACCACCGTGCCGCCTACAAATACAGACATATTCAATTTGAAGTTAGCAAATATCTAACAACAATGGGGCTGTTTTCATAGTCAGATCCTCTTATGTTATATCACAAAACCTGCTCATATAAGACATATTTTTAACGCTTTGAAAACATCCTGCATGCAGTTCAAATCTCTTTATAGAGGATCATATCTGTTTCAGTTGTAAAGCAAAAAAAAAACCAAATTAGCAATACATTTTCTCGCCCTGTTGAATCATATCATATCCTGTCATTGTGGTTCATGTGTTCCAGAAACCCTTACATTCTAGTCTAGCCACCACTCATATAAGTCACGTAAGATATACGACTTGAGGTTAAGACATTTGAACATAGCGGGGAAAAATAAAACTGCCTAAGTGGTTCTCCTACTCTGTCTGCAACCACATGTCTCTCAATTCCAGTCAAACAGCATTTCTGGGGGAAACCCTTCACCGTATAATTGTCTTTTGCCCATAACACCGTCTGCTTTGGGCGAGCAGATGCACATCTGTAACCTGCATCCACTCTTGTTGAGGTGGAGCATTATGAATTATTTATGTTATATATGTTTTACTCAGGTTTCTGTCGAGACAATTATCGTGTTCCACATAAACATAGAGCCTACAAATGGCCAGTATAAGAATTTAATTGGTAACCTTTTGGGTGAAGATGAAAGTGTGTAAACAATTCTGACAATCTGCATTTTACCACCAAAAAATAAAAACAAAAAACCAAACTGAGATGACCACCAACTGGGATTTCTCTGCAGCCTCGTCTAAGGAGTCTTTTCCTCAGACATCACTCTCTCGGTCTCGTGTGTGCTGCCATCTAATCCACCAGTCATCTGAATCCGGACCCTCATCTCACCAAGGTCGGGATGAAAGAGCATCTCGCCGGAGTCGAGGTCCTTCCAAGCGTGATCGCGAGAATGTCTTAGTGCGAAATGTCAGTGCTTTTGCTGTGAAGCTAGCCTCATCAAAGGAGGATTAGTGTTGGACTGATGGCTTTTCGAGATGAGCAAACTCTGGTGGAGGTAATCTGATGCATCAGGACTGAGACAAGCCTTGGAGGAGTTGCATGAACTTTGTGTACACTAAGACACATCCATCAACTTGTTGATTGCCTGATGACACTTAAAACAACCTCGAACATGCTATCTCGATTTAGTTTCTCCAATGTTAGTGTAACAACTTTACAGACTTCTCCCTAAACTTCAGAGTCATATGTGCTCATGGTGCTGCTATGAGGTCACTCAGCACTAATGCTGCTGTAAGAGATGTGCCTGGATGACTTCTTGACCCTATGATAACTTTGACTAAAAGACCTCTCTCTGTCTGTCTGTCTGTCTGTCTGTCTGTCTGTCTCTCTCTCTCTCTCTCTCTCTCTCTCACATTCACACACATACACGCACTAACTGGAGTCCGTCTTTGACATATTGCACGTCAATTTCCACGCATGAACCGCATGGTGGATCTGGTCGATTTTGAAAATACAACTCCATGTGCAGGCGCCATATAACCAAAACAAACAAGAAAAGACACGAATGCTAAACACGACCAATCCATCACATCAACAGAATCGGAGCAAGTTTATGAAACTGGATGAGCAAAACATGATGCATTAAGACAATTTGCAGTTCGCTCATCTAACTGGGGCCTCAGAGTTTCAGGGTACCACTTCAAAGCCTCGGATGACCCACCACCGCAGTCTGTCTGTGAGGTCACTTGTGGTACAGATACTGAAGATGCACCAGAAGGGTGCAGGGTCGTTTCCCACTTATAGTCATGAAGGGTGTGGACATTTCTTATTCTTACAAAGTAGACAAAACGGTATGGTACTGTGAGTCTTCCTGAAATTGTAAGGAACATTTCTTCTTATTAAAAGTAAGATCTGTCATGAAGAATGTTTGGATTTCCTTCCAGCCACTTCCAATGTCTCGCTTTCAAAAACAGCTCCCACTGCAGTATTTACTGCCTTGGGACTAATGGGAGGAGCTGTGCTCAATGTGTTACTTTTTGTAAAAATCAACCATTTTGCAACAAAACATTACAAAACAAATAGAAACATCATTCTTAATTTAGAAAGCTGACAGGGCAAGAAATGAGAACAATATGAAGGCTCAGTACGGTGCGCTTCATTAAAGTCCTTGTCCTCCACACATGACAAAGCAGATTGTGATTGTGTCTCTGACAGGCTGTGGACAATTACAAGTGATGTATTTATGGATTTTCTGTGTGATCCAATCTGAAGTATAGCTGCTGTCAGGGCTACAAATTCACCGTGTAGAACTGCATTACCAGAGATGAATTTAGTCCATATTGGGATATGAAAACCTCAGACGTTTTTCAGTAATAGAAAATAGTCAAAGACAATTTGTTTTAAGAAGGATGATTTATTTTTATTAACTCTTTCTGTTGTATTGTTATTGTTCTTCTTGCAGATTTATTGCCTTATTACTACACTATTACTGTTGCCAAGGCTTCAGAAAGCCTTTTGTGTGGTAGAGCAAAGTCAGATAATATGTCTCTGACCCAGTTTGAGCACAGTTTTTTCTTTCATAGAAATAAGGTTAAAGTGAGTAAAAAAAAAAATTCATTCTAGAAAAATAACACTTATAGAAGCGTAGTGGGATTTTTTTTTTAGCCTTCGCACAGGCATTCCAAAGGCTTTATGTTTTTTTGTTGCCCATCTGTCAGTCCCCTACTCTTTAACACAATGTTTGAGAGACATCTTGAGGAAATAGATTAAATTTTGGCCAAATTTGGCAAAAATTTCCGCTGGGATGCAGTGATGAAGTTAGGGGGTTTTGGTGGTCAGTGGGCAATGTCATTGTCTGTCCCAGTGTCAGTAATGCAACATCTCTGGAAGGCCTTGAGGGGATCAATTCAAATTTGACACGAAGGTCCACTGGGATTTGAGGATGAAGTGAAAAGTTTTCGATCGTCAAAGGTCAAGATTCCTGTAACCTAATGTGGTCGCGATCTTCACATTTGCAACAAACCTCCCCTGGGATTTAAAGATTAACTGAAAAGATTTTGATGACCAAAGGTCACATGTCAGCTCACATGAACATGATACCTCAGGAATGCCTCGGTCTCCAAATATAGTACAAACAACTACTGGGACTCAAGGATGGCTGGAAACATTTCTGTGGTCAAGGGTCAAGGTAACTGTAACATGTGCATCACATCATGGAGGCTTACAACTAAGATGCTGTTAGTTTAAAAAATGCTTATATCTAATTACTTGTGTCTATAAATTCAAACTGACCCTCATATACTTCTCTTTTTTTCCGAAAATACTTGATAAATAAATTGGTGCATGTGTCTTAAATATGCAGCGATAGCACTGCCTTTGACTTTATGTAACACTTGGGTTGTCATTTATTTCTCTAAGACCCCATATATCATCTTGTATTTTGGTTTATCACAACAGCCAAAGTCACAGAGGAGCTGTTTGGCTCGTGGCTGAAAGCTATTTGTGATGTATGAATGGATTGAGGTATTTGGCTACAAACATACACAATATTTTGAGGTATGAGGCTCTGGTGTGAGCCTATACTCCCAAATAGTCTTGGAAAATATTTCCGGGTGAGCATGCTGTGAATTAGAAATGTTTTCAGAATTCACAGAAGAAATTAGGTGATTCGGCGCTGTTGCTAATGGCAGAGTCTTGACAGAGGATATTTTTCATTTATCCTATTTGCATCAGGGTCGATGTGGCAATTACCGTGGTGGGGAGAAGCTAAACAAGAAAATTCACTGGCCCAGAGGTGAATATGCAACAAATCACCTGTGCTGTTCAGGGCTGGGAAATTTTAAAATGGGTGATGTAAAGTGTGTCTCAAAGGCAGCATGGAGGATGGGAGTGAATGCTTTATTGCCTATTGCCTAGAAGAGTAACTCTAAAAGCCCAGTGCAACCTTTTCATCTCCCTTATACTCATGTGGCTGGCTTAGGGGACATGATTCAACGCACATTCTCTCTCTTCCGGTGCCATTTTAAATTTCATATTACAATTAACCGTTGCTGGTCTCATAAGTGGTGTTGGGTTGAGCATAAATAAAAAGCAATTAGCAAGAACTGTACGGGCTTTATTAGTTAGAGAAGAACAGCAAGGATTGTCTCAGTTTTCCACCAGGTCATTGTCACCTCTACATCCTCTACTCTAACCTGAATAGCTGCTCAACACCTCACCTTTGTCCCTCTTGATCCCTGTACCACCACTCTCCCACTCGCCTTCATCCACTCGTCCTCTTATCCTCCTCCGTGCTTGTTACAGACTGTCATGCTGGCTGTGCTGCACACTTGCTGTGTTCATGCCGGTTGGTCAGCCCGGATTGGCATGCACAGTGTGTCTCCTGGACTGACCTGCCTGCCTGCGTTGCTCTCCTATTAAAATTCCTGTGCCAGATCCCCAATGAGGGGAGTGTAGCAGGGTCAGCCTGCCTCGGTGGCCTCTCTCCCCCTGCCTGCCTAATGAAGAGGACGCCTGCTGGGTTCATTATTAAAGCACCGCTAATAACAGACGGAGAAAAAGGAATGATGGAGTGGAGTGAGTGAGATGGCAAAGTGAAGGGAATGGAGATAGATGGAGAAATTGCTAAAGCGGATATATTTTTCAACACACAACAAATGTGCCTGGACACTATCTCTCAAAATATCCTGATAATACTGGTGCTGAATTTGGGATTTTTCTCTCCCCATGTTCAGGTTTTGTGGTAATAAAACAAAATATCCTTCGCGTAGGAAATATGAAGGACAAATTCAGATCCACTCTAGTGAATTATGGGAAAACGGGTCAAATGTGTCTCAAATGCACCGCACATGTACTTACCTCTGTGCTCTTTGCAGCTGTGTTGACTGAGGATTCTCCATGGAGATTTCAGGAAGGATCTTAGTGTTCTGTTGTTTTCATCCCGTATTCCTCCATAGAAATGATCAGCCTTACTGCATGTTGAACATTTTAACTACAGGATCATGGCTGCATATTGATTGATTGTAATGTGTGAAATTGGACAACTGGGAGAAAGGAAAACCACCCAAAACATTGTGGTGCTGGCTGTGTGTGTTTCCTCTTGGATGTTCATTTTAAGCCTTTAAAAAAAAAGTTTCATCTCATATATCTGATGGGCTGCACTAATGAAAAAGACAGGCGTTTACTTTTAAATGAAGTCGTTTAATTGATGTATTATTTTGGTGTTGAGAGTCATGGATCATGGACCAAAGATCTGGTAGCAAAACATCTTTAGCTAACAGCTACTATTAGCATCTGCTAGCCAACTTTTTTCAGTTGCGTAGTGTTGGACCGAGCGTCACAGCAGCCGTCTGTCAATCTGTCAGGTCATCCGTTTCTCTGTATTGGTAAATGGCAGAATGCTACTTCCTGTGTGGGGGCTTCTTCTTCTGTTCTTTAACTGTGGCTGGCAAACAGCTTTCTGGCACATGATTGCCGCCCTGTCTGCAGGCGTCCTCTGTTTGGCTGCTGCAGGGTGACATCAGACTGCATTTCTCTGAAAGTTGAGCCTGTATCAACTTTCCTCTGCTGTGGCGTTGCAGTGGCAATGCACTATCTCTATTCAAATGAATGAAAGGCCCTGTGCCCTAAGGCACTCTGCGCTCCTGCATCTACTGTTCATGGACCAGGTGCAATGGTAAACCCAGTCTATGTCGCTGAGACCCACAATTTTTCACCTGTTTGTGCTTGTATTATATAAATAGGGCCTTTTTATGTGTTTTTCCTCTTCTCTCTCTCTCTATTAGCCGATCTATTCTGATCTGTTTCCACCACAAGAGGACCCCATTTACTATAACTGCCTCAAATATCCTCTTGTGGCAGGAAACAACAGGTTTTTTAATGTCTTTTATGCCTCTCTATTGCCTTGTATTCTGATTTATTTATGGGCCAAAACATTTTTAAAAATTGCAAATTAAAATTAAAGCTGCAAGCAGCGTTGTTAGGGCCTGAGCCCCCGCGCGGCCTATGGCCGCGTCCTTGACACCGGCCTGAATCCAACGGTGTAATCGGCAAATCCCTAGGCCTTGTAGTTTAGGAGATACAAGCCTCAGTGCGCTGCACAGTGTGACTGCAGAGCTGAGAGCCGGCCCTTTAAGAGCCCCTCCCTTCTCTGCTCCCTCTCTGCCATCTCTGTCAGAGCTGAGAGCAGAGCTGAGAGCAGAGCTGCCAGCTGGCCCTTTAAGAACCCCTCCCCCGCTGCACTGTGTCTGATCTGTGCTGGAGTGGAGAGAGTGGAGGATTCAGAGAAATGTAGTGTGGAAAAGCTGAATAACTCGGCATACGTTGGTCAAAAGTCACACAAAATACCATATTTTTGTAGGGATTTTTGTCAGGAATACAGTGGTGTGTTTTTAAAAGCTGTGGAATGTATGGTGTAGATGTGAGAAGCATTTGTTTGAGAGTATGTACCCTGAGAGGACACGCTCTCCCCATAGACTTCCATTGTAAGGCGAAAAGTGTCTCCCCCACTTTGACGGCTCATAAAATCCAAACCGAGCGCGTAGTATATTAACCTTGAACAACTTTTAATCAGCACAGTTGGGAGAGTAATGTGTGAAAGTTTGGAAGCCCTGGCATTTACGGTTTAGGAGGAGATAGATTTTGTTCGGGGCGCAAAATTGTCCAAAATTAGACATTCGTGTCCAAATTGTGGACATCCTGTTACAGTTAGGTCAGGGGTGTGAGTGTATGATTTATCCGTCTTGATGAGACGAGTTCAGTGGTGTTTGTCCCATGTCTGTAGGACATTCCTACAGTCTGTGGCGTGGTTTTTTGTGTATGTAGGTGGCGCTATTGAGTAGAGCGCCTCTTTTTTTTTTAAATATCGAATTTTTCGCCGCACCCGATGTGCTTACCAAATTTGGTGAGTTTTCATGCATGTTTAGGGGGTCAAATTCACTTTTGAAGTGGCGAGTGTGACTTCGAAACATAATAGGGTCTTCGCCAGGGACTGGCTCAGGCCCTAATTAAAGCTGCAAGCAGCGTTGTTAGGGCCTGAGCCCCCGCCTAACCGCGGCCGGATCGCCGGCCCCAATCCAACGGTGCAATCGGCAAATCCCTAGGCCTTGTAGTTTAGGAGATACGAGCCTCAGTTCGCTGCACAGTGCGAGTGCAGAGCTGAGAGCCGGCCCTTTAAGAGCCCCTCCCTTCTCTGCTCGCTCTCTGCCATCTCTGTCAGAGTGGAGAGCAGAGGAGGATTTGGCAGTTTAACTGTGAAACACAGTCATAACTCAGCATATGTTGGTCAAAAGTTGAAAGTAAAGACATCAGTGCGTAGAGTTTTTTCTCAGGAATTCAATGGTGTGTTTTCTGAAGGTGTGAGTCTTTTAGTTTAGAAGATACAAGTGTTTGTTTGAGAGTATGTACCTGAGGGCAAAGATCCTCCAATTGTGGTTTCCATGACTACAGTAAACAAATCTCTGCCATCTGTGCAGGAGTGGAGAGCAGCTGAAAAATCCACATTTTCAGTGTGTGAAAGTCAAATAACTCTGCATATGTTGCTTCAAAGTGCAATGTAATCCCATATTTTCGTAGGGATTTTTCTGAGGAATCCAGTGGTGTGTTTTTTGAAGCTGTGTGAGTTTCAGTGTAGACGTGAGAAGCATTTGTTCGAGAGTATGTACCATGAGAGGACACGGCCTCCCTATTGACTTCAATTGTAACGTAAAACGTGTCTCCCCGACTTTGACGGCTTATAAAACGGAATCTGAGCGATTCATATAAAAACCTTTGAAGATTTGTGAAGAGCACAGTTGTGTGATTGAGGTGTGAAAGTTTGGAAGCGATACAATTAATGCCCGAGGACTAGATCGATTTTGTTTGGGGAGTAAAAAAAGTCCTTTTTTGACAGTTTTGTCCAATTTGTGGACATTCTGTTGGAGATAGGTGAGAGGTCAGAGTGTATGAAATTTTCGTGTTGATGAGACGAGTCCAACAGTGTTGGTCCCATGTCTGTGGGACATTCGTGCAAGAAGTTATAGCACTCCAATTGTTGTGATGTGGTTTTTTGGCTCCCTAGGTGGCGCTATACAGTTTTTTCAATTTTTTTTTTTAAAAGATCGAATTTTTTGCCGGACCGGATGTGCGTGCCAAATTTCATCGAATTTCATGCATGTTCAGGGGGTCAAATTAAGCGTCAAAGTGGCGGGAGAAGAAAGAAAGAATAATAATAATAATAATAATATTAAAACGCAGCAATTTCAGATATAATTTTTGCCACCATTGGTTTCAATGGGGGACCTCACCCCCCTGTCCCCCCCCGGACCCCCCTGTGATGTTTTTAGAGGCCTGTGATGCTCCTAAGTGTGTGTTTTTACTGCTTTTAGCGCTGACTTCGTGTCTCTCTGACTTCGAAACATAATAGGGTCTTCGCCCAGAAGTACCTTCTGGCTCAGGCCCTAAAAAAAACCACCACTTCAACAGCACTGCTTAATAGAGTCAGCAAATTATGAAGTTGACCTTCAGGCTGCCTGCAGTTATCTCTGCAACAGATGACTCTGGGCAACAAAGAGTGCAAAAAAATGAAATCCATTTGTGTGTGTGGTCTCTTTAAAGCCTGTGGCAGAACAGGAATGTTTACCTTCATCTCTGTAAAATATTCCAATAGTTAGCACTGAAAATCCATATGTGCTCAATGCCTGCTTCTGCATTAATTTGCCCTTTGCCAGAGGAGCCATTAATTACACAGAGATTATCATGTAACCATCCAACAGACTCATACATTACGATAAGAAAAATTTCCATATAGATACTTGGGTTTTTTGGGCGCAATAATAGAATTCCTTAGAGCTGCACAAAGCACATCCATTCCAAATGGGTCTGCCTGCTGCAGATGCTCTCGAGAAGTGATGTGGGGTATCACACAGGGTATTACCAATGTCCTCTGAGGCCTAACCCAGGTCCTAGAAATCTTGTGCATGTGTGTGCACATGTGGTTTGGGATATTCATGCAGTGAGCTCCTTTCCGTACGTCTCTCAGGTGTCCTGTCTCTAAATACAAAGCAGCCAAAGGTTTCATGCAAATTACCAACCGTAAACAGCTGAGCCTGACAACATAAATATGTATCATAATGTCAACTTCAGTACCATGCATCTGAAGAGAGAGACAAGACTTCAGAAAGAGGAGGAAGAAGGAAGAAAACAAATGCTGGAATGCAAGTACAGGTTTCTGTAAATCGAACGAAGGATGTTTTCATGCAGCGTGACCGATGCTGTTACTTTCTCGTTGCTGCTTAGAGGCAGACCACAAGGCCTATTAAAAAAGGAACCTGGCCAATTAATTTAAGCTGGATATAGGATCTGCTTTCACACAAAGATGTACAGAAAAGAAAAGAAAAATGCATTTTCAGAATAGAATGATTTAGAACGATTGAGATATGTTTTATTTAGCTTGTTTCAGCAAGATTGTGAGGAAAAAAAAGAAGACTGCTTAGAATAGCACAATAGACCGTCCTATCTGATCCTATGAGCCTTTGATGTTTACCGTCAATCATGTATGGAATGACAAAAAGCAGGAATGCTGCTGTAAGGGGTTTCAAGACAAGGAAATGACTGAAATTCCAGCTCCCATCCCACCATGCAGACAAATTCATTATGATTCAGAGCCACTATACGGCTGCTGCTAAGGAAAAATGTTTGCAGTCGTATTTGAATACGGAAACGATGCATTTGGTTAGGCCTATAACATGATTAGATATTACAAGCTTGTTTTGTCACGTGTCACATATTTCTGTTGTTAATCACAAATGGAACTTAAAAAGAAATGAGAGAATTTGAAACACAAAAAAATGAGACGAGAGGGAGGGTGTGCTATACCTTCATTATCACTACAGTGATCGAGTACCAAGCACAAGGTGCTCTCAGTGATAAGAATGATCGAGAAGCACACCCACAAATGTAATATTGTGATTATATAATGGTATTAACATAGTAATTAAGGGTGGCATTAATTAGGAAGTTAATTTGTTGCTGAATGAGATTCTGTAAACAAGAGCCTGCAACTTAACTAAAGGTTTTTGTTTTTTGTCTGTCGGGTAACGTGATTTTCTGTTTCATATTCATTTGTTGGGGTTTGGTTTGAATGTGACCGTGGAGAGGAAGATTTCGATGCTACCTTCAATGCTTGAAACTGCAGGTGTGCTCCTCCATCAGTCGACTCCACGGTGTGTCTGGATGATTGGTAACTTTGCGGCTGTTTGTGCTGATTTGAACACATTCCAACTGTCTAGTTGACCAATCAGACTGCTGCCTTGAACCACTCCGTTGTATTATCTGGTCACAATTGGATGGCTCATTCCTGCAGCGAAAGTAAATCCAGGCAAACATTGTCGAAGGCCTTATCCTGCTGTTTACAACAGGGCTGGTTCGATATCCACGGGAGGAGCTCAAATAAACAAACCATAAATGCCAGGACTTATGTCGTCCACAGAGATTATGGCTGTAACAATGATTAATTTTAACAACCTGAGCTAATTGTCTTCGCAACTTTAGTTAACAGCAAATATGATCTAGCCATGGGTGCTTTTCTCTTCTGTAATGAAGAATAATGAGCAACGGAATCACTGCTGGCATACTTTTTTTTCATTAGAGATTTGTAGAGAGCACAGGAGCCAGCAGGATGTGAGTCTGGGAATGGAGAGATAGACTGTCTATGCGTCTGTCTGTCTGAAAGGAAACGAGCGAGGAAGGAACAGAGACTTGTGTTTGGCTTGAAATCAAATCTGAACCTCTTGATAAATGTGAGGGAGTTAGCCCTTTGCCTGTACATTCTATATCAGACTCCTTCTGTTTGATGTTCTGCTGTGTGCTGCTTGCAGGCAGTGTGTCACATCTCACCCTCACATGAGGCATCCAATGAAGCCTTGGCCTTTTTTGTCTTTGTTAAGGTGGATAAAGATACTGTCCCTCCACCTCCTCCTTCGACTCAGACTCCACTCCGCCTTGTCTGTTTACTGCTGTCCCTCTCTACAATATCTCTCCTTACTATCTACCTCCCTCTCCTTGTGTGCCTGTGAGCATAAAGTTGTATAACACCAGTAGTGGTGTAGTAAGCAGCCTGGCCTCGAGCAGTGTCTGTGATTCGCCTTCGATCTTCGCTGTGCTCTGGAACACCACCTGAGGCTTGAGATGGGACCTCTCCACAAGTGGCAGAGCTTAAACACCCTCTTTTATCTACACTATCTTTCCGCTACTGAAGTGAGGAGGAGCAGTGAGAGAGAGGGAGGACCGCCCTAATCCCCTGTAGCTGTACTCAGACACAGATATGTTCACATAAACTGTGTGGTATATATATATATATATATATATATATATATATATATATATATATATATATATATATATATATATATATATGGAGGAGGAGACCTCAACCTCAACACCATACTCTGCTGTCATTACAAAGATTGTATTCCCTGTCAGAAGAGATGTAATCGATCTGATCTGGGTTCTGTGTGTGTGTGTGTGTCTGAAGTAAAAACCCCACTCTACCATGATTCAGAATCACAGCTGTGTTCCTCCTCTTCATTTTCTCTGCTCTTTAGATGATGTTTGTACCGGAGGAGGAATGCACATCGGCCGGTATGTACTTGTATGGGATTAGCATTGCTATCACTTTCCTCCCTCTCAAAGGTGCAAAAAGACCCTGACTTTCAATGTGATCATTCTCGCAGTGTCTGACACAGCACAAGCATATTCATCTATATACCTGCAGTCCACAGGCTCCTCGGGTGCATCAATAGGTGTAATAACACTTATTAGGGCTGTTGGTTTGAATATGTACGTTACACTTGAGATGCAGTTAGAACAGGGCCGCCTACGTAGAACTTCAATACAACCGCTGATTTCATTCAGAGCACAGCAGGCAACTCCATTACTGGAAAGGTTGCTGTATTATGCAATTTCTTGATGGAGGAAAATGGTGGCTTTCTCCCAGTCTGTTCCAGTGCTTATGGGAGCGGGGGGTGCAGGGTGTGGGGGGGCATCTGAAATGCCCCTTAAAAAACTCAGCTGTAATTTAACCACAAGCCTTGACGAGGAGACATTCCTGGGGGGGGAAATGCTTTTTCAGCATACTGTGGTACTTAACAGGGTTTCCCATAGATTTTACTTGTGATGGTGGGTGGTACACCAGTACCAGCCAGTCCAGTTACCCTTCAATTTAAATTTATAATCAAGTCAAGAAAACGTTAAATTTCCTAAAAAAGAAAAAGATGCCGCCATCTTCCTTTTGGAAGTAATACTTTGTGCTGAGAAGGTGAAGGGCTGGAGTTTGGCTGATCGATGCATTTAGAAATGTGTTCATGTGTTGGTCGAAAACAAAAATGAAAAAAATATTTTTTCCTTCCCCACGTTCATGAAATGAGACATTACAAGTATAAAAGAAAAAATTCTTCTGTCTAAAACTTAATCCATTATCATATTATATTCATTCATTAAACTTCTTTGAACTATGTAAATGTATGAATACTATGAAGATGTCTATAATGAAGACTGAGAATTCATTTGACATTTTAGAGTGCTTTCATTTTTTTTGTTTTTTTTGTTTGAGTGACACCCAGAGGGGGTGTGCAATCAGTCTGAAGTGGCATATAAATGAAGCACATTGGCCGCTGTCAGAGGCAGAGATGATGGAGCAGTTGAACCGAATTGTGACAACCACTTCTGGTTTTCTCCACTCACCTAAACAGCAAGATTATTGCACAGATGTACTTGACTGCAGGAAAACCCGGCAGAGCCGTCAACTAAATATTCATCTCACCACCATAAACCATCTCCGACGTCAGTTCCGGGAATTTGGGGGTCACTCGGATCCATATCAAGCAAGGATTGCCACTGTCAGCCTTGTGAGGTCCTCAGAGACCAGCATCCTAGACAGCTGAGGCAACAGTTGGTTTGAATAATCCACAGTTTCTCCTCAGACGATATGAAACCATCGCAGGGAACCTCATTTAAAGCTCACTGTCCTTCCCGGGGTCTATCCTGTTCATCCTTGAAACGATCAGAGCGAGCAGATAACACCATTGGTAGTTTCTGCCGCTGACGAGTGTCCTCTTCATCTCAAGCTACGGGCAACGGGGTGCATTTTATTGTTGGCAATGCACAGAGACACCATGGCGAGATCTCAGGGCCCACCTTCGTGCCATTCATCTGCCCCCATCGCCTCGTGTTGCAGGATGATACTGCACAGTCCCACGTTGCGAGGATCTGTAGACAATTGCTGGAAGCTGGAAACATAACAGTGGTTCCTTGGCCTGAATCCTCACCAGACATGTCACCAATTCAGTATGTGTAAGATGCTCTGAATCACATGTTTGTTTTGCAGCTCTGCCAGTAACATTGCATGATGGAAATGTTGGTCACACCAGATTCTGATCCCAAAAGAACCTTTCTTGAACTTGTAGAAAACGGGAAGAAAAACAAAAGTCATTATTCGTATTTTGGTTGAGCGTAAATGTCGAGAGAGTTGTTTAACTTCTAAATTTAAGGAACAAATGCAAATGTTTGTAGAAGTGGAAGCTGTTTCATTTTGCCCAAGAAAAGTTACAGAATTTGAAACATTTGATGGGGTCTAGTACAGTCCCAGTTTAATTAGTTTAATTTCTTTCCAAAGCGCGTTTAATAATTGTGAATTAATCTATCTATTCTTACGCATAAACTCACAGGCACAATAATGTCCTACAGGAAGAGTAAGAAACGTCCCTCTTAAGCACTTGAGCAGACTGAAGCCTCGGAGCTGCACAATTCATTAACTGAAAAGGAAAGAATTACAAGCGGGCCAGATATGAAACCACGCTGCTGTGTATCACCCTTCATTTCATCAAATGAAGCATTAAAGGAACAGCCATCTTGGAAATAAGAGCAAGAAGAGTTCTTAGGTTATCACCTCATTAATTTGCTTTATTCTTAAAAAAAAAAAAATGATAGGACAGAATTGATGTGTGTTACCATCCCACATTTAATTAATTTCAATCACCCCGGGGTATTGTGAGTCCACTTTTATTTTGTGCGTTTTGCTACATTTTTTAGGCTATTTCACACATTCTGTTTATCTCTTTCTTTCTCCTACTCTCTCACGGTCTTTGGTCATTAACATGTTTATTCATCTTCAGAAAGCACTGAGAGCCTCCTTAGAATAATAACTTGTTGCTCTCATTTCATCCACTTGAGAATTAAATAAAGAATTGTTGAATCTACAGTGTATTGTTTAAGAAGGGCTTCTGACTTTTAAATGGAACAGCTTATTGTCACTCGCTGCTCGACGGAAGCCCATAGGAAGCCTTATTAAAATGATAATGTACACTTAAAAATGAAAATGTAATTCCGCCATAATGTAGTATCCCACACGTATGCATTATTTCACTGAAAACTCAAATGAAAGTGCTTAATTTTTTACCATATGAAAATGAAAATGGAAAAGCTCTTTGTTCCTGCTGTGCAGTGGACAACAGTCAAATCTTATTTCAGATTTTAAAATCCAAATGCAGTATAAAAAAAAAGCGCATGTTTAGCTTTTGTCATTCTAATTAAAGTAATAATTTTTTTGACATTATATTTTTTATACAAAGTGCAGTAATCAAAACAGCAACCCGCAATCCATTGCGTCTAATAGTAATTTTAGTTCCTTGAGGGATGTTCAAGGAACCGCTTTTCACAAACTAAAAACAAAGGCCGAATAAATAAATTCAATGATGATAGATTGAGGCTAAAAACCATACGGCCACGCTTGTGTAAATATATAAAACTAACAACGCAGTCAGCCATCTCATCAGGGTTTTAATTTGTGTAAATAAAATGCTCTAATCACCATCACACATACTTTCTACGCATCAGTTGGGCTCTTCTTGTCAAGATGGTTTGTTCCTGGAGACACAAGTGACAGTGTCAGTGCGCCAGTCTTCCTCTCAGGGCCTCAAACATGCACTGTTGGATGGGCCATTGAATTCAGCCAGTAGTCTTCTAGTGGTCTATGGGAGGAAACAGGAGCACATTAAAAGTGCTGATGAATCCAATCAGGCTGTTCGCAGGCATCCAACACAGATATGCTGGTGCACTTAGCAGCGCTACTCAAGGGCTTAATTAGAAGGATGCTTGTGTATTGTTTGTTTTCAGGCTTTAGTAAAGTCTGTGCGTCCTGATAATGGAATTGGCTGGGAAATTGAATCGTTTGGCCCTGCCTTCATGCTGCTAGGCCTGATACTGCTTGTCAACACCATTGTTTCTTCACCCTCCTGTGGAGCCCCTATCTATGTCAGTGAAGGAAGACAGCTCTGCGGCAGACAGTCAACCAACCCCTCAGCTGGAGCACTCAGGTTCAGCTGTCAGCTACAGGGCCCTCCATACTGAAGAAGTGCCTTTTGAATTAGAATCTACCTCTAATTAGCAGCTATAGTCCCCCCAGCATGACACCTCCAGTCAACTTGCCGTTATATATATGCAAACATTTGCTCAGCTCCTCCACACTGTTGGAGTGCAGCCCGTCATATACTTCCCCTTACCAATCTTTTCCTCAAATGTGAAGCTGATGTGTGAGCAACTATTGAACATGACAGGCACAAATAGTGGTTTGACAACAGTTATTGTAACACTCGTCCAGGCAGCCAGATTTGGTTGGAATAAATCACAGTGTAGCAGTTGTTAGTCAGTAAAATGTTTTAGCAGTAGTGATCAGAGAGGCCATCCTACCAGCATGGATGACAGATTAAATATGTGTTTTGTGCTTGTCAAGTATGCGGTGAAAGTAACGTGAAATATTTTAACGTGTCTAGTAGTTAATGAATGTGGGCCTTACTGTGTGTTAGCCAGGGAGTCAACCTCTTGATATGGGGTGAAAGGAAGCATAGGAATTCTTTCACTGGGCGGAGGCCGGAATCCAATCAGCTGGGCGAGGGGGCTAGGAAACGGGGCATCAGACACAGTTATGCTTCAGCACTTTTCAATTTGAGCTTGGTGTGCCTTAGCCTCCGGCCTGTATCATTAATGAAAGTCACATTATGCATCCTTGTCGTCCTTAGTTATGCCCCTCAACCAGTAGGAGGTTTTCATCGCTCATATCCATACCTCTACCAAGGCTTAACGTCCCCTCGCTGCTGTGGGAGTCCCAGCTCTGCTCTGCTCGTGAAACCCTGTGAAATATAAAGGCTGTCAGAGGTTGTCATCCTTCACTATCTCTGTTTTTGAAATTACTCTTCATTATTGATTTCTGTGTAATTTCTCTGATACAAATAAATTGCTGCCATTTTCCTAGTCTCTTCTCCCACCCGGTGTTTTGTGTGTAATGATTCATGATATTTTTGCTGCTCTTTGTTGCTCCAGCGCTTTCTTTTCTGGTGTATTAGAGGTCATAGATTCCTACTGTTATGCAGGAAAGATTAGATGGATTCTGTGGATATCCTCACACCCAACTTGGCCTCTAAAAGAATCAATCCTTGGTATGGTCTCTCAGCAAACCCTCTTTGTGTTTTTTTTTTTTTTCTCAACAATTTCCACACTGTTCTCACTCCATGTTTTTTCTGTCACTGAGTCAGCTGAAGACGTGACATCCGTGTGCACAAGTGTAGCAGCAGTGGTTGTTATATAAATGACCTTTTGAGTCATTTGTAAATCCTCCAGATTTGCTTCAACTTCACTGATTCCTCACGTAGAATTCCATGCCAATTGGTCGACTAGCTGTTTAAGATTGCAACTTCTTTTACTGTAAGTACCAGAGAGAGTCTTGAAAGCCAACCATCCATCCTATTGCCTATTTGTGTGTGCACCTATTGTACGACTGACGTTTTTGTCTCTCTCATAGTACACCTATAATCGGGGTGGGTTTAGTTTGTGCAGCTGTAGTATGTCACGGTAATAATATTATGAACTTATTGTATGATTTTTGGATATGACTTTGGCCATTTTTGCTGCCTGTGCGAGTGCCCATTGAATGTCCCTAACTTTTTTTTAGCTACCTCTATCCTCATGGTGTTTGAGTAGGCGTTTTTTTTCCCCCCAATGAATGCATAATTCCAGCCTCAAGGTTTGGAAGAATGAGATACTTTGTTTCAACCCTGCATTCCACGCTCCATTGTGGGAACATTTTGGCTGTATGAGAGAAAAGAGCAACGTGAACAAGCTGGCATGACGAATGCTTAAACACGGGGGCAATGAAAAGTGGCGAAACAACCAACCTAAATGTTCATCTAAAACATAGCCATCTATTTCATTCTTCAGAGACGGGAACAAAACCGCAGTTGGAGATGGAGAGCAGCCATCCCAACAGTTGGTGATTATGGATGCCTTTGCCCAACAGTGCAAATATAAAGAGCCGGAAATGCTGCACGTCTACATATAGCGTAACTTGCTAGAAATGCAGCCATTCAATACTGGGGGAAAAAAAAAAAAATCAAAAAACTGCATTTAAAAATATGCTGCAAACTTTTTGACAGGCGCTATGCGTTGCCAAAGAAAACGTAACGTTACATCTCCCAAACTGCCATTCCTGTACAGTAATTTGAAGTGATGGTTTGTGCAAATACATATATGTGGTCAAGCTTAAATATAACCCCAAACATGAGCTTGACCAACATTACATAACTGCTGACTGGCCTCTGCAGTCACAGTGTGCTGAACCACACTGCTGACATACAAGCCCCTCAGTCTCCTTTAGCGTTAGTTAGTGTATTTCACAGCATCAGTCAAATAGTTTCACATTCTAATATTCGAAAGAGCTAAAAATGGCTGAAAATTCTGAAAAACAGCCGAAGGAAGAAGATGTGAAATATTTAAGACAGTAGAACAGGAAGAAAAGAGGTTAAAGGAGGCATTTACATCTTTAAAAAGGGTATTCGTGTTGAAGGGGAACAAAATTTTACATGGGAATTTGAAAGTATCTCAAACAAAAAAAGCATGCATTTAAAAGAAAAGTATAAAGATATAAAACAAAATCTTAAAAAATAACAACCACGATGTCCTTAAAGAGCTGAATATTTTGATATTTCAATGCTGAAGGAGTTTGAACTGGTTCAAAAAAATGCACTGAAGAAGCTAATGAAGTATACTCATGAATTAAAATGCATTCAATTAGAATAGCATTACATCAGCGACATTAAAAGGGTCTTAATACTGTACCACAAAAACATCATTTAATGTATCACCCAGTGAAAATATTTATTATTTGGTCACAGCCTTTGCAGCTTTTATGTCCTTTCATGCCAGTTTATATTGAATGAATTCGGTATTCAGTGGCAGTTCATATTGTTAGCTTTTATCGCTCAAGCCAATGTGTAGCGAGGAATAATGTCTTTTAAATGTTTTGTCTGGTTGTTGCTTATTAAGTGTCCCATCTGTTTCTTTTAGAACCTTGACACAGAGGCAAGTCCTGATCTGGATTTCAGGTCGGCGGCTCCTTATTTCTCCTCTGCTCTTTACTTGACTTGTATCGTGTCACTCTCCTAGCCCTTTGCTCCGTTTCCATTTCCCCGGCTGTGGCAGAAATCCCACTCATTTATTTGCCTGAGAAATAGGATGTGTCAAATAAGGACTGTGTGGGCATTGTGGTCTGATATGAATACGACCAGACTGAAAAGCTTTCTTGCTCTCTTTATTATTACTCTCTGGTCATGGGGGCTGCACACATTTACACATGACGTCAACACTTTGTCCCGGCTATGTATGTTAACAGTGAGTAATGAAATTCGCTCTGGCAGCACACTACTCGGCTCTCTTACAGTTTGAGAGGCACTATAAAACAGGGTGTGGGACGTGTGGAAACTGTGATCCGCGATCTGCAATCGCCTGTATAGCCCCGGCGGACACATGCTGCAGTAGGAGGATTTGGGATGTGTGTCTACAGTGAAATGCATCTAACCACTGACAATGTCGACTGCAGTGCCAAACATAAAACAAAGCTTGAAATGACAGTTTCATCAGATCCTCAGAGCCTAAAGGAGACTCGGTGTATGGATTCAGAGTCTACTGCTGGTTTTTTTTGGGGGGGGGGGGGAGACGGGACTAAATTACAGAGATTGATGGCTCAGATGAGCATAAATCTTGAAGTTTCTCAAGCTGACTCAGTGTTCCTGCGTGTACCCAGCATGCTGCCGTCTGATTTATGGTTAGTTTGGCCATGTGCAGAATGTCTGCACCAAATCATTTGGCCCTGAGAAGTGACAACAGGCACAGAAAGTGATGTTCATTTTGACACCTTCATGTCCACGTGTTCACTTAAGATGAACAACCAACTATCTCATACTTTAGACAAAACGTTGCTCTGAGCAAAAATATTGTGTTTGCACCAATATAGTTATTCTTTTTTTTCCAGGGGTGCAAATTTTAAGATAATATTCAGTCAATAATGGACACACAAATATGTATCATACCTTTGACTTTTTTTAATCTATGCTGCTAAATGTTTTTGTCTTTTGATCCGTGTTTTGGACTGTTGTGATAGGCTCAGCGTCCTGTCTTTTGCAGTTTCAGAAGTGCCTGTTTTGTGTGTGTATGTGTGTGAGGACATAAGACGCTAGACATTTTGTACAGAGGACCTCTAATAACATGAAGGAGAAGGAGAAGCAGGCGTGCGAGTCGTGCCAGAAACGGACTCCTGTCACACCAAAGCGAGCCGTATGTTCACTGACTGCAGGATCATTTGTGATTATCTGCCAGTCAAGAAAAAGAATCTATGATTATTTGCCTCTCGAAAATTGGAAGCTGTTGCTGTCCCACTATGGTTTAGGTACATTTAAAGAATCTTTAGGAGGAAATGTAGCTGTTTAAATTCCAAACTTTTGGTCATTCCATCTAAATACAAATCCCACTTCAACATTTGCTCATAGGTTTTTGTATATTTGAAACCAAAATCTCTGCAGCCCCTGCTGGCAAGGCATGTAATAGTAAGTTATCTGTCCCGGCTCCCAGGTTCTCACTACTCTGACAACATCTCTAGCTTAACTACTACTGAGCTATCCAAGCCAGTGGCAAACCTCAACATGATTCACTGGCGTAAGGGTATTCTCAGCAGGGGACCATTAGTGTTGTCTGCCCGGTAACAAACAGCCAGCAAGCGTTGAGGCACGCTATCTGTCATTGCGTATACACTAGAAGAGGGCAAGGAAGGAGGAAGAGGAGGGGGCGGGGCCGGTGAGCCTGTTCTCAACTGTCACACTGTATAATGCTTCAGAAACAGTTGAATTTGACTCTTAATACGCTGTAACAAATGTGCAAATTGCAGTAAAAATGTAAGTAAATTGCATTTTTGTGTGTTTACCCTCCACCCCGGCTCTGGTTGCACAGCTCCTAGAGGGATACTGTAGACATATCGGATAGTGCCTATGAGGATTAAAAGAGAAATTGAGAAAAAGAAAATGCAGCATCTTTCTAACAAGTGGTGGCGTGTTGGTATCATGGTACAGTATTTTCCAAACAGTGACAGTGTGGCTGTCTAGCTTCCTCAGGGGGCCAGGATCCACTGTTCTGACATGTCCCTGTGTCAGCGGTCTGAAGAGGAGCTGGAATGCGTTCATGACTCTACATGCGTATCCTCCGATGCTCCGTTGGGGTTCAGAGTGACAGGATCACTGTTTTTCCACTGCAGTTCCTTATGCCCTTCTTTCATATGCTGAATAAGTGAGATGGAGAGATAGTGGAGTAGGAGATCTGCAGTGACTAATGACGCATTTTCACTCTGAGGATGTTCATTGCCGCTGAAGAACAAGGACACTTCACTTAAATGAACTTCACTCTCCAGATTTACAGTTGTAAAATAAAGGTTTACACACTACTTGAAATTACTGGACAAGATAGAATTTGATGGTCTATTTTTTTTTTGGATGTAATTCCCTCAAATGGATGTGACTTGAGGTTCTCACCCAAGGCTAAAAATACAGAAAAGGAGAAAGAGGCTGGTTTTGAGTGTGGTCTCTTGAAACTGGACTGCATTGTCAATGCGAAGGACAATTCTCTCTCGAAAAAAACCCCCAAAAACCATTTGTTTATAGGAGCTTGACATAACTCCTAACTAAAGGAAACAGTCTGTCTCCTCTTCTCAGTAGATAATTGCCTGTTAATGTGGAAATCTTTGCCCAAGGTTTGATAACTTCTGTGTTCTAGGCAGCTTCACGCAGTTGTACATCCTGGCATTTTAGAGGTCATAATTCTGAGGGCAGCCACATACAGTGTAGGAAACTTCATAAAACTTCAGAAGACAGTGTGCTCATCTCAAAACTATAGCGGAGAAAAAAGCTTTTATTGAATTAAAAAAAATGATAACATCATGTGGAGACACTATGAAGAGAAAATAGACTTTTATCAAGAAGTGTTGTTATTGGAGGACTGCAGTGTTCTCCGACTTGGTTGCAACTTGGTTTGTTTTCTCTTGCTGTTGTCTTAATTCTTCATTTCCAGCCTCCACGGGGATCTGACGGAGACAGCAAAACAGAAACAAAAACAAAAAAAACAAAAAATAAATTTTGGGACTAAGATGGGAAATTGAGGAAAATGGCATTTATTTTGTCAGGCTATTGTGTTCATTGTGTGTACTTGTATATCTCTTCTCTGCAGTCCTTGAATAAACAAAAAAGACACCATTACACTGTACCTACATATTACCTTTTTAGATGCTATTTTGTTACCCGGATTAGTAAACCAATCTTTGCTTTGATCATATGTGAGTGATACAAAGTAGGTTCCACTGTAACTGACGTGTGCGTCAGCTATCAGGTTTCTTGGATGATTAAAAGGGCCTAGAAAGGGGAGCAGCAGCAGCAGCAGCAGTAGTAGGCAGCTGGGGTCCTCGTCATCTTGAGAGGTGCTGCAGCATCCAGGACCCATCTGGAGAGAACACAGATCCAAGGACACTGCAGGAGCAGAGACGGGGAGAGATAAATATGCGATGCAAGGCCTTCTTCACAGGCTTTGTCATTGGGGAAGACTCGATAGACATTCGCTCTTTGTCAGTGTCAGATATGTCAGTGACAGAAACACGGCGGAACTTAAGCGCTGTCCTGTTCTGATGCACGCCACAATATGTAGATACCCGTGGTTTTTACCCCAGCAGCACCACTCATTATTCAAATTACTGTCTGTGCAGAAATATAGAACCATGATTACAGCAAGGTAATTAATATGATATGAAATCTAAGATAAAATATTGTCTCATAAATCTGCTCTTTAGTTTGTCCCAAAATCAGTTGAACTGACCATTCCTCAATTTTTTTCCTTTAATTTTTCATTTATTCTTTCTTTTACCTGAACGCCTTCTTGGTGTACAGGCATTATAGTTTGTACAGGACTCCCTAATTCTTTGTTGATTTTGGCAGCCCTCTATTTTACCCTGAGGCGCCAGCATCAGGTTTATATTTGTGGTTTTGAGTGAAATGTCTCAACAATTACTGGATGGATTGCAATGAAATTTGGTACAGACAATCACATCTCCCTCAGGAGGATGTGAAATAACTTTTGGTTAACCCCCTAAAGATCCTAAAAAAGCATCTTGTAAAAAACAGAAAAATATCCAAATTTGTGTTGCAGTTTTGCGGTAGTAAGTACTGCATGTGTACTTCACCAACAAGTTGACTCAAGCTCGTGCATTTATGCTTAAAAAAAGACCAAAATTATTCATTGATTGTCACAATAGATTCATTTTTCTTTCAGTCGTCTAATCGATTAATTGTTGAGGTTGGAGTTGGTCAGTGTTGATGATGTCACTGGATCGTGTAGGTGTTAAAGTTAAAACTTGAATTATGAGGAAAATGGAAAGTGATAAAAGGTGAAAAATATTCTCTGTTACATATACTGTCCAAACCTCCAACTTGTAGATTGCACTTGAGGCTCAGAGAACTTTAAAAATACAATAAATACGAAAGAGTAGTTTGCAAATCAATTGTACAATTTCAGCGAGCACCATATGTCCTGTACCTCTTATACCACAGCTTACACAGGCCTTAAAGACCACCTTTAACTTCATCTCATCTTGTGTGGCTATTTCTGCATTGTGTAGGTTGTTTTAATGGCTTGGAGCTCTAAACAACACTCGGGATTTAGTCTGCTGGACTTTGAGGCCTTAGGCAATCAGAGGCATTCATCATCCCCACAGCTTCGAGAATGATGGAAGGGGGGGAGGGGGGAGAGGGGGAGTGAGAGAGGTAGAAAAAACATACAGAGATAAAGAGAGAGAGAGACAGAGGGAGACAGTGATAGAGCGAGGAGAGCAGACACGGTGGCAGTGCCAGAGAAGTGGGTGTATAAAAAGCATACATGAGAAGAGGACTAAAATGTCAGTGTGAAACATTTGTCTGGAGGTGTGATCCACTCAGACACAGTTTCACTGCGCAGTGGGTAAACAGCTGTAATCATTGTTCAGGAGTAAGCATTAACAGTAGCTGTCTATATTCTGTTGTTTAAGAACATCACATCACATCTTGACTTCCTGGAAACAAATATACTAAATCTGATGTTCATGAGCTGACAAGGATGGGGGAGAAGAGCCGTTCCTCCGTAAAGGTCAGTCCACCTTAACTGAGCCTGTATCAAAGTCACCAACTTCACTAACTTCTCTTTTTATCAGCGTTTGGCATGAAAGACAAAGAAAGCTTTCATCAAGCTGTGCCATTCACTCCCTCAGGAATGGCCTAAACTGGACACATGCAGGTCCACATGAGCTGCTGAAGTGCTGCAGCTTGCCTGGATGCTACTGCTGCTGCTAAAAAGTAATTTGATTCAGAAAACAGCAACAGCAGAGCCATGTTACTAACTTCATTCTCACCATCACACATGCACGCTATTTAAGTTAAACACAAATTGTACACACCTTAAAGGAGTTCGCTGCTGGTAGAACACATTTCTGTTCAGAAACACAAAAGATCCCTGATGCTCGGCCCTGGTGGGGAAGCTAATAAAATCAAAGCTTGCTAAACAGAGAGACACTATCAAGCAGTAGCCCATCGTGCAACTAGTTAACAACCAGCGGTAGTTGAGTTGCATGGCACAATATTTTAGCCTGTAGGTATCTTGTAATAATTATGATGCACAATACGATAAAAGCTGTAATGAGGCTGTTTGGATTGGTTTAGCAGGTGGATGCTCACAAAGACGTATGATGTATCATATGATATATGGAAGCTAAAAGCCCTTTTAAATTACATATAGCTCATTTTGAGGTGGTTTAAAAAGCCTGCAGTCACAGTGAGGACCCCCCCCCCCCCATAATATGTCTTAAAAACATTTACTGGTAATCTTTCATATATTGACATAAACCAGGATCTGCTGTAAACTATTTTTAACCCAGCCCTTCTGAGTCCTATGTAACATCTTACCAGGGTCCCCTGTGAGGGACTACTCTGTCAGATTGTTTGGCTTCTATGCCCAATACACCAAAAGGCAATTGCATTCTGTTTACAGTGGTAAAGCTGAAAAATGCAGCAAACCTTCACAGTCTGGCAAGGTTGAAACTGCAGCTATTTGGCTTTTTGTTTTTTGTGCTTGACCGGTAACTGGTTGTCAAGGTTGTTGTGTGTCCGTGAACAGTCGTCAGCACTGGTATAATCCATCCTTCCACTGCTGCTTTGCATCACCAGGTCATCATCTCCCCTCTGAAGTACTTCTGTGTTAATGTTTGTGCACTCCGTCGGTGCTGCTTTGTCTAGTTAGTCTAAGCTTAGTGGGAGACCGTGAGAGGGGGATGGAACACTGAGTACATTAGATATCTGTTTTCCTGGTGTTAGTGTTATCAAAATCAGGACACACACACACTGTCCCCCATGTCTTTCCATTTACTTCCCATAGTGACGTCGAGATGCAAATTTGAGGCTCTACATCCGCTTCACAGCAGCAGCCTTCGGGCTTACGGTTCATCAGAGCAAAAACATGTCCGAGGCCAAGGAACATTTTTGGATAGAATGATAAAAGAAACAGAGAGTTGTGCTGTTTACTTAGAGCTCCAAGTGTGGACGGGTCATGTTATTGTTTGTCAAAGATTCTCAGAGGTCAAACACTTACTCAGCAAATATCTTTCTGGACCTTTACCCCCTTTCTCTCCCTTTATGTGCGCCCTTGGGCTCTTCCGCTTCCCGTTCCATTAACTTCTTCCTTGAACAAATGACGAAAGCACTTTGAGGTTTCTCTCTGAAAGAAAACTTTGAGCCAGCATGCAGTATCCCGTGGTACCTAATACCTGGATACACCCGTGCATGACTCAAGGGCGGGTGCGTGGTGTATCCTTCTCATCTCTAGTCTAGACTAGAGCCTTTATGCAGGCAGTCACAACAGATCGTATGAGGTCTCCAGTCAATAGAGATTTCACAGTCACACTTAAGTCAGTACAGAAATCTTGACGGTATACACCACAGTCTAAACTTGTACATCTATCCCGTGTTCAATACTGAACTGCTTGAATGTGGGGCTGTCAACCCCTTGACTCAGTTACCTTGGTTACCACTGATTTTATCATCCTCCTCGTAGACTTCTATCTCAGTTTTCAGAAGGGTTCAGAGCGTTGTAAGATGAAGTGGCGATGAAACGGGTGTGTAAGAGGGAGAACCTATGTAGGGTCTTGTTGGCCCTCTTTGCCCAGGTGCTAGTGATTGTGGAAGGTTCACAGGCATGTTCTTCCTTCCTCTTTCTTTCATCTTTTCAACTAAGAGCCTTAAACCTAGCAGTTTTCCCACATGCCAAAATCTACACGTGCCCTGCAGCATTGTTGCCTTGGTTACAATTGAATTTGTCCTCCAGTAACAAGAAAAGAGGGTTCTTGAACATGGGTGCTCTTTGAGATTTTAGATGGGACTGAGAGGGACCCACAGAGCCCACTGCACCTCCATCTGCTGTGTTTTGCCAGAGTGACAGTCAAAGCCTGCATGTTTGGCGCTGGGAAGGTGACTTGTATGAGGGGATGAGGATTGGCAAAGGAGGCTGACTGGTACAGAGGAGGCCATTTCACGCAACACAGCCTCCAGGAAGTCAGTCATCAGAGGTGCCAAAGGAAAGCTGCATCTCTTTCATAGCTGGCCAAATGGAGCAACCAGGCGTGGAGGGTCCTCTTGAAGACAATATCCCCTAACTAATACCATCTGGGATGACTTTCCCAGTCCCGGTGTGAAGCTTGTCATCCTGAAACCATTCATATCAACATTCATTTCAAAAATGCCATGCCTCAGGATAATTTAGTCTTTTAAAGACTTTGACATGATTCAGAAACCTCTTTGTGTTTATTAAGTGCCTTTATTCCTCTCAGGTTATGACAGGGGAATGGAGGACGCTGGAATATATATACCGAATATTGGTGATAATATTGAAAAAAATGGCCCTTTTGGTTGCAGATTTTGAAAAAAAGGGCTGAGCTATGATAAACCACAACGAGGTCAACAGGACATTTTGGATTTTAAACTCTACCCATCAACAGCTGTGGGGCACAAAGCCTTCAGGGCAATTGGATAATTACAGACCAGAGGGGGCTGTGCAGTGTTATTAAATTCATTAAAAAAGGAGAAAAAGCAGAGGCTGAAGACTGCCCGCGATAATGTCAATTATTGCAAGCATTGTAAGTAAAAAAATAAACCTTTAAAAAAAAAGTAGCCTAAAGCAGTGAATATGCCCATTGGGCTGGCATATTTGAAGAAGCCCTAGCATTAAGAATTAAAAAAAAATACAAAAGACACAACACTGTAGCTCATAAACATCGTAACTGCAACGTAAGTCTACAAGTTGCAGCTGAGCTGCTGTTGCTCGGTAATCGTTGACTTTGTTTTGTCTGATTTGCTGGGGAACACTGGCTGTCATTGGCAGTCCGTGGAACCTGTTGGTTGATGGTGTTGTTTGCTTATGTTGGTGGTATTGAGGCATCAGTACTATGGTGACACTGCTCCATAATCAGTTTAAGACAAAATTAGATTAGAGACAATAACAAATGAAAAGGCAAAAGACTCACTGATGCCTCAAGGCGTTCAGGGTCACATTCATTCTGCAAGAAAGTCAATATACCAAGGGGGAACTATAAAACTGGGGAATGTCATAGAGAGCCATAAAGGAGTGTATACCAGTTAAACTTTGTGTATTACAAAGGCAATCTCATGTCTCTGCAATAGGCCGCAGTTAGCTTCCTCAACACTGTCCTCCAGATTGTTTTTTTCCCATTGTGTAACGGATTTCATGGTGAGAATATTTCCTGGAAAGCAAGGAAATGTTCAATATGACTCCCCTTTGAGAGTGCATGGGGTGGTGTCATCATGCTTCCCATGAATGAGGTAATAGTTGAGGAATCATTTAATAGGCCAGTGATACTTTGTTTACGTGGGTGTCCTTGGACTTGACAGTGTTATGGTCAGCAAAGCCCAGAATGCAGGTTAATTAAATGTATTTAAAAAAAAGAATGAGGTCATAGTTCATCCTCATCATTCAAGTTATTTTAAGATTCATTGTCTGAGTAAAAGAAAAAGAAAATCCCCATTTGTTCAAGAAAACCCTTTTTAGCAAGGCGATACCTTGTAGTGCTGCGTGTTCCGAGGAGATAGTGTTTTTTTTTGTTGTTGTTGTTTTTTTACTGAGTTCTTAAATTTACTAAAGTCCATAGAGCAACACCCTTAACCACAACACGTCGTCAGGGAGAGGGAGGGGAAGGAAGGAAATCACTTAACCAGTAAAAAAAAAAAAGAAGAAAAAGAGTCAGGGGAGGCTGTGAAATGCTCTGGTTCATCTCAGGGTATTAATGGAACCACAACCTCCCTCACTCTTTCATAAGTGAAGATGAAGCATTATACTGTCTCTACTTGCTCATTCAAAGATAAATGTAGCTGATAACATCCCCACTTCTGAACTGATCCCATTTTTATCTGGTGAGACCAGTGACAGAAAAATGTGTGAAGAAAAACAATGTACCTCTCCAAATTTGTAGCATATGTTATGATCTAAGGTGTTGGCAATGTATTCAGTGTCCCGCAGTGAATCTGTAGCTTGTTGAGTCAAAGGTGAAGCAGATGTTTTAAAATAAAGAGTGGCTTGGAAAAGTAATGATTTCAATCAGAATCTAAAAGAACAAACAACAATATGAGTTTTTTAATCGCAAAGAAATTTGAGCCCAGCTTTCTGTTTTCTGAAGTACCGACTCTACAGTTGTATTCCCAATACCTTAGGAACATTACGGTCATAATGTTGAAACCCTAAACCTTCACCGTCATAACTGGGTTTATAAATCTAACCTTTATCCTAATCTGAGATTAAGCCTAATTCCCTTTAACCTCACTGGGGTTTAAACAACAGCTCTCAAAATAAATATCCCCACTTTCCAATCATGATGTCAGACTTTTTTTTTGTAACATGGAAAAAATATACAATAACCATTGCGAGTTTGGGGTACCCATCATAGACATTTATTCATTCCCTAGACCTCCCCATCCATTCATCCATCCATCCATCCATCCATCCATTATCTACACAGCATATCCTGTACGGGCGGGTTGACGCTAATCCCAGTGGAAGGGTACACAGAGGACAGGTCGCTGCTCACGTGGGCTCCCAATTTTCTGACCCTACAAATATCGTAAAAAGGACACACAGGATAATTTGCCCTTGTTAAAAAGAGAAGATGAAAGCAATGTTTATTCTTCATCATCATGATTCTCCCTGTTCACGCCAATATAGTGTTTACACAGATACACACAATCAGCAGTCACACATCTGTTTAAAGAAAAGCCTTGTGTAACCTGATGATTGGCCCTTCTGTAAAATGGAGAAATATTGGCAGATTGTAGCCTGCTGACAAGCCACGGAAAGTCTGTGACGTGAATCTGAGTCTGGGGACTCTTCATGCATTCCAGTCAAAGAATGTCAAGACCCTTGGATCAGCATTGCGGTGAAACACTGCTCTTCCCCCAGAGATGGAGAGGGCGAAGGTCTTGTCATTCATTTTGCATTGCATTTTTGCCTTAAAACATTTTAATCAGTGACTCCAGAGTAATTTGGTGCTTGAGGCATATTTAAAATATCCCCTGAAATATTGTCCATAACAAAACACCTTTGCGTGGATGCATTAATTCTGTAGGCGTGAATGATCTTCATTTATAAGGCCAGTGGATGTCGCTGGATTACTCAGGGCTCCAATTAAAGATGACTGCTTTCATTAAAGTAGCTGCTGTAACCATGCAGCTAAATGCACTGGACTGTTCCTTCTCTTCTTTGTCCTACTATGGTTGCATGATGCTAGAGTATCACTGTAGCATCCAGTAACCTGCATGGACGAAGCAAAGCCTTAAACGCTAATACATCCTGCCCACACATACAGGTTGTAGAATTGTGACTATTCATTTAAAGAGCCCAAGAGAAAATAACAACCTGGCATATTTCTGGTTTTGTCAGAGGAAGACAAATTGCAACCTGTTGATTAAAAACCAAAAAAAAAATCAGTGCTTCTCATATTTGCCAATTTATTTCCAAGACATATGGTTATGTCACAGCAGTGAGCCCCCACTCTGCGCTGGACTCTATAAATACTTTCATCCTGCTTCGGGGGGACCTTCCTCCTCCTGATTTATACGAACATGAACCCCAAACCTGTCGTTGTATATTCTTTGTATTAGGCTGAACTTTGGCTTACGTGTTCCGTCTCGGGTTCTTTTGTGATGAAGCATACAGGACTGACAGGCTTTCTTAGCACAGCCGTGAGCCCATATTGCCGCCATCATTCTACAGAGTATCCCATGAGGGACGACCCCTGACCTCTGTGAAAATCCAACAACGGCTAGGGGGACTGTTAATGCTCACTAGTGATGTACAGCTGTGCTTTATTCAAGGTGGTTCATCTTTGCTCTGCACAACCTTCACATATGTAAATTTAATCATTGCAAAATGTCTTTAGCTTGAATCATATTTCATGTTTTCACCGGGGGGAAGCGGCAAAGCAGGGAAAGAAGATACTTTTATTTCTTAAAGGTGCAACAGTTTTGTCAACAATGTAATACAGCAATGAAAAGGGGAAGATCTTTTTTTTTTTTTTTTTTTGCTAAATCAGTAGAGTAAAATCCCCAACAGTTTATAATATAAAACAGGACAGATGTGACATTTCACCTAACCATTAACCATTGACTTGAAGTTTAGTTTTAATAATCTTCCCGCAGCAAATGGCAAAAAGTTCAACATAAAATGAAGCTTTGAAAACTGAATAGCTACACAAATGTTTCATTTCCGTGCTTTGTGCTCTGGCCCGGACTGTACCATTAGCACCCAGGAGACTAGCCTTTAGCCCACAGCCAGCCACATCCCTCATGACCTCTTCCAGTAATGGCGACGCTCTCTCTGGAGGCAGGAGTTGTTTGCCAAGCAACTCGGGTCAGACAGACGGACCTCTCGGCTGCTTTTGGAGATCTTCACTCCACTCACAATTCAGCAGAGTTTTATTAAAGTTAGAACCCCTAATCCCGATCCTGAGCTGAGAGAAATGGCGTCACGCTCAAAATGAATGAATAAAATGAATATTATTTTCCTTTAAGGGAGGAAAAAGATTTTAGCTCATATTTTTTTGATTTTTTCTTTTTTATGGAATTATTTACGCCCAAAGTCACATACTCACTACTGTCAAATCAATCATGATTTTGACGTTTATGTAGAAATAATAACCATCACACCTAGAATAATAATATTTCTGCCATTCAGTGTGACATATGCAATGTGTCAGGACTAATGCTGCTGATAGATGAACACGAGTTAAAACAGACCAACAAGAGAGAATATGACTAATAGTACAAGAATAAATTACAGTCCTACTGCTGTGGAGGTATGGAGATCTAACAATGCCGCGTTAGAGCAGGATTTGATAAGATTTGATTTGATCAGAAGTTAGGATAGGGTTGGTTCAGCCTGTACATTCTCAGTCACCACTCAAACACACAATTGTGAATGTAGCTGTACTGTTTAGACTTACTGCATTTTGTATCGAACCTGCTGTTATGCTAAATGTATTGTGTGATGACTGAATAAAATTTTACTACTACTACTTAAAATAATTCATGATATTATGACAACTACAACACAGCTCTGACCTAAATGGAACATTTACTGTTTCAACTTTGGCAAACAGACTGAAACTTGCTTTCTGTAACATGGAGGTGAAGGCTGGAGAAGCAGTTGGGGGTATTTCCCACCTCTGAAACGTGACATTTTTCTTTTACAAAATCCCCAAAAACATCCAGAATGGTGAGCTGACATTTTTCAGGTGGGAGTAGAGCATCTTGCTCTTGTCTAGCGACAACATAATATAAGGTGTTACTTCTCTCACTCCCAAGAGTGGCCAAATGCACAATGTCTAAATAACAGACATACAGTAAATGTACCGAACAACTCCAAACATCAGAAAAAAAAGAATCAAGTCGAACACTCTTCCTTTAAGCCTCCCTCTCATTTTATTGAACTGCGGTGTGCCTATTTATTAATATACATTGAAATATGTATATTTTTCCAGTTTTATGTTGGTTGACCTTTACCATTTAGGGAAACACTGCCACCTACTATGTTAAGGTCAATTATTTATGAATATCCTACATTTACATGATATCAATCCACCACGACTAAGAAATACTGCGTGTTTTGCCCTACAGATGCCACTGATCAGCATGTGTTCCCTGTATTTTTTCCCCTGCGCTCAGGTGGCCATGACAGCCAGGTAACCTATCTCAGAATGCATAAGCCGCCCTGTCAGCAGACTCAGCCCTGTGTCTCCTGGACCTTGTTGATACCCAATACAAAATGCCACACCGGGGGAAGCACATTGCCTGCCTGTAATCCGAGCATCTTATCAAACCAATCAGAAAGAACACATCTCGACTGTGACAGAAGGGGGTTTCACAACATCTGGTGCTCTCACAGCGAAAGGGAGGTTGTGTGTGTGTGTGTGTGTGTGTGTGTGTGTGTGTGTCTGTGTGTCTGTGTGTGTGTGTGTGACAGCAATCTTGATGCTCTGGTATGGAGATGTTAGATCAACACTAAAGTCCTGCCTTCTCTTCGGATTCAGGTCAGTGAACGGGCAGCCAGTTGTCAGCGTTTGCTTGCTGCAGAAGTGAAGGCTTCCTTGCATTTATTCTAGTGATGTTCCTGACGGTAGCATTTGTCACTTCACTTCTTCACATTTCCTTTCTACTTCTTTTTCTCTGACCTTTACCCCGCCAACCCTCCTGCTACATTTTTTCCTCCTATTCTTAACCCTTTCCGTTCTTTCCTCTAGCCCAGTGCAGCCGTGAGAGGTTACCGCAGCAAGGCAGCCAAGAGTCCAAGCTTTGGCTCCAACTGGCCCTCTAGCAGCAGCAGCAGTGGTGTTCTCGGGGCGTGGAGTGCTTCCACCTCTGCAAATCTGCAACGTGATCTATCCCACCACCACCACCACCATCATCATCATCATCATCAACAACAACAACAACACCCACAACACCACCATCAGCCCTCTCACTCAGGTTACACCTACTGCCTGGCCCATATAGCTGTGAGTACAGCAGCGTTGTTCCTCCTATAGCTCGTCTTTCTTTGCATTCTCTGCCTCGCTTCTTATTTATAATCGCTCTCTTTCTGGCGTCCATTAGTGGCTGTTACTGTCTGGGCAGCTCTTATGCACACAGCTAATTCTCCCCCTCCCTCCCTCCCTGTTCCAACTCTCCCTTTTCTCTCTGCCTTTAATCTTACACTCTCCCACACTCTCATTTCCTCACTCTAAACCTTCCTCCTTCGTTCTCTTGCTTTACTGCTGCATTCCTCCTCTCTTCCCTGCGACTCAATTTGTTTTTCTTTCATCCATCCTCGGCATCAACAGTGCAATGAGAGACTAATTGAGATAAAGACACTTTTGGACGGCTTCCCTTGTCATTATCCTTGGAATTAATTGCTGCTCTGCAATCCGTTTGATTTGACTTTATTGGCGCGATCTGGTTTTCTAATGTTTGGGGTGTGACTAGAACCCAGACATGAGCCAAATTGAGAAATTTTATCATCGTCATGTTGCTGTCACACTCACAGAGCCGTAAAGAAAGATTTGGCAGGTTTTTATTTCGCGGTATTTCTTACGCTAATAAATGTATTTGCAAGGCTTCACACCGAATCTTTCTCTCATTCTCTCTTTTTTCCCTCCCCCTTTACAGCTCTGTGATTTTCTCTGATCTTACGTATGAACTTAAAATCCCAGTCGCCTTTTCTTTTTTTTTTGCCAACATGTTGTGACTAACCTGACATGTTTGTGTGCAACAAGTGAAAAAATTGGATTGGATTTGGCTGTGGCAATCATCATTGTTGATTGGCTCCAGGTCACACGCAGCATTCCTCTTACGTTATTGCAAGAATATCAAGGTAGATGCTGATTCTGTCACAGTAAGCTGAAAGGAAAATTATCTCGAATTTGTCGTGTGCGCATCGTTTTATCAAGTATTCCAGTTGTAATCAGTGTATTACACAGTCTTCCCCATTGCTATCTAACATTACCAGCATCCAAATCATCCCTCCTAGCATCTCTACCTGAGGTAAAGAGGGGCAGGAGGCAGAAACAGAGGACATTTTATGATAGAAACCTGGTGCTGTGCTCTGATAAAAACTCAGCGTGTTCTAGCAAAGTTTCAGGGAACTCAGCGGTCTTCTTTGTTCACCCCCCACAGTCATCGATACACAGCTACAAGGAGAGTCTGAATTCTTGCTATTGATCTAACTGGTTTGTTTTTCTAAAAGCTAACAAGCAGACAGCTCCTCAAACTGAACAAATTTAAGGTTTCTCCGATTTGCAAAGGAACCTGTCTGGATGGTATTGAACCTCCGTATGGTTTTTGGCTAAAAAAAAAAAAAATCACAGACGACTGCTTGATAATTTCATGATTCGCTTTACAGAATTGTCACTTGACAAATCCGTCAGGTAACGATGTTTCTCATCCGAGTATAAATCCATCGCTAATAAGCCGCTCTGCCCTGGTATTGCATCACTGTCTCTGTCTACTCTGGAACATTCTAGGAATCGCATTGAGTGTTTCACAAAGGCAGCAGACAATGAAGGGAAAAAAAGGCTCATTCTTTAAACAATACACATGTTCATGACAAAGCCCGTCTTGTTTCTCTTTCATTCTCTATTTTCAGTCTGTTCTCCTGTGGATGTTTTTGTGGGATGCTGGTTGGCCGCACCTCTCATAATAGATGGCTAAACAGTCTTTGCTTCAGATCACCACAGGGTCATCAAACGCTTGACTTCATCTTGACCCTCAAACTGTACCGGACCACTTTGCCCTTAACTGCCCCGGTTTCTATGGGACAGCGAGGGCAGTTGTGTTTTTTTGAGCTGCTCTCATTCTGTCCCTGCAGTCCCTCCTTCTATCATGTCTTTGTCTTTACAAGTCAACATTTCGACCTCAAAAGTGATCCAGGCACAAGCTAACAAAGGCTTAAACTAATGCCCAGACCTGCTTTGTTATGTATTAAAACTCCTAATTCTTCTTTTCTACGCCCTCGATAAATACAGTCGCAAGTTCAAGCATATTAGATGCAAAGAATGCTTAACAGAGTGGGAAGAAAAACAGAACCGATTGCTCAGCATGTGTCTGTCCCTTTAGCTGAGAGAGGTGAGTAAATACAGGGGGAAAAAAAGAGGATCCAGCAGAGATCAAGAAGCTTTGCCTCCAGTGAGTTTGTAATTACAAAGGAAGCAGATACATTTCCACTCTTAATACAGCAGATAAAGTTTCCTCAGGGAGGTGAGGTGGTACGACAAAACAGCGAGAGGATGAGAAAGTCGTATAGAAGTCAGGAGACGCAACTAGAACGAGTCAGACGGAGATTTCTCTCATTTCCCAAAAGATCCCTCCCTCAGAACGGGTTACAGTTTACCATTAAATGACTTAACCATGCACGTTTTGGTCCGAAAAATGATTGCAGCGTAGATTAAACTTCAAAAGTTTTCCATGAATAGTGTAACTAAGTCACAGTGAGGTAGTCATGCAAATGATACGCAGGATTCAGACACTCAATTAGGTTTTAATTATTCATTGAAAAAATAATTACATGTGGTCTTATTCTCTTAGTCCCTAAAGTCCCTAGAGATGGTCAGCTCTTTGTCTTGGTTCTGACTGAAAATTCTCAACTTTAACTACCTCTAGTTGCGATAAAGTAATGTGAAATCATGACTTCCATGTTGATAGTGCTGCTTTAAGTTCCTGTTGAGAAGGAGAAGACAGACGAAAGAGGAAGACACCCAGGGCAAGAGCACACTGAGGAGATAATGCACAAATTGACTGACAGATGCCAAGTGTCTCACTTCATTTCTCTCTGTGTACCATTAACCAAATAGCTAAATAGGTTTGGTAACAGCCCGCTCCGTCGAGTGGACTTTCCTTTAATTGCCTCTGTGTAATAAAACCTGACAGGCAAATGATTGCACATGCTGTTATTGGATTTCTTACTCAAAGCAACATGGCTTGTACAGGCAGCTTAAGCCCTAACGTGTCTGAGGTCATATATTTTCTGCTTTATAAAAAATGGATCAAAGCAATAATGCGACATTCTTTATAGATACTTTCCCTGATTGGTGTGACTGAGCCCATTTGTTAGCGATAGCAGCAACAATGATGGACATAAAGATAAAGTGTACACATTGTACATCGAGTTTCCGCTCTGCTTGTATTGCTCATGGGATATTTGATATCCAGCCTTCTAGGTTTGAGAAACCTCTCTCTCTCTTTTCGTGCATATTTTTTTTCCATTTCCTCTGCTATTTTCTCTCCATCATTGTAATTCATTTGCACATCCTTAATATTATTTCAGTCTCAAAAGCGTACTTTTAATGAGCTAATCTTTTGCCGCTTATAATGCACAGCACACATTCTCATAGTAAAAAGGAAAATACTCCGACATCATATATCAAACCACTGATGAACAGTTAATGCTGCCTAAAATAATATTTGGCTCTGCTTTTTTTCGAAGATGTAGATAACGTTTCACATTGTTGAAAGTTCACTTGTATAATTGATTTTTAGAGGGGAAGGAAAGGTGGAAAATGATGAAGAAAATTATTTCAGCGTAAAGCAATATGTGTGACGGGGGTCCCTGGAAAGAAACGAAAAGAAAGAAAAGGTAATTTCAGACTCAGGGGCTTAAAAATCAACTGGATAATGTTATGCTGCTAGAGCTCAGTGCTAATGTTACTGGGGAATTGTAGCCTAGCATGTCTTGGCTAACCAGCCACTCACCAGTTTACTGAAGTGTTTGTACTAGTTCTTGCTAATATTTATCCTTCCAGACTCTGTTACTGTGCTGAAATTCCTCAGGGAAACATAAAAAAAAAAGTCATGGGTATTGATGTCATAAACAAACCCATAGCAGCCGTCCACAAAACCATTTCATGCAGCTGCTGGTCAAGACGCTGAGAGAGCAACTTAAAAACAAGAAAAGTCCTCAGATTTGAATTTATTGCTGCATCAAGGGAGCTACAGTGTTTTTAGCATGCACTCAACAAACCTATTACCTTGTTCCACCTGACAACAAATTAGAAAATTGGGCACAAAAACACTCAAATCCATAAAAAGTACACGATCAATAAAAATGCACATTTAAATAACATTGGCACTCACCCTTCCTTATCCCATGTGAGTGTCTGTTATTATAAAGATGAGCAAACTTGAGGTGCTGTCCTCTTTTTTTTTTTCTCTCATTGTCTGTTTGACAATTGTCTCATCCGTCGTCCCCTTCCCCGTAAGGTTTACATCCGGAATCGTGCTGGTCAACGAACATGACACCTCCGTGTCACTTGAACTGTCACGCTATTCCATTGGCATCCCAGACTTTCCGTTGTGATGCCGTATCCCAGACGCCTCAGAGCTGTTCTTGGATTTTAACACACCAGACGGGATAAAGACGCCCGGCCGTCCGCTCCGATGATCATAATCGCGCATGACGATGGAAATATGTCGGTCATGACAAATCATATCAAAGTCTGGCTGAAGTCATGTAATCTGATCGCAGCATATGACTGCTGAAAAGCATGTGTTCTTAGTCAACTTTCTATGCTTATATAACTTATTTTTTTTGCAATTTCTGACACCCCAAGCTGTTTAATTTCTGATGTAATGCCATTACTTTCAGCAGATTATCACCCGAATGCTTAATATCCAGATGTTCCAATTGTCTGGGACGTCTCAGTCTAGGTCTTATGCATGTTTGTGATAGGGTTTCATTATCTTGCATGACAAGCGTGCTTGGGAACGATTCTCATGCATTTGTCCTGGCTTAATAGCCGTATTGGACTATTTAACTGTATACAACTGGGAGGAATTGCATTACCAGCTCAGTCTATTTCAGCTATTTGCATTCATGTTGTGTGGTTACAACCTAATCAGAGCTCATTGTGCAGATGTTAGCGCTTATGTTAGAGAAAGCAAGAGCTGAAGTCTTTTGGTCCATTGCTCACAATTATTTCTAGAAGGTCTGGGGATGTATTGTGAATTCCAGGGCCAGCCTGCATTTGATCGGGGTACTGCTGAGTTTATCTCTTATCATAACACACTTGGAGATACGCTCTCCGCTGTAGGATAATAAGTACTCCTCTTTTGGGGAAATGGTGCAAGAACTGTTGGACGACGGGCCACATGTTTCCATCCACCTCTGTGTCAGACACAGATAACATGAGACATTTTTCACTAAATAGAAACATTTGAACAGTTTATTACTCTTTCATCCACGGACACAGACTTCCTCGTGAGTCCTTCAGTTTAACCTGGAAGTGCCTCTCGAGCAAAAGCTGGTTAGCTCATGAGACATTCCACACACATGGTGGCCATTCAGTCGATACAAAGCAGCTCGTAGGGATTCCCAGCTCATCCACAGATCCACAAGGGCGGGAAACAAGGGAGAGACAATAGTATGGAGGTCCACTTCTGCTTGGAAAAGAATAATGAAAAATTCCACTGTCGTGTCTTCGTTTTCAGATAAAAAGCCATGGTTAGGAGATCAAAAGTTGCAATAGTGTGTTAAAAAGATCAAAACTCATAATGTTAGATTTAGAATTTAAATAATATAAAAAGTCAAAATGTGATAAACAAGAGTTTCAATTATGAGATCAAACAAAATACAGCGAAATGCGTTCCCCATCGTCATCATGAGGGCTTGGCTTGGCAGTAACATGACTTTGATCATAGTTCACATACTGATGCATATTCCTGATTGGAATCAATTTTAACAACATGAAAGGGACATTACACATTACCTTACAAAGTCACCACAGTGCGGTTTCACTTTGCTTGTTTCGGCATGTTGGCCTTTCCTCACTTTGAGGAGTTAGCCTTGAAAAAGAATTAGATCTGAATGAAACTTGATAGTATTGAAAAAAATCCGTTTGTTTCCTAAAAGTATCAACATTTGACTCCCAGCTGTATTCATCACTCATAATTAAGACTTTATTTTATAATCATAACTTTGGATCTCGTAATTACTGTCTACCATGGGCATATTTGTATCATTTTGGCTATGTGTTTATCTTTTACTGGCAGAAATTGCTTGGAATAGTATAATCAGCATTAGAAAGAAAAAATGAAAACAATATAACTATAATAATGGGTCAGTTTGTTTATATCAGTTTCTAATTAATCAAAGATTCACATAAAGAGCCTCATTTGATGTATATATATAAACATATATATATATATATATATTTTTTTTTTTTAGAAATCTTTTTCAAGGGAGTGAGAGAAATCAATCCCAGCAGCTCACCTTATCATTCGTCTCTCTCAAACTCTGGCACAGCCCTTGATGCTGTGATTAGCTTAATTGGCCATAACTCACAAACACCCATTTATACACGCTGACAGATGACACAGTCATTTAGCTGAATGAATGGTCGGTTCGCTAGGGAGGAAAAGGCGTGTCCCTCGGTTGGCTTATGGCCTGCACAAGACAAACCGGTGGATGCTACGGTCGCAGCTACGAGTCTCCTCCTCCTCCTAAGTAATGGAGAATTTGGAGTAAAGTTGTTACTGAGCAAACGTTGGAAATGAGCAAAAATACAGTATAACTATCATGGTTACTCCAGTTCATTCAATAACAATCACTGAAGGATTCCTTGAGCAGATGCTGATTTGCACCGCGTCGGTGTGGTGCTGGTGGTGGTGCTGCTGCTGCTGCTGGGGGAGCCTGACGGGGAATTTGTGATGAGGTGCATTAGCTTACATGTTAGAGAGTCTGAGTCTCTTTCATCAGCCCTTGAATGAAAAGCATTTCTCATTCCCTCCCCAAATGCTGCAATGATTCATCTCTGCAGTGAGCTAGAATGGGCTTTGTCTCAGTAATTAATTCAACTCTCGGGACAGTAGTTGGAATGAGTCGTGTCTTCAAGGCCTAATTAAAAGAAGATTGTCAAACATATTGTAGGTCACACTACTCAGAATCTTCAAACATTTCCGATGGATTTTTTTGG